>NC_081436.1:28130400-28433400 GCF_949786415.1 Peromyscus eremicus
GCCCGAAGGACTGCACAGAAAACTGCTCAACACTGAGGAAGCAGCTTTCAAGCATTGGAAGCTGGGCTGGTGGGCATGCTACCCTAGCCCTTGCCTCCATCTTTTCCTCTCTCCCCATCAGAAGTGCTGATGGGAAGCTTATGAAAGTAGACACAGGTAGGTCTTCAGGGGACTCTGTGAGCCCCAAATGACCCAGGCCACTGGGTGGAAATAGAGAGGAAAACCCGACAGCAAAATCAAATGACCGTCTGGCAGTGGTGGTGCACGCCTTTAATCCCAGCACTCAGGAGGCAGAGGCAGGTGGATCTTTGTGAGTTCGAGGCCAGCCTGGGCTACAGAGTGAGTTCTAGGAAAGGCGCAAAACAACACAGAGAAACCCTGTCTTGAAAAAAACTGAAAAACAAACAAACAAAAACAAACCCAAAAAGCAAATGAAATCTGTGAAATATTTTCAAAAAGAAATAAATCAGAACAATTGAGCAGCAGGTGATGATAGCAGTAGCTAGGCATGTCCAGAGAGCCAGCATGGCTTTGATCTGAATGGGTGAGGTGTGAAGGATGTGGAGCACCTTGCTATCGATATACCAGGATGTCTATTACAAAGATACAGGGATTATTCTGGCTTCGGGCAGATTCGGTTATCCTATGGGTCTCTGTGAAGGTAGTGTATCATAGCAAGACATGTGACAGCAAAGCCACTTGCCTTATCAGCCAGGAAGCCAAGAGGAAGAAGAGGGGTAGCCCTCCTTTGGGAGCACATTTCCAGATCTATATTCCCACTTGTCCTTGTATCCTTGAAGATGCCACTGAAACACCACCCTAGGGACCAAGTTTTGAATATGAGTTTTTGGGGATGCTCTCCATACTCAGACCACAGCTAGTGGACTTAGCTGTGTGTGACAAAGCGGGAAGCCAGTGGAAAGGTGCCTAAAGAACTTATAGCAGCTGGGCCTGGTGGACCAGGCCTATAAGCTCAGCTACTCTGGGGTGAGGGGAGGGGGCAGTAGAAGGCTTACAAGTTCACGGCCAGCCTATGCTATGGAGTGAGACCCTGTCTCAAAAGTAAGTCAGGCTGTGGATGTGGCCCAGTATCAGTGCACTCATCTAGCGTACACAGTGTTCTAGGTTGCAACCCCAGAAAGGAACAGGGGGATAGAGACTGACCGAGATGGAGGGTGTGGGAGTTAATTTGGATGGGAGTCCTCAGAGAAGAGAGTCAGTTGGATGGAGGAAAAACAGTGTGTACAGATGGGGTGTCGGAAGTCATCCAGAACTGCAGGCACCCGGATGCTACACCAGATAGCCCCCAGTGATCCTGAGCCCCCAAAGATGAAAAGGGTGAGGGAGGGTGTGAGCCAGGAAGAAGCTGCCTCACAGAAGCAGTGACAGGAGTCTTGACAAAGTTGCACCCCCAAGCTTGTCTCCAAGGAGAAGACAAAACAGACAGTCCAAAGAGAAAACTGAGCATTTGCCATCAAGAGACACGTTGAAAAGGACCTTCCAAAATGTGAACTTTAGCACGAACGGAGGTTTCCCAAGGGAAGAGTTGGAGTGCAGAAGAGAATACCCAGGACTCTGTGTGAAGTGACCCATGTACCAAACCACGAAAAGTTGGTGACAAGATGCCTGTGTGTGGGATTACAGTAAAGACAGAACAGCCATGGAACCACAGTGGAATATTAATTGGGAAGACTTTTAAATACTCCAAGCTCCATGGGTTTGAAGAGAAATTAAATATTGATTAATATTAGCCTTTATTAATAAACTTGCATGATTTAAAAAAAAAAACAAAAACCTCCAAGCTTCCTTCTTCAGAATTCAGAACTACAAGAGCCAGTTAAGAGGATGAAAAGAGAAGTCCCTGGCTTGTTTTTTGTTGTTACTGTTGTTGTTGTTGTTGTTGTTGTTGTTGTTGTTGTTATTAATGTGCAAATCATACATCTGGCAGAGAACTTGAGCCCAAATATGTGAATAGTTCAATGGTAAGCTAAGTAAACAAACAAACAAACACAACCAACCGTACATAGGTAAAAGCCTCAATTAAGCACTTCACCCAAGAAATCAGACAGAGCACCTGCAGAGCCAGTCAGCAGTGCCAGCCAGCAGGAGACACAAACAAAGGCTACAGTGACCCAGGCTGCTGCAGCTAGAACAGCCACGTGACGCACAGGGCTGTGGAGAGATGGGGGAAACCGGGCACTCCTGGGGGACAAGATGGCGAAACACTTTGTAAAGCTGGGTGTTAGTTCCACAGAAAGCTAAATGTAACACCACACACACCAACACTTGTACTCCTGGGCATTCTTCCGAGAGAAGTCAATTCTGATGGTCACATGAAAACTTGCATCCTTGTTTGTAATTGCCTCAAATCAGAAACGAAGCAAATGTCCTTCGGCGGGTGTGTACATCGACTATGTGCTTTCTTCTCGCTCGGAAGAAAGGAGAAGCTGCGCATCTCAGAAGCCTGCCTTGTCTGACTCAAAGGGGCAATTAAACTGCAGAGGTGGGGAGCAGTGGGCCAGCTGCTTGCTGAGTTTGGGAGGTGGGGTGTTGGAGGCTGTGAAGGGGCTGCAGAAGGGTGCCCCTGGTGCTGATGGGCACACCTGAATTTTGATCGTGGTTACACACATCTGTGTAGGAGACAAAATGTCATAGAAGTACATGTAAGAAAGAGTGTGGGAGAAGCAGGATGGAATAAACTTTAAGACAAAGCCAGATGCTGAAATAATGTCACAATCCAGAACTGCCAAGAGAGTAGAAATGGAATCAGTATGGTGGAGGAAGTACCAAATTAAATGATAATAAAGAATAAAAAGAGAGAGAAGATAGAAAAAGGGAACAAATAGGAAACAAGACTTTGTATTAGTAAGCTGTCAGCGCTGTCCAGGCAGCAGAATAAATGCAGATAGATTTTTAAAATCCTAACCGACAGCTAAGAATTGAGAGACCTGAGAGGAAAGTACGACTTTGGTGTTTGTAATTGGTAGGCACAACACAGGGAAAGAACGGGAAAAGTTGGGAGTGAAAAAGTGAGAACAGATGTGCAGGCCCAATGCCAGGCAAAAGAAAGCCTGGGTGCGATACTGGCTTCCAGCAGGCAGACCTGAAGAGCCTGCAAACTGAGCATCCTGCCAGCATTCCAAAGGTTACAGCGTTTGGAGCGTTTGGATTTGAGCTTTTCAAATTAGGGAGGCTCAGCCAGGTTGCATAGCAAAATGTACAGGGTCCCTCAAAGTAAGCTGATAATGTTAAGTAGTCAAAGAGAGAGAGAGAGAGAGAGAGAGAGAGAGAGAGAGAGAGAGAGAGAGAGGGAGAGAGAGAGAAACAGGCAAATGAGTATGCTAAGAAGACAGTTTTAAATGTGAAAGGACAATTGACCCAAAGGAACTAGGAGGAGTTTCTAAAGAGGGGCCAACATCAGTTTTCTCTTTATTCAAATTGACATAGGTTGTGTCCAGCAAAATTTTTTCTTTATGAAGACCATTAAAAGGCAAATGACTAGAAAGATTGATCCAAGAGACTAGAGAGCATACTAAGATAGTAAGTCCTAAGATAGTAAGTAAATCCTAAGATAGTAAGTAAATCCTAAGAGTAATCATACCAACAAATTGGGAAACTGAGGGGGAAATGGATAAGATCCTTTAAAAACGCAGCTTGCCAATGTTGCCTCAAGGCTAAGCAGACTCAATAGTCATGAGCCCATTATGGAAGTTGAACCGGTAGGAAACAAGTTGCCCCCCTTGAAAGCCTTGAACCTGGGTGATCTCAAAAGTGCATGCCTGGCTTTCAAGTGAGAGCTGCCAACTTTGAGAATTTTTTTTAGAGCACAGGAAAAGAGGGGCATTCTTTAATGTATATCAGGAAGTCAAAGTTGATGAAACTTGTAAGGCAATCTGTCGCATGAATCCAAGTGAACCGAAACACAGTGGTGTCAGACAGCATCCGGTATGGACTGTGTACCAGACGGATTCACACCATGGTGACTTTACACTGGTTAGCGTTCATTTGATCAATACAAAACTCATGAACTTAATTCCCCGCATTAACAGGATAAGCCTGGAGAGTCCATGACGGTCATTCCAATAACAGATTGAAAAAAAAAGAAAACAGGAAACAAGAAAGTCTGGATTTCCTTTACTGATAAGAATGATCTACCAGACCCAAGCAGTAGTGAACACCACCACCAAGCTGAGGGTCCCAGCTAGCTCTGTATGGAAGAAAAGACAAAGGCTGTAAAGAGCCATTATTCACAGAATCCCTAGGTGAAGCAGGAATCATAGACATGCTTTGTAAGATGGCTCACACTAAGACCAAATTGTGAGAATAAAATATATTGCTAGGTGTAGTCAATAAGCCGTTTGAAATACACCATTTCTAGCAGAAACAAAAGTAATGTGTAACCACGTAGAAATATGAGGAAAAAACCTCTGAAGAAAATGACAAAATGTTATCAAAGATGTTTAGAAGGTGGACACATGTGTGACGTGTTCACAAATGGTGGAGTCGGTGTTGTTAGCTGCCAACTCTCTCCAGGTCCACTTAGAGGCTCAACACAACCCAAACAAGATTCCAACAGCGTTTTCCAAGCGGTTTGGCAAACATGACATTTATGAGTGAATGAAGACTTATAACAGCACGATGGGCATGCTGGAAAAGAAGAATGGAGAACATGTCTCCTTAACTTTAAGACCTTCGACCTGCCAGTAGGGTGAGAACTGTTATTGTCTGCTTTGCATGGCTGTGGAGAACACTGTGTGTTGCCTGGCCTTGCCGAGTTTAGCCAGTTTGGGCCTGAGACAGCATAAATCTGAATGGGATGCCTGGCCGCAGGAGGCTGGGCGGTGGAGGATCCCTGCAGCCCTGAGCAGGCTGATCAGGTGACTGGCCTTGTGTCCTGGGAGATGGGCTGAGTCACAGGTGAGGGCTTCTGGGAGCCATCTGCCCAGATACAGTGGGAGTGAAGGAATGGCCATCGGAGGTCCCCTGTCTGTCTGGTACCATTTTTGAGTAGCTTTGCCCAGCAGAAGCGGTAGCAAGTAGGTCTCTTCAAGTCTATCCTTCAAGACCGTGTGCTCTTCTGAGAACCAAGCTGGGGCTGTGTGAGGGGGCTCTGCTGGTAAGGGGGTGCTGGGTACTCATCAGGGTACTATTCTAGAAGACTCTGTGGGTGTAGGGGTGCTGAGTACTGTTTGAGTAGACTGTTGGGTACTGAACTGAATACCGTTTAGAGGGGGCTCTGCTGGCTCTTGACAGCCTGAGTCATGATCCCCTAACCTCTGACCTGCCAGTTGGGTGAGAACTGTCATTGTCACCTTGTGGAGCTCTGGAGAGCACTACATACCGCTTGGCCTTGCAGAGTTTAGCCAGTCCTGGCCTCCCTCTCTCTGTCCACTCTGAGCACATCATTCTACAGTTGTTCCCTTACTTTTTCCATTTTCCTCTCCTCAAAATCAGGTAAAACAAGCCCAACATGCCTCATACTTTGGTCAGGTGTGGGACCCTGAGTTCATGGCAGCAGAGGCCTGAGGAAGGAGTTCTTCATGGACTCTGGGAACCAGGAAGGTTTCCTGGAGGAAGGGACGGCCCTGAGCTGCACTTGAGTGGCAATGGCTTGGGAAGAAGCAGCTGACATGCATATGGAAACCAGGTGCTATGAAGGTCCTGTGGAGCCTGAGCTGCTGTAGGGAGGGGGTCTGGGCTGCTGGTTGGAAAGGCCACTGGGGCTTTGAACCCTTTCCCCCAGAACACTTTGGTTGGAGGGTGTGGGATGAGACTTCCTTCTACCTGACTTCCTTTTATGGCTTTCTTAGGCCCTCCCTTTTGTACTCTGAGATCCAGGAGTGGCAACTAGTGACATCCTAGGCAGATTGTAGGCAGACAGGGCCCTGGGAGGGTCCAGAGTTGAGTAGGAACCTACATGGGGTAGGGTGGGAGGGTGTGTGTTGAAGGCTGAGGAGGCTGCCTTTTAATTTGGAGGCTGACCAGGTTAAATAAACAGCAATTGGATTTTGCTGAGGCTGGGTGGTGTGTGGTGTCGCTGGGTAGAAAGAATGCTGGAGAATTTCATTTTGGTGATCAGATTATTATAGATTCTCTCCCAGACTGCTGAGAAATGTAAATGTGAATTGTGTTTCCAGGCGATGTGAAAGGCAGCTTGTGGGGGTGGGCATGGGGTTCAGGGAGGTGACCTGTCTGAATTCAGCCCTCTTAGGCTGGGGCCCTTTCCTGTCTTAAAGAGGTCCCCAGAGACAGATGCCCACCTAATCTACCGTCCCTGGGAGAATGCTGAGCAGAAAAATAACCCCAGGCAAAGACTTGAACCAATCGTCCTGTATTTAATAATATTAGAGTCCCAGTGCAGGGGAAGAGCGTGCCACCCCGCCCCAGTGTCCTCTGCCACCCGGGGCTCTCACATCAGACTGTATGTGACCAGGCTCATTCCTGTGCTCTGTCCTGCCCACCTCACCCCAGAGTTCTCTCGGCCTGTCCAGAGTTCTTTCTGAGTGTGCAGATCTCGGCTTGAGGCTGGCTGTTGTATTCAATATTCCCACGGCCGGATGATGAGCGCAGCCTGAGTGGGTCTGTACCACAGACGAGGTGGGGGGGCCTGGCAAAGTGGCTCCTGAAGCTGAGGTGTCAGCAGACTCAGTGCCCGGCATGCCGAGCCTACAGCCATTGCGCAGGACAGCCAGCCCTTGCCTAAGCTCGGTGTCTGGCTTGCAGGCTCCTGACTGGTAGGTGAGTTGGCGGAGTGACGCTGGTCTGAGTGACAATGATGCCCCGGCCTCAGACCTAACACACTTCTGCTCAGTGAGATGGGGGCCCTTCCCGTGGGTTGTCTGTGAGCCCAGCTTTGTTCCCATCTCCTGTGTTCTGTGCTGGATGGACAGGGTCAGAAGTGTCCTTGAGGTCTACTAGAAGCCACCGCAGAGTGGCTAAAACAGATGCCTGTCTTGTGAGCAGAAGGATGGAGGATAAGTTAATGCGGCCCAATCAATTTGCAAATGCCTCCAGGGTGGGAAGGTGAAGGTAGGCTCAGATCCCCTCCCCAAAGCCTGAAGAGCAGCCACCCCTGTCAGAGCCAGCATCGATGAGTGTCCCTGCCATCCTGTTCTGTCCCCACAGTAGGATTCACAAGGGAGGACCTGGGGGGACAGAGAGGCAGAGGCTGGTTTCGGAGACAATGAATGCTCATCCGGCACCCCCTCACATCCTGGGGAACAGGTGCTGGCTCCACTTAGGGTGGCAGTGGGCTTATGTGTGACCTGTGTGGCGACCTGTGTGGGTACCCATGTGTGCATGTGCACCTGTGTGTCTCCATGTCCATTCCCATGTGCTTGGGGGCATGCTGCAGCCAAGTGTATTTAGGTAAGCATGAGGACATAGGTGTTGTAGGTGGGCATGTGTGTTTGCAGGCTCGTGTGTGCATGCGCATGGGCTCCTTTCACTCACGGGTGGGATAAGCAGGCACACATAGGCAGAGCCAGACGGAGACAGAAGGTTTCTCTAGGAGATGGCTGGGCCCTCAGGAAATGATTGAGGAACTGAAAAGGTAGAAGTGGTGTGCTGGGCGGAAGGGTGGAGTGCCTGAGGGCTAGGCCTCCAGGCCCTGAGCCATCCCTAGAACTCATCAGCTCAGTCTTCTCTGGGGTCCCACCCTGCAGAGAACCTCTGAAATCCCTACCTGGAGGCCTAGCCTTTCCAGCTTCCTCTTTTCTGAAGGTCCAACGCCCTGCAGCAGTGAGGCACCGCCCAGATCCTGAGCAGAGAAATGGGATGGGTGGATGGGAGGAGTAGGCTGAGAGAGCGTTGGGGAGGAAGGCAGCCCAGAGGAGGGGAGAGCGCTCCCAGAAACTCCCTGGGCTGGCAAGATGCACTTCAGGGCTATCTGTCCTGGTAGCTCCGGAATGGTGGAGAGCATCGATCAGCCCTCATGTTGTCCATCTTCACATGGCCTTAGCTGAGGACTGCCCCAGGTGGGAAGGCTGGGGCCCAGACAGCAGGATTGCTATCTAAGGTAAACCCTAGGGTTGGGGCTGAGCCAGGAGTGGGAACTGCTTTCTTTAAAGAGGAGATGCAGGGAATTGGGGACATGGTCCCAGTCAGGGTCTCCGCATGAGGGAGATTGGGGGATGGGTGTGCGTAGGAAGGTACCTTTCAAGTCAGAAACAATACACTTTTGAAGTGGTAAGGAGTCTGGCTTATTTCGGCAGCTGTATTCAAATTGTATGCAAATCTCTTTTCTTTTCTTTCCTTTTTTTTTCTTGCCAGGACCTGTATCTCAGAGCAACCACAAGGGCTACCGACGGTCCCGACACCTTGATCTCTCTCAGTGAGCAGTATCAGAGGCTGATACTATATGAGAACTCTAGATGGGACCTAGCTTATGATTACTCAGGATGGTTCAGGGATGGGTCATGGTCCTCTTATTCAGAAATCTTGGGGAGTCTGGGCAGCTGTTGAGGTTTACCTAGTAAGTGATCGCGCTGTCCCCAAATCACAGGACTGTGTTCTAACTCCAGCTTGGCCAATGACCCTGAGCACATTGCTTACCCCTTTCTTTTTTTTTTTTTTTTCTTTTTTTTTTTTGAGCTGAGGATCGAACCCAGGGCCTTGCACTTGCTAGGCAAGCACTCTACCACTGAGCTAAATCCCCAGCCTGCTTACCCCTTCTTCATCTCTGCTGTGAACTAGAACACCACAGAGGCCTTGGGCTACCTGTGAAGCACCACAGACTCCTGCTGGTGCTAGCAGTGAAAAATGGTAGAATGGGCCCGTTGACAGTGTGGGTAGTAATGCGTAGCATGGTGGTGATGGAAGTCGTTGCTGGAATGAAAGTAGTAGTGGCTGGTGATGATGGTGGGAATGATTGGTGATGATGGTGGTTATGGTGGATGGTGATGGTAGTGAGATGGTTGGTGATGATAGTGATGGTTGGTGATGTTGGTAATGTTGGTGATGGTTGGTGATGGCGGTGAGATCATTGGTGATGATGGCGATGGTTGGTGTTGATGTGATGGTTGGTGCTGATGGTGCTGATGGTTCACTATGATGGTGGTGATGGTTGTTTTAGTGGTGGTGATGGTGATGGTAGTGATGACGGTTAATGACGGTACTGATGTTGGTGATCTCGTGATAGTAGAAGGGTCTCCATACTAAGCCCTGTACAATGCACTGGAGCATAGAGAAAATAAACTCTCTGTCTTTGAACTGCTCATATCTTACTCAAAAGCTTTCCAAGGTGGGAACAAGGTCCCAGCTTGTCTCACTACCCTGCAGCCACTAGGGGCCTCTCTGCAGGATCCCTCTGGTTCCCCAAACAAACTGTTCTCAGCTCTGCTTGGGCCTGCCCCACCCACAGCCTCAAGCTCCTCAGAGTTGGGCAGAGGCCAGTCTCCCTGTCAGCTCAGCTAAGGGCTGAGCTCAGAGGTTGTGCCTAGGAGTCTATACAGGGGCTGGTTTGGTCCTTTCAGAGCTCTCTCAGAGCAGGGCTGGACAGTGGAGGGCACTGGACACAGAGCTTCAGTGCTGAACTTTGCTCTCTTGACCCTCCTCGAATGTCACAGGTCTGTGAAAGTGACACTGAAGCTTGGGTGAGTCTGGGACTTGGCTGCTTGTGAAACTGTCTGGAGGCAGAGCCAGAGTCCTGGTCGTGCTGATGCCCACACTTTCCCCATAGACTTTTGCAATTTTTATAAAGTTAGGACATTGTAGAAGGCGAGCTAGAAGGGAAGAGTCAGAGAAGGGCAGCCCCTGGGAAACTCCAGAGCTGAAACAAGGCACCTCATGCCACTCCTAAGCTAGCTGTGCAAAGAGGGGATTGGAGCCCTCTGGAAGGGGTTCCATGTGTAGGTACAGACCCGGGTCATGGTCTGGGTGGCTGCTTCAGACTGCAGAGTGAGTCAATGGCCGGAGGCTGGGGGTGGTGCTCCTGCCTGGAAGCCCAGCCCACAAGTAAGGCCCTGGGGAAACCATCTGCAGCCTCCAGTGCCTGGAAAACCCAGCAGAGTTCAGCCACAAAAGCTCCGTCTGCCACGTACAGATATGGATCGGTCTCATTAAAAAGCCTTACATCAGCCAGACTTCTGCCCCGCCGGCTTCCTGGCTGGACGGAGCCTGTAGCCCCAGCACTGCCTGCCAAGAGAGCCTAAATGCAACGCCAGGAATCCGCTTGGAATCGACTGTCTTCTGGAAAAGGCACAGCAGCACCCCTCAGTTCTTCCATTCCCAGCTTGGATCTGAAGGGGTCTAAGGAAATCAAGTGGGACAGCTTGAGCTTCATGTCTACCTCTCTCCCTTGACAGCCTCCTGTGCCCTGAAATCTATGACCACAGTGGTACAGCCACTGGGCACAGCCATGCTCCAGGTCCTGGCAGCAGTCCAACACCGCTCCTCAATCCCCAGGGAAGTCCAGACAGGGGGTTGGGGAGGCCATCATTGCTGCAGCTTGGTTAGAAAGGGGTAAGAATTCTGGAAAGTCACCCATGCCCGTGGCATTGTGGGTGGTCACATTAATGCTAACACTGGCTCCGAATGAGGCATAGAATGCAGACCACCATGCCCCAGATTGCCACAGGGCCAAGAGTGACACCCTCCAGCCAGGAGAACCATGGCCAGGTGTTCCCACATTATTCCCATTTTTTCAGCAGATGGGTGAGCTAGGAACCTCTGTTCTCTAGTTCCTGGCCTTAACCCATGATCTTTACTGTTCTCAAGCTTGTAATCAATCATGGCTACTGTTTCTTTTCTACCAATATTCCTGTGGCCACCTCACAGGAGTGGTCATACTCTGGTGCTGGTGGGCTGCTGTCTGGCCTTAGAACTCTTTCTGCTCAACGCTGAGTCTGGTTCCTGCTGGGTCCACTGCTGGCCCAGTTCCTCCTCACATGCTACCCAGTGGTCCTAGTTTGCTTCCTGTTGCTGTGACAAAACACTGACCACAACCAACTTGAGGAGGAAGGGATTTATTTCCTCTTAACATTTATAGCTCATCATGAAGGAAGTCGGGGCAGGAACTCAAGGTAGGAAACGGAGACGGGACCTGAAGCAGAAACCATGAAGGAAGCTGCTTACTGACTTGCTCCTCATGGCTTGCTTGCTCAGCCTACTTTTTTTTATACCATCCAGGACCACCTGCCCAGGGGTGGCACTTCCCATATCAATCATTAATAGAGAAAATGCACCACAATCTGTCGGGCACATATTTTCTCAATAGAGGTTCCCCTTCCCTAGATAACTCTAGTGTGTATCAAGTTGACAAAAAAAGAAAGAAAGAAAGAAAGAAAGAAAGAAAGAAAGAAAGAAAGAAAGAAAGAAAGAAAGAAAAGAAAGAAATCCATCATATACTCAATGTGTCTGGCTGAACCCTGTTTTTTGCCAGCGGATGGATACTCTTCCAGGCTGAGGCATGGGGCAAGGAGCAGGAGGAGGCAGATACTGTTCTGGGTATCATTTTCCCTGGGCAGGGTCTGTTGGAGAGCAGGTGAATCCACACTGGGAATCATCTGGCCTCCTGGCCTCCTACATAACTTTTGAGGTGGGCTCAAGGCATAGAGAAGGCATAAGGTAAGCTGGCTGAGGAGCCAGTTCAGAACTATGGGGGACAGTGGGCCAGGGAGTGTTCTAGCGCTGAGTGCCTTCTGTGGTCAGCTTATTGTGTACAAAAGAACAATGGTTGTGGGTGGTCCCTACTGTGTTACCTGGGAACTTACTCTGCCCTGCTTGGAGTCCAGCTCTGCTGGCTAGGGTTATGTTAACTTGACAAAGCTATGGAGGAGGATATCTCGATTGAGAAAATGCTTCATTAGATTGGACTGTAGTCAAGCCTGTAGAGCATTTTTTTTTTTAAATTAGTGCTTAATGTGGGAGGGCCCAGCACATTGTGAGGGAGGTCCTGGTGGTCCTGGATTCTATAAGAAAGTAAGCTGAGCAAGCCATGGAAAGCAAGCCAGTAAGCAGCTTCCTGCCTCCATGGCCTCTGCATCAGCTCCTGCCTCCAAGTCCCTGACTTGTTTGAATTCCTGTCTCAAGTTCCCTCAGTGATGGACTATGATGTAGAAGTGTAAGCCAAATAAACCCTTTCCTCTCCAAGTTGCTTTGGTCATGGTGTTTCACCACAGCAATAGAAGCCCTAAGACACCAGTCATGTCATTGACTTTGGCATTTGATTATCTGTGAGCTGTCCTTTCCTCACCTGGGAGACAGTCCCTTCACTGAATGATGGCATCTACAGATAACTACCAGAGTGCCCAGCACATCTTCTACCCATACTATCACCTTCAGTACCATCCCAAACTGCAGCCAGGCCAGGGCTACAAACTTAAAGGTAACCTAAAGACGTTCATTTATCATCATGGTCTGACCACACAGCAGGTGGCCCTTCCATCTTCCATGTGTTGCCAATGCACTGTGGATCCAGGCCTCCTGAAGAAGCTATGCTTTGTGTCTGTTTATCTCGTGACAGTGAATGCAAACAAACAAAACAAAACAAAACAACCCAACTAAGTCAAGCAAACCACCATGACAGCAAACATGACCTGCAGTTAATGAATCATACATGGTACCAGCCCTGCCAAGACCTCAGAGAATGTAGGGTCCTTGGAAGAGCGATAACCAGTTCCAGGAGCAGTGGCTAGGACCTGGATGGTGCTCCTATAAGGTAGAATTGTTTGGCACTGCCCAGCAATGGGCAGGTATATACCACTCCCTGGTTAAACCCTACACCCCCAGGGTCACTATTCCCAGCATACGTATGTAATGTAAATGAGTGTGAGCAAGAGCACACTCTCAGCCTTTTCTCTCTACCTGCTCATCCTCAGCATCAGCAAGAGCCAACTCTTCTTCTGTGATTGCCGCTATTTGCAGTACTAACTGAGGGGAGTCACAGGCTCAGGGTGAGGTCCTGGTCATGGGATTCAGGAGGCAATATTTGGTCCTGCTCAAGGAAGGTGAGGGGCTATGGAAGGACCTCCCTTCAACCCTGACATCAGTTGCTTTCTATGAGACTCTGAGCAGTAGCATTCTGCTGCATGAAATGTCCCATGACCCCAGCCAGGGCACTGGGCTCAGAAATGTGTCTGTCTGGGCTTCAGCACCGTGGACAGCTCCTGTCCCAGTCTGTTGGCCTGGGCCCTGAGAATCTGTGTTTTTCTGTTTTAGACTACAGGCTTAAATATTTCATCAGCCTCTTCTCCCCAAGGAAAGACAACCACTTTGGGTGTTTTTGGGTGTGTGTTGGGGAAGGGGGGAGGTAGAAGTCTTCCCTGAATTGGTGTTAGCCTTCAAGCATTTCTGTTCAGACACCCCAGCTTTGAATCTGACCTAGCTGTCATCTCCTGTGTGTGTGTGTGTGTGTGTGTGTGTGTGTGTGTGTGTGTGTGTGTGTGTGTGTGTTTCTCTCTTCCATGGCACAGCCTGGCAAAAGAGTAGTATGTGAGGGTGTGGGCACTGAAGTGCCTGCTCAGCTAGCTTGAAGCCTCCCTTTCTCAAGAGAGTTACCAAGCTGGTAGGAGTCTGTGCTGATGCTGGGTTCAGGGATTCAGCCTGCCATGTACTCAGGGGAGCGGATGCTGGTGCCATGATGATGAATGAATGAAAGAGGAAGCCAGAGCTGTGCCCAGGAGGGGAGTGGAGAGCACACTGCAGGACACATCACAAGTTTGGCAGCTGACTGATTCCTCAAATGGGGAGAGGTGGGAAGGGAAGACAGGGAGATCCAGGAGCTGGGCTTATCAGCAGTCCTGCTAAGGAAGAGGAACCTCACATGATGTGGCAGATGGCTGGGCCCATCAGTACAGCTCAGAGACTGTGCTGGGGCCCTCTGTGGAAAGCCAGGTCTTGGTACCAGTGGAGATGAGGCAGATACACTTTTTGTGGGTGTTCCTGGGGAGAGACTTTGGGACCAAAGGAGAGGAAGGCTTCTGGTGCAATGTGGGAATCCTCATCTTTTTACTTACAGTGTATCTTGGGCTGATGGAATGGTACTCACAAGTAAGAATCTTCCACATCTTGATTAGATGGCTTTTTTAAAATTGTTGTTACTGTTGTTTTTTATTTGATCTTTGATACAGGCTAGAGTCATCTGGGAAGAGGAACCTCAACTGAGAAAGTGCCTCCATCATCTTGGCTTGTAGGCAAGTCTATGAGGGCATTTTTTTAAAAAACTGATGATTGATGTGTTAGAGTCTAGCTCATTGTGGATAGTGCCACCCATGGGCAAGTGGTCCTGGATGTTATAAGAAAGCAGGCTGAGCAAGGCATGGGGAGGAAGTCAGTAAGCAGCATTCTTCCATGGCCTCTGCATCAGTTCCTGTCTCCAGGTTCCAGCCTTGAGTTCTTGCCCTGACTTCATAATAGACTATACACTTTAAGATGAAATAAACCCTCTTCAAGTTGCTTTTGGTTATGGTCTTATCACAGCAACAGGAAGCAAGCTCGACCCTTGGGTTTTGGAATCATGGTAAAATCATAACTGGCACATTCAGACTCAATGTCAGGCTAAAAGTGGCATGCATAAACCCTGCCCAGCTAGGCACTACCAGCTCATGATTGCTTGCTTCTGTATTCTATTTGACATCTTTACAAGGCTGTGCATGGCATGTATTTAAGAAATGACATGAAAGAATGTTCTGGAACCTTCTGTTAACCATATCCTGTCCCAAGACCTGGAGTGTCTACCATCCACAGCTGTGAGCACCCAGCCCTACCCTGCTTTCTGTTCCTTCAATTTCATGTCTATCATCTCCTTGCTTTTGTGTGGCTTCAAATAGTTTTTCATCATTTTGCACAGACAATGTTGGTAAAATGTGTTTACTGCAAAACAATATATTGTTTAGCGTTGCTTCATGCCACAATATTTGCGTCTTCTGAGACTGGCTTTTTCAGATCCAGCTTTGTTTCCGGGCTGCAGCCATGTGCCGCATGCAGTTAGCTTCAGATTCTCACCAGGCTTGGCATTACATAGTGTGAGTGTTTCCTAATTTGGACGCGAGTTTCGCTGCCATGAACAGCACTGCCATGGCCCTCTTGGCTGGCTGCTGGTGGGGTCAGGGGTCAGGGGTCAGGGCCTCTGTAGATGTGTCCTCTCTTGTGACATGGGTCTTGAGTGTGTGGGTGGCTGGACTTTATCAACGGAGGCTGGATGTCTCCAAAGTGGTCAGAGTTACCCCCATTCCACCAAGTGTATGAGCTCATCACTCTGACCGGCTCCCACTCCTCCAATATTCCATATTGTCAGACGCCTTAATTTTTGCCAATCTGCTGGGTGTAAAATAGTATCTAATTGTAGTCTTAATTTGCATTTCTCTGATTACTAACGAGGCTAGAATTTTCATGTGTTTATATTTGTGTTTCCTTTGCTGTGGAAAGTCTGTTCATGCCTTTTGCCCATCTTTACGATTGGGTTGTTGGGCTTTTATGCCTTAATGGCTGAGGGATGTCTGCACACACATGGCAGGCCCCCATCTAGGTCCAAAACTCCATGAGTTGACGCAGGCTGTGAGGACTGCCTTTCTTTTGCCCTGCCTTCCGGGTCTGCAGATGATCTGGGATCCTGCCTCGTTTGCAAGCTCCCTACATTCAGGGCCTGAGAGCTTCCTACCTTCATTTCTTCGAAAGACTTAATATTCTGCGTCTGACATCTCTCCCTCCCCCTCGGGCGCCTCCTGTGAGGAGACATCTCCCACCTGCTCCCCAGTTGCAACACCCGGAGCTTCCCTTACTCTTCTGTGTCACACAGGCTACTGCAGGACAAATGGCGAGCTCCACGTTTGTAGCCTCAGTGTGATGATGTTGGGCATGCACCGTGGAAGAGGTGAATTAAGCTAATTAGAACACCCACCCCCTCAGCTGACTGTGGCTTTTATGAGGAGGACTTTACAATGCCCTCTGCCAGTTGTTCTCTTGCTGTGACAAAATGTCTGCGACTTCAGGGGGGAAAGGGCGTGTCTCATTCACTACTGCAAGGTTCAGACCATCAGGGTGTGGCAGCAGGAGTGTGAGGCGGCTGGGGGTCACATGATGCTCACAGTCAGGAAGCAGAGAGAGAGCGCTGGTGTTCAACCTGCTTTCCCCTTTTTATCCAGCCTGGCACCCTGGCACATGGAGTGTGCTCCCCTTATTCAGGTTGACTTTCGTTTGTATCGTCCCTTCTCAGGTAAGCCTTTCTGGAAACATCCCCGTGGACGTGCTCAGAGATGGGTTTCCATGGTGATCCTCATCTAGTCAAGTTGGCGATGAGGATGAACAATCATACGGCATCAACTTTCATCTGAACTCTGAGATCTAGCCCTCCTGTCCAATCAAAATGTCCCTCCCCTTGGCTGACCCACCCCCATCCTCTTTGGTCCCTGATGGCCACCAGTTCACTCTGCTTCTGCCCGGTCAGTGGCTCCAGAATCCACATACGAGGGTATCAGTGCAGTGTGCACATCCCTTTTTGCATGTGGCTTATTGTAGACAAATTTCTAAACAGTCTTATTAAATAAGAAACACAGCCAAATACAGGGATGCAAGCCGTAGAGATCAGAGTGATAGCCACCAACTAACTTTAGCTCACCATGTCCCTGTAGCTTCCCAAGAGAACCGAACCAGCTTCGTCCTGTCTGACCTGCACCTTTATTGCCTTGCTGTTCTGCCTTCTCATTGGCTCTAAGCCTAGCCACCTCACTTCCTCGTCACTGCCTGTCTATAAAGACCTCCAGGTCTCTATGGTTGGTACTGGGATTAAAGGTGTGTGTCACCAACTTGGCTGTGTCCTTGAGCGCACAGAGACTCTGCCTGCCATGTGATCGGATTAAGGGCGTGTGCTACCACTGCATGACTTCTGTTTATGGATGGCTATCTATTGTTCTCTGATCTCCAGGCAAACTTTATTTATTAACATACAAAAAAAATATCACCACATTTCAGCACAAATAAAATATCACCACAGCTTATCTTGCTGAACATGATGGAAACTGAGGATATTACACTGTGTGTACATTGCAGGGTTTCTTCATCACATGGTCCATGGACATGCAGTTTGATTCTGGTTGGGACTAGCGGGAATAACACTGGAACAGACATGGGGTGCAGGTGCTATCTCCTTTACTCTACACCTAGGGGCAGCTTTGCCGAATGTACGGTAGTTTTGTTTGAAGTATTTTGAGTGAATCTGCATTTTCCATTATCTCCGCACTGATTTCATTTCCACCCAGCGCACATGAGTCCTCTTCCTCGCATCCTCACCAGCATTTGCTGTTGTCTTTCCCATAGCAGCCATTCTAACTGGGGTGACATGTACCTCAAAGTCACTTTGATACATGTTTTGTCCCCCAGAACTGAGGATGGAGCCCAAAGGCTGGTAAATGCCACATGGTAGCTGTTACTGAGCCAGGCCACTGGCCTGGGCTTACATTTTGCTGATGGCCACTGCGCACTTTTCCAGACTTGATTGGCTGTTGTGTTTTTCTTCTGGTCTGGTGGGATCATTTTCCCCACGTATTAACCCCTTACTGGGTGACTATATGACGGGTTCTTTTCCTTTTGCTTTGCTGTTTCCTATGCTGTGTGGAACGTTTTCTCCTTTGTCTGCTGTGGTGGTTTGAACAAGAACGGCCCCTGTGGACTCATATATCTGAATGCTTAGTCATTAGGGAGTGGCACTGCTTAGAAGGATTGGGAGCTGTGTCCTTGTTGGAGGAAGTATGTCACTAGGGGTGGGATTTGGGGTTTCAAAAGCCCAAGCCAGGCCCAATGGCTCTCTCTATTCCTGATGCCTGTGGATCCAGATCCAGAACTCTGAACTTCAGCACCATGTCTGCCTGTGTGCCACCGTACTCCTCAGCATGCTGATAATGGACTAAACCTCTGTGCTGTAAGCCAGCCCCAGTTACATGTTTTCCTTTATAAGAGTTGCCGTGGTCACAGCAACTCTTCACAGCAACAGAACACTGACTAAGACATTTGCTCTTTCTGTCTGTGCTTTTGAAGTTCTAACTGTGCCAGCACCAGTGTCCTGAATTATTATCTGACCCTCCTGTGTATTTGTTTGGGTTTATGTTTTTGAGACAGGGACCCATGTAGTCCAGGCTGGCCAAGAACTTGAATATAGTTGAGGCTGGCCTTAAGTCCCCAATCCTTCAGCCTCCATTTCCAAAGTGCTCAGATCAGAGATGGCAAGACATTACACCCAGCTCACTCTCTCTCTCTCTTTCTCTTTCATATTTTCTTTCTGTAGTTTCATAATTTTAAGTTGTACTATTAACTCTGTAGGCCATTTTGAATTGACTTTTATTTTTGTGAAATTTCATGCATGTATATAATGTCTTGTATTCACCCTCACTCCCTTCTCTTGTTCTCTGTCACCCTGCTGAAGCCCCTTCCTCTCAGCTAGTCCCCCTTTCATCCCTTGTCATGTCTCACACACACATTCACATACTCACAGATTCACACACACACACACACACACACACACACTCACATACACACTCACACACACATACACACTCATGCACACATACACACACTCACACACAGAAAAGGGGGACAGGCAGAGACAGACAATCAGAGACAGACAGACAGAGAATTTGGGATCATCTCATTTTCTTCTTCAGCATACGGCAGTGATGTTTCCCAGCAGAGACTACACATCTCCACTAAATATCCATGGCATCTTTGTCAAAGGCCAGTTTTTGTGCAGATTTAGTTCTGAGTTTCTGTTCTACACCACAGGTTTGTCTGTCTGTTCTTCTGTTAGTGTCATGATGATTTGATTGTTATAGCTTTGTTTGTGGTATGTCTGTGTACCGTACGTGAGCAGTACCAGCTGAGGCCAGAAGAGGGTGGTAGAGTTACAGATGGTTGTGAGCCACCAGGTGGGTGCTGGGAATCAAACCCAGGTCCTCTGCAAGAGCACTCAGTGCTCTTAACCTCAGAGCCATCTCTCCAGGACCACCTTTTTTTTTTAAGGCATTGTCTCACTGAACATGTGCATCCATTTCACTGGGTAGGGCAGCTGGCCTGTTGGACCCCAGGGATCCTCCTGTCTCCACGCTTGCCAGTTCTGGTTACAGATGCGCACAACTGCGCCTGGCATTTTTGTTTGTCTATTTTTTTGTTAATGTAGTCCTGGGGATCTGAACTCAGGTCCTCCTGTGTATGCAGCAGGCACTTAGCTGAGAGCTCTCTCTCTAGCTTCTAGTTCTCTTCTTGGGCTGGATTGGATGAGGTGTAACTCCTAGGCACGCCCATGGTGTCTGATTTTCCATCACAGCACATAAGGGAACTCTTCTCCCTGGGACTCTGTCCTCAACCCTCACTAGGGCCCTGTTTATGTGTCCGGTTGCTTCTCTCTGCTCTGCTTTTCCCACACTTTGCCCTTTCTGTATTTCTAAGGACTCACCTTGGGCGTTGCTTCATTTCATGCTTATTTTGATTTTTTTTTTTTTGGTTCCTAAAACACCCTCTCTCTTCTCTTTCTGTCTTTGGGTGTGCTCTGTAGCTTTTGCCTCCAATTTCTAAAATTGGCTGCTTAGCACATGGACTTTATTTTATTTTATTTTTTTGATGGGGAAAGGATTTGAGACAAAGGCTCACTACTCTCGGGCCATCATCAAATTCGCTATGTAGCTGAGGATGACCTTGAACTCCTGATCCTCTTACCTACCCCTCCCAAGTGCTGGGTTGACAGGCATGCACCACCACACCTGACTCAAGCCTTACTGTTTTCTAGCAAATGGTTGTGTTCATAACTTCCCCTCTGAACCTCTGTTTTCGTTGCATCTTTCAAGTTGTGAAAATATACGATATTTTCATTATTGCTCAGTGTTAAAATGTTATCTCTCATGATTTTCTTTGATCCATTTTAATTAAGAAATAAATTATGAAATTTCTAACTGCACGGGGATTTTTAATTTATTCTTTTTTTTTTTTTTTGTCATGTTCTAACAGGTTCATTTTGTTCAGAGGATTTCTTTGCTGTGAAAAGGATTCTTTGAAACTGTAAGACTTGCTTTTATGGCCTAGAACTTGTCATTTCTGTAAATGTTCCTTGTGTACTTGAGAGGATCATATATTCCTTAATTGCTTCGCAGAAAGTACCATGGGTGTGTGTTAAATCCTGCCTGTTAGCATTTTTGTTCCAATCTCCCCAACTTTTGCCCTTGCTTGATCTGCTTGGTCTGACGCGGGCCGAGAGTGGGTTTTGGAATCTCTCCCTGCAGCTCTGTGAATGATTGCTTTATATATTTTATAGCACTTCTGTAGGTCCTATCAAGTTGAGCATTAGTGAGTTGCGGCCCCTATTGTTATGGAGAGTCCTTCCCAGTCCCACATGGTGCCTTGGTTTTAAAGCCCATCCTGCCTGCTATTAATGGAACTATACCAGGTTTCTTCTGATTAATGTTCTCTATTCTTTCATTTTCTGTCTTTTGGTGTCTCTCTGCCTTTGATATGTCTCTTGTAAACTGCTGAACTATAAAAATCTGATGTTTGGCGAGTTTAATCCATTATTGATATGCTGGGGTTGGTTTCCCTCAATTTGTTCATCTGTAACTTGTTTTCTGAAATCTGCTATATTTTTTATTACTAGAAGTTTTTGGTTTTTTCTTTGTACTTTGAAAAGCTCTCTGATACTAGCTGGCCTGGCCTGTTTGGCCAGACTCCTGTCCAAAGACTTCCTCTCCCGTAGGACTTGACTGTTGGTGGTAAATAGTAGAACACTTCATAGAGGCTCTCAGTGGGGATCTGACTCTAGTCAGTCCTTCACAGACCTGACTCAAGTCTTCTGATTGTTCTAGTACATCCTTTGTCAGATCCGGAGGGAGTCCAGTTTCACTGTGATATTTAACTTTTGGGTCCCCTGAGTTCACTAAGTCTTTAAGATTTTGGTTCATTAGTTCTTGCTCCATTGTAAAATATACTTGTGTACATTAATCTTTCATCTTGGTGCATCACCAGGCCTCCCCAGAAACCAAGGCCATGAATGCATGAGCCTAAGCATGCCAGCTCACCTCAGCATTATTGTTTTTGTTGTTGGTTTGCTTGGTGCCCCTGCGGATCAAACCATGGTGTTAGGCATCCTAAGCAAGTGTTCTGCTTCTAAACCACACCCAAGCTGCCCAGGCAGGCTTCGAACATGTAATCCTCCTGCTTCAGCCTCTGCAGGGCTGGGAGGAGGCACAGCTCTTGTGCATTACTGTCTGACACCCCAGCTGGGTCTGTCTCAACTTCACCCCGTGTCGCCTGGTGGCTCTTCTAGAAAAGTCTTATTGCTGTTGCCTTTGTCACGCCGCTCAGGAGGAGATGCCAGGTGGTCTGCTCCACTGAGCCAGTGGGGCTGCTGTGGAGCCTCGAGGGGGCCTTCAACCCTCGGCTCTAGCTCTGCCTTATGAGCCCATAGCATCCCCACAGGCCGTTACCTCTTCTCCATGCCTTCCTTCCTCTTTTCCTTTCATCCAGCACCCTTAGAGGAGCCTCTTCCTGCCCTACTGGTGATCAGAATTGTTTTCTGGATGCTGTGGCACCTGTGAGGGTGATTTGCAGAGGTCTGATCCTGTTCTTCTATGGCCAGTGAGCAGGGGCCTGGGAGGCCCCAGAAAAGGCACTGACTGAATTCAAGTATGGGTGAGCAGGTTCGCAGAGGGTGAAGGGCAGGGAAGGCATGGTGCCAGTGCACAGGCAGGGAGGTGGGGAAGGTCAACAGGGTACGCTGGCTCAGGCAGGTGGGCCCCAGCACACCGATGAATCTAGCTTTGCAAACAGCTTAGAAAGTAGGTGTCCTGGGCAGGTAGTGCCACCTACAAATGGTCAGTGCCACCTCCTGTCCTCAGGGTGCTTCACTTGTCATTACATTTTCCAGCTGGGGCCGTGATATGGGCAAGGCACAGACATGTAGAAAGGGACAGCTTTGTCTGGACATGAGAAGGAGGTGGTGGTATGGGGAGATAGGACCAAGGTCACCTGTGTGGGGACTGTGTGCCAGAGAAGACTGGCATCTCAGGGAGACTTCATTCATTCATTTATTCATATAACTGTCCTTGGGCCTCCAGCATGAGGAGGTCTGTAGTCACACTCAGCAGCTCAGGACATTAATCATGGGCACAAGGAATGCTTTCCCATGTACCCAGGAAAGACAGCACAGGGATGTTGGGTGTCCAGGGCAGGATCACAGGTCCCCTGGGGTGATGGTTCCACCCTGGACCACGTGCCCTGCAGTTTCTCTGGCCTCTACCTGTCCCCACCATGCCCAGACAGGCCTGTCTGCCCCACCAACCTCTGCTCTCAGCTTCCTCTCTGAGCTTGCCCTGGGGCTGGGCCCTGAGCCACCTCTTAGCCATGAGCCCTTTAGAAGGTTCCTATTTGGATTTCTGTCTTCGTAATAGAGCTTATTGTGCAAAACAGAAACTAAATGGAAGGGAAGTTCCGTGGCCTCCCTCTCACCTCTGCAGAGGGCACTGCCAAGGGTAACAGCTGTGCCACATTGTCAGTAAATGGTTCTCTCACCCGCTGTCCTCAGGCTTATACCCTGGAGCTAGCTCCGGCTCTTACCTGACTTGGGCTGGGCAGCAGCAGGCTTGGCCACAGCCTCTTTTTGCCAGGGAAGAGATTTGATTGTGTGGGCTTGCCGTAACTAATTCACCCTGTCCCGAGCTTTGGCCGGTTCCAGTGCTGTATGGACCATGTCCTGGGTACCCTCACCCTGCCTATTGGAAGTCATGGTCTTGGAGAGATGGGGCATATAAGCCAGCTCATTGGCTCAGATCAAAGAGGGCCAGGAGGGCAGTGAGTCTGGAGGACATGGGCCCGCAAGGAGTGATGGGAAGTTCTGTGCAGGGGAGGCATCGCTCTGTCTAGGGACCCCAAGGGCTTCCACAGGGTGAAGAATACACAGCACATGCCAAGGCCCTGGGGCAGGGCTGGAGGCACACGTGGGGGAAAAGCAGACAGTCTGGCTGGCAAAGGTGGGTGTCAGAGTGGACCTGGAGGGTTGCAGTGGGGTGAGAACCAAGACCCACCCAGCCTGACTCTGAAGGTCTGAGTTGTTTTGCATAGTAGGGTCAGTGACAGCATCAAGTCCCTGGCATTCACTGGGTGCCAGCTACTTTCCAGACTTTCTTTACCTGCACTTTTTCTTGTTTTTTTCGAGACAGGGTTTCTCTGTGTACCTTTGTGCCTTTCCTGGATCTCACTCTGTAGCCCAGGCTGGCCTCAAACTCACAGAGATCCGCCTGCCTCTGCCTCCCGAGTGCTGGGATTAAAGGAGTGTGCTGCCACACACCCCCCCACTCCCACCCCCAGCTCACCTGCACTTTCCTCCCTCATCTGGAATCACAGTCACACTATAGATGAGGAAGCAGAAGCTTGGAGTGGACAGAGATCCTTGTCCCAGATCACCCCTGCCATGGTCCCTGGGAAGAGGTGAGTTATCCCCATGTGGCTGTCAAGTCCTGCAGTTCTGCTCTCACCTCTGCTGTCCCTGTCCCCAGTACTTGAATCCCTCAGTTCCCCTGAGACCAGCCACCCAACCTGTCCTCAGTGGTGCTGAGCCCTATTCCTTGGGATACTGTTTCCAAGGCCCGTGTTCCCATTCCACAGTGTTCCCGCGAGACGTGCCTGTCTCGGTAATTACAGAGTTGGGAATCCACTTAGAAACGGGGCATTTTGGGCATTTTTTGATGTGAATACTTAAGAAACAATCCGTCCCATACCCATTCATCCAAATGGCTCCGATTTTGAATAATTCTTTTGAAATGGAGTCTAAATTTATATAAATAGATGTTCCTGAAGTGTCATGTGATCCAAATGCATTCCTATGTCATGTGATCTGAATATATTTGCAAGGGGAAACAGCTCTTGGGGTGGGATGAGGGGGCAGGGCATGGGAAGCTGGGTGGGGACTGTGGGCAAAGAGGCCACTTGGCTGTCCAGAGGGCATTGGGCCAGCATCCAGAGTACAGCACCCATGTTACCACCCGGCCTCAGCTTAGTCATTATCCCTCTGGGGTGTGTCCCATCCTGGACTGTGGAGACTAGCTGCTGAGACTCTGGATGGAGCAGGTGTCCCTACAAGCAGAAGACCTTGGTTCCGCCCAACTCTTGGTTCAGGCCCACCTTCAAAATGCCTACTCTGCCTGTGCGGGGTGTAACCTCCCTCCATCCCTGTGTTCCTGTGTCCTTAAGTCCTCTACCTCTTGAGTTTCTTCTTGGCTGTTTTCTATCTCGTGTTGTGGCTGTTCTTCCACTGCCCAGGGCTCAGCTGCCTGCTGTATGGTAGAGCTAGCACCAGGCAGGTTGGAGGAGGTGGTCATGGAGAGGGGCTTCACTTATGAGGGCTAACTGCCTGTGCAGTCTGGCCACCTGCCGGCTCTCGCCGGGCTTGGCTGTTTCCTGTACACCCCAGGCCTCCACATTGCTAGACAGGGACTAAGAAGGCGGACCTTGGTGCTACAGCCCTGCATCTGTCCTTCTTCACCTGACAGGAGTCTGCTGAGGCCTTGGGGCCTGTCCCGACAAAAGACAGGGCTGGTCCAACCTCTGAGTGAGGGCAATGTTAGGCATGGAGTCTCTCCCCACCAAGGCCCTGACGCTTGTATCACCCTCTCTACAAGAGCTCCCTGACTAAACTTCCTCCTCTTCTTCCACAATGCCGATGAGGGAGGAGGTGAGCTGGAGAGGAACAGCAGAAATCTGTTCAGAAGACATTCCAGATGGGGACTCCAATGGCTCCACAACCCAGAGCAGAGCTGGAGGGAGGTATGTCTTTGAAGACTGAGCAGGAACCTTCCAGAAAGGAGCAAGGCATGAGGAGGCAGGAGCTGGCCCCAACAGCCTCCCCAAAATCCCTGCTCTGCAAGGCCCTGACCATGTTCCTCAAAGCTCCAACCATGCCCTGCAAAGCCCTGTCCATGCCCCCCAAAACCCCGGCCATGTCTCTGAAGGCTCTGACCATGCCCCCAAGGTGCTGATTATGTCCCCTCCATGGCCTTGACTATGCACCCCAATGGTCCTGACAATCCCCCCAGTTCTGACATGGATTAAGGATCAAATGGGGATGGGGACCACCTCCATTGGAGGTGATCAGAAGCAATCCTAATTAACTAAATAGTGACTATGCCGTGACCCCTGACCCTGCAGTTGACACTAATTGTCCCCAATCAAGAGAGTAATTGAGGCTAATTGGATCCTTTCTGCCAGCACCCTTCAGCCCCTCCCACAGGCTGTCATCTAGGAGTAATTGACTACAGGCTCTAGGGGGCCATAGCTGGAGAGACTGACCACTCAGGGGCTAGGAGCCCCTTCCAGGGGCGGTGATGGCTGAAGGGAGTTCCTCATACTCTCTGTTATACTGTGCCTACTTCTGTCCCCCTAAGGACCCTAGATGCTCCCTCCTGTGCTTTCCAATGTTGCCTCACTCAGAAACACGGCTGTCTCTGACTCAGTTTGGGATGCAATGAAAGTTCTTTTTTTATATCTGGGCTCCCCTGGCCCTGAGACCAGAGGTAACTCCATCCTCCGCTTCCTTTCTGCCTTGTCCCTTCCTAGCACTGGTTCTTTGCTGTCCCTGCTGGTCAGTGGGCAGTTTGCAGTGTTCTGGGTCACCTGATGCCACTGTGAGGCATGTTCCGGGCCTTGATACTGGTATACTGGGAATGGGTATGATGGGGCCCATGTAGTGAAGGTGGTGGTCAGCTGGGTGCAACATCACACCCATGGTTCCCAACACAGTGTGGCTAAAGCTGGGTCCTGTGTGTCCGAACAGAATCTGTGTGTTGTCTCTGGGGACTTGTGCTAGGTGGGCAACAGTGTGACCACTGGGCAGTCTCTAGGATGTGACATGGACAAGGTAAGTTCTCCAGCAAGGGGGTCTCATGCTGTGGGCTTCCCTGGCTCTCCGAGTGGTGAGCTTTCCGGCATCTCATCTGCCTGGCTCCAGGGCTTCTCCCATCCCCTTAGAGACTTAACCTCATGAAAGTCACTCTTGGTCTTCAGTCCTTGGTACTGTCTCCTTAAGTGAGGCTAGATTTGGTGGAATTTTAGAGGACCTTGGCTTTCACCTCCTGAAGCAAGCTTTCTTCATCTCTGCCAAGGTTAGGAACATGGTTTGTGCCTTTCCACCAGGGAGCTGGAACTATCAGCCCTTCAAACAGCTGTGGTCGGTCTCTGGTCTACGGGGTGTGGGTGGGTGGAGTGAGGAACAGCAGGTGGTGCCCCACCCGATCTGGTCTAGCCGTGGGGAGGCATTGGTGTGGGCATGGGTCAGCTGCTGGAGCTCAGATCCTCCTGCTGGGCAACTCCCAATCCTGCTGTGCTGGCTGCAGGGGCCAGGGAGGCTGGTGCGGCGAGGCGGGGGCTGCAGAGCTCACATCAAAGGCCTGCCTCTGCTCTGCCATATGTTCCAGCCCATGCATCTGGTACCCCTGGGTCCTGCTGTCACCATGGAGCCCGCCTCTTCCCTTGAAGTTGGTGGAAAAGGCTCCAGTGATTGTTTGTGGATGGGTTGGAGAGGAGGCTGTGGGGTGGGGTGGGCATGGTGGGGGATGCTACAGGAGGCTGGGTGCAAGTTTTCCACTCTGCAGTACATTCTCAGCTCCAGCCTGGGACCCTTCAGCTGTCCCCATGGCTTAGGATCTCTTTCCTGCTCCCTAGGGGTCACCCTCACCTATCCTGTAAAGCCCAGTGAGATGTAAAGGTAGTGTAGGCACAGAAGAATAGCAGGGGAAAGGCCTACCGTGGGATGATAGATTGAAACCCTTGCAGCCTACGTTTCCAAAAAGGTGGAGCATGCCAGAGTAGGCAGAATATGGTATACACACTGACCACAGACAACATGAGTCCAGGCCAAGGTAGCTACTGCCTGGGCTTTGGAGCTGGACACCGAGAAGTCAAGCTGCAGCTGGATGTATACTCTCTAGTCTCTGAGCACTGGTCCCTCACAGCCTGGAAGTGCACACACTCAAGGTCACAGAGAGGGACAGTGATGACAGGCAGGGAATTCCTGTTTCCCTGATATGCTAAGGGGTAACCCTTAGCAGCTAGGAGATCCATGTAGTGCCCCCTGGATGCCATCTTAGCCTAGGGGACCTAGTATTGAGGAGGGCCATGCACCCATCTGAGCATATCCAGCTTAAATGTGTCATCTTTCTGCAAGGGGCATGAAGCCAGGTTCTGGCCCTGTTGCCTGGTGTGATGGCTTTAGTTGTCAACGTGACCACAGCCCGGAAACACATGGGATGAGGATTTCAATGAGAGATTGTCAAGATTGGATTGGCATGTGGGCGTGCCCGTGGGGGGAATGGTCTCAAGTTAATTAATGTAGAGAGACTCAGCCCGTTGTGGGCTCATCATCCCCTAGGCAGGGGCTCCTGACTTGTGTGAGTGGAAAAATGGAGCTGAGTGCAGGAAAGCAAGCGAGCACGTATACATTTATTTCTCTCTGCTCTCGACTGTGGCTGTGACAAGCTGGTTCCGGTCCCGCCACTGTTACCTCATTGTTGTGCTGGATTGTAACCTGGAATTTTAAGCTATAGAAACCCTTTTCTCCCTTCAGTGGCCTTTTGGTTAAAGCATTTTAACACAGCAAGAGAAATGAAATCAGGGTGCCAAGCTCCTGGTATCGTCTGGCTCTGTAATCCCCCAGGTGGTGATTTGGGCCACTTCGTCTCTAAGCCATCACTTCAGCTGCCAATGGGATGTGACAGGACCCTCCTCCAACATGTGCTTAGCCAGTGCCTGAGGAATGGTGCTGTATTGCTTATGGTATCAAGGCCAGTGAGCCAGCACCATGGAGCCAACACATCCCACTGGCCGTGGGCACCATCCTGAATCCTGATATGGAGCCTGCTCCTACAAAGAGGCTGAGATCCATGATGCCCTCTTCACCCAAGCTGGAAGCTCTTCCGGGGCTGTCTGATATGCTTCCTGTCCTATCCCCACTTGAAAGCGGCCTATCTGGACCAAGCATGCCTTCACATCATCCAGGGACAGAGTCTTAAACAGCTCTGCCACACGCTGGCCGTGACACCGTGCACACAGATCCTGCCTCTCTGAGCTCCCGTATCTGGCCCTGGAGGGCAGGTTAGCAAGGCTGTAACTCAGACTATAAGCAGGACTGACTTGGTGGCTGGCAATTAGGTACAATGGCACCAAGGCAGATCAAGGACACTGAACTGGTTGGTCATCAAGCTTCCTCCCAAGCTCATTGTGGACAGCATTCCCAACTCCAGGCCAGACCCACCTTCCCTAAGTGGACTTCCCAACTCCCCTGTCTCCACAGCTGACTGGCTGCCCATCTCTCCCAGCCTGTCTTAGTAGTAGCCACGTGGGGAGGCACCCCACCGTGGTCTGTCTGGGGAGCTGCATGCCCCGTTCTGGATATAGGTGAAGCATGTGTTTCTCTGGCAGCTTCCAGTCCAGCTGTGGTCACTCCCCTAGGTCAGCCCATCTGCTCCCACCCTGATCAGTCCCCAGCACAGCCTAACTGTATTTCTCCTCCTTGAGATCCTTGGCCCTGAGCCCAGAGCTATTAGGCTTATAATGACCACGGTGACATAAATGGGAATATAGGTGAAGGCTGTTTGGTGTTTGCCAAACCTGACTGCAGACTCTGCCTGTCTTGGCTTGATTTAAGGATTAGCTGTTCCTGTGGAGGCCAAGGCACCATCTTCTGCTTCAACAAAGACCCAAGTGCTAATAAGGGTTCCAACCAAGACCCCCAGCTTCAAGGAGGGAAGCTGGGTGTCCCACATGCCCAACTGACTCCAGCTCAGGCAGCTTCATAGGTCCCCTGCTTCTTAACCTTTGGATTTGGCTCCAGATCCAGTCCAGAATAGTTCCTGAAACACACACACACACATACACACACACACATACACACACATACACACACACACACACACACACACACACACACACACACACACACACATGACAGGCCTGGGCATGGTCCTTTGGGGATGCTCTGTCTAACCCTGGTCTCCAATCAGGTCATCACCACAAGCTGCAGCCCGAACTGCGTAGGAGTGGAGGGATGTGAGCCTGGTGTGACCCAGGCCGTCACCTCAGGACCTCTGTGCACGTAGCCCTTTGCTGGCTATTGGTGGCTTGCAGTTCCCAGGTTGCAAGACCCCAGAGACAGGATTCTGACACTGAAGCCCGCCCTGGCTCAGCCCACACAGGACCCATGAGTATGCGGTGGGAGTGAGGGGTGTGGGGCCAGCCACTCCATCTACAGGCCCCTGCCTCCCCGTGGGAGTTGCAAGGCTGGGCTGCAATAAATAGAAAATTACAGTATCCGGGCAGTGATCAATGAAGTATTTTTCACAAGCACAAAAAATGTAAAGGGCTAAATTGAGGTGCATAGCAAATCATGTTTTTAATGTTTTCTGAAAGCCGTGAAGTATCGACCCCACAGCTATCGATTTCTGTTTGCGAAGCCTGCAGTAGGAATCTTGGTCTCCATATGCCCACATGCTGTTGTGTGTACACATACCTGTGTGTACATGTTTATGCACCTGTAGGGGCTGCCAGAGGCTGGGAGAGCCATGCTCATCTATCTGCCTGATTTCCCAGGGTAAGGGTCTTGATGTCTACTTTCAGTCCTGGACCTGGGCTTGCCACAGCTTGGGCCATGAGTTAGCCATTGCAGCCAGAATTCTGTTCATAGCATGCTTAGTAGGTGTTCCTCACCAGCCAGAAAAGGGGGTGCTGTGCCCCACCTTTGGCGAAGAAGCCACTTGGAATGGAGCTGAAGGGCTTGCTCAGTGGATGGGTGGCATACAGAGGGCAGGACAGCATCCAGGCTGATCTGTGTGAAGTGTAGGACCTTCCTGCAGGACCCTCTGCCATGGGGCTATCAGGGACACTGTGGCAAGTGTCTGGCTTGGAGACCATGGCTTGCAGGTGCCAGAACAATCCAGAGTTTCAGTGTGCAGCCTTCTGGGTTGAACCGTACTGCCGAGTGACCATCAGCCTGTTCTCCTTGACCAGGCAACCTCCACCTTTGAGGCCCGATTTCTGTGGGCAGGCACTGGTCCAGGGTGATACCTGGGTCCCGTGCCCACTTCTCAGAGCTCCTGGCCCAGGGTAGATGGAGTTTGTACAGTGGGCTACCCACGAGAGCAGAAACAGGTGAGAGACAGGACAGTGCTGAGCCTGGAGGGGCGGTAGCCTTGTGGCTTCCTCTAGCTGAGCCTTGAGTTCTCCATCAGGGGAGTGGGAACATGGACCCCTTTGCAGTGGTTCTGACCCTTGGGAGGGGGGCCCTCACGCCAATCGCACCTGCCTACAGGAGGCTGCGTTCAGCATAGGCAGCTAGCTCTGCAATTCTGTCTGCTGTAGCTGTAGCTGCCCTGCCTATTCACTGACACAGCCCACCTGTCTATTGCTGGCACAGAGATGCCATGGAGTGAGCACACGGTGGACAGTGAGGATGTCCACAGGCTGTGTTCAGGAGAAGAGGCTATTGTGCATGTGGGCTGGGAGGAGCCAGCAACAGCCTGGGGAACCTGTCAACTGAGAATAGTGGGTGAGTGGGAACCCAGAAGGGATGAGGGTGAAGGCCAGGTGAACCAGGCTTGGAGGGCCTCTGAGCGGTGGAACTGGCAGCATCCTCCCAGGCCTGGCCTGCTCAGAGCTGTAGGACGTTGGTAAATCCCTTGTGGGAGAGGCCATGGAGCCTGCGGGCTACAGTTGGGAATAAGTCTGTCTTTCCTACCCAGCCTTGACTTGGCCTGCTTTGCTCTTCACACCTCTGGGAACTGTCCCAGCCTGGCCAGTGACCTACATCCCCAACCAGAAGCAGACTCCAACCCCTCTGCTGACCGCCAAGTCCTGGGCCTCAAACCTGAACCACCCCATCCTAACTTTTACCTTTCTCCCTATTCTATTCTCTACTCTGAATCCCCAGGCAGGGTAGCAGCCACCCCCACCCCTAGGTCCCATCCTCAGTCAGCATGCACTCCTGCCCTTGGGACAATACTCAGCCACATAGCAGCCACGGGCTGTCTTGGGGGTACCGTGCCTTTGTGGAGACCTGGAGGATGGCTTGCAGTCAGTCTGTCTGGTGGCCTTGAAGCCCATTGGGGAGGGTGGGAAGGAGGGTAGAACTTTCTTCCTCTTCTTGCATATGGTCTCAGTCCTCAAGGCCACCCAACCTGCCTCTGCCTACTCCATGACCTTTGCATTCCTCCAGGAAATGACCAGGCAGGAAGTGCAGATATCTGGGATAGGACACTAGCTCCAAATTCAGGGCAGATCTCCTTTGCACTAGGTGGTGGCTCTGGGCTCACCCACAGTCACCTAGGTGACAGGGACACTTGGCTGATCTCTGTAGAGCATTGTCAGAGTCAGAATCTGTAAAATGAGACTGTTCCCTCCTCAGGGCCAGGAGATGAGGGCGTGGGACACAGCTCCGAGGTCCTGTGTGTGTGGCTCTTGCCTTGTCTCCCCTGCCCCTCCTTCCTCCACCATCCTCTTTTCCACGCTCCCCGTTCTGTTTCTGTTGGCATTTTCATAATGATGCAGAAGGGAAAGTTGGAGCCCTGTCTTCAGTGCCGCCTCCCCATAGATGCACGGAAAAAACACTCAGGAAGCAGGAGTAGCAGAGGGAAAAAATTTAATTTTTTTAATTTTTATTTTTTTTTAAACTGCAGCAACAGAGACTTCAGAGGGACACGAGGAGGAATCCCTAAGGTGAAGCCTGCAAAATGAACGTTCTGAAAATTGGGATGTTCTCGGCAAGATTACCCGCTCCCTGACTCTCTCCCCCCGTTCAAAGCAAGCAATTTTGCTTCCGGGTGCTTCTCAGTAATTGCAATAATAAATTGAATAATTAAGCTAAATCCACAGAAGAGAATTAAATATTAATTTCTAATAAGCTCTTTGGAGGGTGTTGCCAGCCGAATGAGAATGTGTCCGCTCCTCTCTCTCTCCTCGTGTGCAGACCCAATGTCTTTCCTTACCAGTGGGGAGGGGTGGGACTGAGCCATGCCCATCCTTACTCCAGGACGGTGGCAGTCAGGTGCACCAGCCTGGAGCCTGGCAGACTGCCAGTGTCACCCAAACCGACATAGGGCCCTACCAACAAAAACGGGCCCCTGCCCATCAGAATACATCTCTCTGGTGGCTGAGGCTCCCAGTAGGCTGGGTGCCCAGTGCCATCAGGCAGCACGATAAGTGAGACAGGATGATAATATATATGGGGACACTGCAGTCACCTGAGGAACACTGGCCCCCAGAGGCTCAGACAAACCAGACTTAAGTTCTGTGTGGCATCTGTAATCCAAGGAGATCTTGAACCCCGATGGGGTAGCCCATAGGTGGTTTGGACTCATCCCTACAAATGCAGAACTCAGGGGCAGACCCTGAGTGTGACCTGAGCACTTGTAATCCCTGATCCTGGCTACACACCGATCCCTGGCTCTGCTCACACCCTGAGCCCGGTCCTGGTTACTCAATCTTGAGCTGGTTGCTTGGCTGTGAATTATCCCTGACCCTTGAGAGGTCATATGAGAGGTCAGAAGGCTCAGCTAAGCCCTTGTGTTCTCCAGAAGATGAGGAGGTACAGGGAAGTTTCTCCATCTGGAGAGGAGAGGCCCCGAGGGTATAGGGAGTTAGGCACTGTCTCCGTAGTGGTGGTGGAACCCTATGATGATAGCTGCGAGGCTGGGGCCAGAGCAGGAAGGGATTGTGCTGTGGGATGGTCTGTATGTCAAGTGTGTTGCTGATTGGTCAATAAATAAATCACTGATTGGCCAGTGGCCAGGCAGGAAGTATAGGTGGGACAAGGAGGAGAATAAAGCTGGGAAGTGGGAGGCTGAGTCAGAGAGTCACTGCCAGCCGCCACCATGACAAGCCACATGTGAAGATGCTGGTAAGCCACGAGCCATGTGGCAAGGTATAGATTTATAGAAATGGATTAATTTAAGCTGTAAGAACAGTTAGCAAGAAGCCTGCCATGGCCATACAGTTTGTAACCAATATAAGTCTCTGTGTTTACTTGGTCGGGTCTGAGCAGCTGTGGGTCTGGCAGGTGAGAGAGATTTGTCCTGAGGTGGGCCAGGCAGGAAAACTCTAGCTACAGGATTGCACCTGCAGACCCACGGAACAGTGATTCCCTCAGATGGCTCTGCTGTGTCCTTCACAGCATGTGCTAGACTCTGGGATGGAACTTGGCTTGGTACCTGACGGCCCTAAGGCTGCTGGCAATTCTCCTTGATTCAGTCCTTGTATTCAATGTGGATGCCTGGTCACATTGGTGTGGTGGGGGAGAGATGTAGTTTCTGAGAAACACTGGGGAGAGCCTGGCCTGTGTATCCCCTGCTATGGGACTGAGCTCCACAAAACATGATCAGTGACTTTTGAATTTCAGAGATAGAATGGGTCATCTAGTGTAGTATGCCCCAGACGACACTCAGGGTGTCTTACAGTCAACCAATGGCTCGTTGTTTATCAAAGTTTAGCTTGTTGTCTTGTATTTTGTGGGTCCCACCTAATGCAGGCTTTCCTGGCAGCTATGTTTTGGAAGTCCCCTACCCTGTTGCCCTCTCTCCCTGAGATTTGAAGAACTGAAGGAGCCAGGGAAGCAGAGAAGGCACAGCTGGCATTGCCCCCAGAGACCTGGTCTAGCTGGGGCAGGAGGAGCCTGGGAGACTCATCCTTATGCAAATGAGGGAAAGGAATAAACAGGATGCCCTGTTTGCTGAGCTCTGACCCCCCTCAGCTTGCTGGGAAACCCAGGTAAGACCTTGGAACCTCTCTGAGCCCAGTCACTCAGGAGCAAACAGGATAGTTGGGCTGTATGTCCCTCCTACATCACCATTCACTCATTCTTTCATTTATGCACTCCACCATCACATAAAACACTGACCGTTGTCCCAGATGCAGGATCAGCTGAGATGGGAGACTTCATGGCTCCAAGGTCCCCACCATGCTTCACTGATATATGGCTGGAACATTGGTGCCATGCTCACTCTTGATGCCCCTGCCCAAGCCCACCATAGGTCCTATTGGTTCCGTTGCCTCTGATGGCACAGCCAAGTCTAAGTACCATGAATAGAGTCAGTGCTATTGCCAAGGGAGATTCCAGGCTAGGAGACTGTTAGTTCAGACTTCATCTCTCCAACACAGGGACAGCATCTTTGGCCACCCTGAGATCTTCTGTCCAGCAAAAACTGAGAAGAGACATTCTGATGTGGAAGGACTGAGCTCCTGGTCCCTGGTCAGCTAGGAAGGCAGGTACCAGGTCTCCACTGCCTGCTTGCCCTTCTTCCCACTTGTGCTGGCTTCTGCCCTCCAGGCAGGAGGGAAAAAATGAAGTGAGCCAAGTCCTGGGAGGGACAGGGAGGATAGAATTATATTGAGCCTGCACCCCCATGCACACACACGCATCTCTCTGAGAACTTGTCTCCTGGGCATGAGGCCCTTGGGTCTGCAGCTCCTTGGAAACTCTAGCCCATACACCCAAGCCTTGCCTTTCTGTCCACCCCAGCCTTGCCCTGACCCTTCCCCCAAGCATCCTGCCAACATGGGCCCATCTGTTCCAGTCCAAAGGTTGTCTCAGCAGTCCTTTAAGTACCATATGGCAGGGGTTCAGGCTGCAAAGGAAGAAGCAGGGCATAAGAGTTCCTGGGGCTGGGGGATGTGGAGATGAGGCTAGAGGTTGCTCTTGCTCCAAATCTGGCCAGGGGACAGCCCAGGGACTGGAGAAACTGGAAGCAGTGGTGATTGGGAGTGGGAAAAGGACATAGCTGGGTCTGAAGGATGTGGGAAAGCCTTCTTTCTCCCTTTAAGCCATTTGCCACGGCTGGCAGAGGCTGTGGTGGCTCTGCACAGGACCCAGAGTGGCATTTAGCCCTATGTCCCTAGCCAGAACCTACCACAGCCCCTAGGGAAGGGCTGCTGAGTTATACAGAATTCTCTGAGACTACAAATCCAGCTTGTGGGTGTGAGCTGAGCACTGGTCATGTACCATGGAGGATATTGAGGCTCAGGAGGAGCTAGCTTGCCCTGGGTAAGAGGGTTAGGAAAAGGATGAGGAACTTGCTCTCAGACCAGGCTTCCCTGTTATGGTAGTTTGAATAAGAGTTGCCCCCATAGGCTTACATATTTAAATGCTTGGGGAGTGGCACTATTTGAAAGGATTAGGAGGTGTGGCCTTAGTGGAGGAAGTGTGTCACTGGGGTTGGGCTTTGAGGTTTCAGAAACCCAAGCCAGGCCCAGAGGCTCTCTCTTCCTGCTCCTGAGGATCCAGATGTGGAGGAATTCTCAGCTTCTTCTCCAGCACCCTATCTGCCTGCATGCTTGCATGCTTCCCACCATGCTGATAATGGACGGAACCTCTGAAGCCGTAAGCCAGCCCCAATTAAATGTTTTCCTCTATAAGAGTTGCTGTGGTCATGGTGCCTCTTCACAGCAGTAGACCACTAAGACATCTGGGATGCTCCCTTTTACTGCTTGCAGATCCCCTGAGTCTGGGTCCTCGGGGAGCAGATGGTAGGTAGATAGCGGAGTACCAGGTAGGCCCAGTTAGATGTAGGAGCAGAAGAGGAGGGAAGGTGATAGAATGGCTGAGCGGAACCTGGAATAGTCTTAGGGTCTCTATGTTCAGGGCTGAGTATGAAGGCAGTGGTAAGGAATGAGGTGATGGGGCCTTGGGAGACACATGAGTCATGAATGGCCCAGAGTAGACCCATATCGGGCTCCAGGCACTGTAGGACTGCCACCAGGTCACCTTATCACCTGACCCTGTCTGATCCCTCTCTACTGTCACAGCAGCATATGTTCATGGGGCTCACTGGCCATCACGATGCTTAGGCATCCTACTCCATGATCATCCTCATTAAAGAGTAGGGTCTCTGAGTGCAGCTGAAATCCTGGTCCCCTCCTAACAGATGCCCATCCAACCATCCTCCAGTCACACAGTCACTTCTGCAATGGTCATTCAGTGGTATTCTGTGTCAGGCCTGGCCAGGGCCCAGGAATACATAAACTGATCACAGTCTCCAATTTAAAAATGTAACCGTCCCGCCCGCTGAGGCCAACACCCACCATGAGCCACAGTGAGTGAATCAGGCCCTGGACCAGGACCGAAGTGAGTCTCTATCAGCCCTGGTTGGGAGCTCAAAAGCCCAGATACTTTTGGGGCATTGTTCTGGAGGTTATAGTGAGACCAGGTGCTGCAGGGTGGGTTCTGCTGAGGGCTGCTTCTCCTTGTCTCCACACAGCAGGAAGAGGTGGGGAGCTCCCTGGACATGACCCCATCACAAGTCCTACCTCCTGACCCATCAGCTCCCCAGGTCCTGCCACTGACACCCGCCCTTGGGGGCTTAGAGCTCATCTTGAAATTTTGAGAATGCATATCTGTTCAAAGCCCAGCAGGGGTGGAAACAAGGCTGGCTGATGTTAAACAGAGGCATGCGCCCCAGAGTGTCACATTAAGAAGGAAAGAGGTGTTAGAGAACATCCCAGAGTCTGTGGAAATCAGAGAAACAGACATTCCAGGCAGAGGAAACCCAGAAGAGGCTTAGAAGAAAGAGGTGATATTTCAGAGCCCCACAGAGGGCTCCTGGGTTGGGATAAGATCAGATGATAGGAAGAGTCATTGGTAGAGAGACTGATTTTGGGGGGATAATTGGAGAATGGTCCATGGAGCATCCAATGGAGGCTGCTTAGTGGGAGAACTGACGAGTTTGCTTTGCTGAAGAAGTCCAGATTCATCCTGGGTTGGACCTGGGGAAGGGCCTAGGTGACTGTGCTTCAGAATGGAGCTGGTGAGGGATGATGGGGGGCGGGGTGCTCCCTTCCTCTTCTCCTTCCTCACAAGATAGTTCCTGGACAGGGACAGTTGTAAAGGTGGGTGATGGGTGCCCCCCTTTGAGCTGTTGTTATCCTCACAATGGACATCTGGGTCCCTGACACCTCCAGGCCCTAGTATGACTCCCTGCTAGCTAAGGTACCCTTCCCTTCCCCCTGCAGGGGCACAGCTATCCCCAAGCTGGCAGCATGGGGAATTGCTCCTCTGAAGACTAGCACTGCCCACCTCAACCCCGCATCGTCAGTGAAGGTAGCCTGGGCTGGCTCAGCTCTCAGTACCTGGCCCTCAGTGCCCAGCGCCCACCCTTGGCCCTCCTGCTTCCCCTGGTGTTTGGGGCCCCAGGAGCCAGCTATTGGGTGAGTCACCAACTCCTTTGGAATCTGTCCTTCTCCAAAGACCCAGAGAGGCTTCAGGGCCTTAGGGAACCTTGTTCCTTGCCCCATCTGCAGCCGCCTCTGCCCACAGCCAGGCGATAGTGTTATATCTCTAGTGGGGTTTATTGAGGATTTTGAGAGGACATTGTTGGTTGGGGCAGACCCGGTGCATTCACTGCAATGGGAGAAAGGAACACGGCAAGGAGCAGAGAGGGATCACTCATACTCCGGTAAAGATTGCAGGCTTGGGGGGCGTAGACAGGCCCATGGGAGTGGTTCCTGCAGGAGCCAGTGGCCAGATGGACAAGACAGGAGCTGAAAGAAGATTCTGAGAGGCAGGCCCCACCATCTGCATAGGTGGTCACTGACACAGAAGAGCTGGGAAAAGGCCAATGAAAGGGACGGATGGGATAGGCCACTCCTCACAGGGCCTGTTTCTTCATCTGAGAAATGGACCCTGGTTATCATGATGTCCTTCCTTACTGTAGAGGGCAGTAAGGTCAGGCTGCCTCTACCTTGGGGGCAACCTCTAGCCCCAGGGAAGCGGGAGGCCTGGGCTGTTCTCTAGGAACTAGATTTTGGGACCAGAGGGTGGCACTATGGATATGGGGGTCGAGTGAGTGTGTGTGTGTGTGTGTGTGTGTGTGTGTGTGTGTGTGTGTGTGTACACGTGGTGATGTGACTCCTGGTGTGAGTGTTCTGGAGCAGGAAACTGGCCCTGCCCACAGTGTAGCATTTGGCCCGGACAGATTTTTTTCTGCTCTCATACCACCACAAGCTCCCCTGGGGTAGGACAGTCTAGATGTGTGGCCCACTGGCTTTAATGGGTGGGTCTGTTCTGAGGATCCAGAAGTCCCAGTCTCACAGGGGAATCTGTAACGGTAGGGCCCAGCTCTCAGACCTTACCACCCCGAGGTCACCTTGGGGATCTGCAGACGTGGGTTAAAGAACTGAGAAATGACAGCGGAGCCTATTGGACCTGAGGTGTTCCCACAGCTGCCTGAGACTCTGCATACAGCCCTGCAACCCACTGCTCCTCTTAGGCTGCAGCTCTGGCCCTCGAAGTGCATCCTAGATAAGTCTGCATGCTGCTGAACATGCTCCGGGAGAGTCAGTGTCTCATCCTTTACCTCTCATTTCACTCCCCTCCGCTGAGAGGATCTAGAACCCTGACCCAGCCTGCTTTGCCCACTTCTGGGCTTCAGGATCCTGAAGCTTTGCGATGCTGAGTTTCTAGGCTGCTTCTCTCCCAAAGGTCCTGAGAAACTTGACGCTATGAGGTGGGGGACAGGTGGGCAAACAGAAGACACCCCCAAGCCTGAGCTGTTGGCCACCTTCCCAGCTTTGTAGCAGCAATGAACACAGGCCCCAGGGTGTCCCATGGAGGTGTCAGGAGCAAATTGGATTTTACACCTCCTGGCTGCAGGTGTGAGGAGCTGGCTAGGGCAGCCAGGGCGGCTGGAGGACATGCCGGCCTCTGATGCTGAGCAGAGCGGCTGTGGACAGGGTTGTGATGCTCCTTGGAGAAAGGGGCAGGACCAACCCAGAAATGGAGCTGCAGCGCAAAGTGACGACTGTCAGCCTTGTCTTCTGTGGCTATCTCTGTCCTGGGTCTCCATGTGGGGGTTGCTGGGTTAGAACCCTATCCACAGGGAGGTACAGGGAGGGCATGGCACTCTGAAGGCGGGCATCCCTGCAGGAGGTGGCTGTGGGCCCGGCTGATGGGAACAGAGTGGCTATGGCTCTGCCCCTGCCCAAGTGAGTTTCAGGACCTTGGAGGGTCTGGGGTCTCTCCTCATGGTGGGCTGACTGAGGTCCCCCAGCCTGCATACCCCTGCTGAGGCTGGCTGCCCTGAGCCCCTGCCCTGTCAGCACTTTCTGGAGGGACTTGGAGGAGGAGCAGGTGTGCCAGGTGAGAAGTTCAGGTGAGGGGCAGCAGGAGGGCAGGGCAGGACAGTGCTGACAAGCACAGCTGCTACTGGCAGGCTAAACTCAGCACCCCTCCCCCCTCAGGCCTGAAGTGTCAGGAGTGTCAGGATGACCTTCAGGCCCCACTCTCTGGAGCCGCAGGAGGCCCAGAGCCATGTGGCTGTCCAGGCATGCAGGAGAGAGTCTTACCTAGGGTGCCCATCTGGTGTGGGGACAGGCCAGGCCCGGGCTGACATGAGCAGTGCCCACAGAGGTTTCCTAAGGAATCATCAAATCAGGCAGACGTTTGGCCACCACCCCGGTCTTCTCGGAGGAGGAGAGCAAGTGTGAGGTGGGCTTGCCCATGCTGCGCACACTGGATCCAGAACTGACAGGCCAGGCAAGTTTGGTGGGAACCAAGGGTGAATTGTGTGGTTTTTTTGGACGTGTGGGGTCAGAGAAGTGGGGTCAGGGGATTGGTGTGTGTGTGTGTGTGTGTGTGTGTGTGTGTGTGTGTGTGTGTGTGTGTGTATGATGGGGAGAGGGGGGTCTGTAATGGAGGAGGGTCCTAGAAGGAGGATGGAGATGGGCAGAGCATGGGGTGGTACCCAGCAGGTTCATAAGAGATGCTCCCTTAGTGGGAGTCCTCCTCCAGGGCCTGAGGTATCTGCAGCCTCCTCCCTGTTCCCCCGCCTCTCAAGAGACCCTCCTGCCCTCCTCTCTGGCTAGCTATGGATGGTGTAGTGTTGTTCAATCCTACTCCAACCTGCCCACTTCTCCTCAGCAAGCATGGCTTCCTCACCTGTGAGGTGGGTGGTACCAGTGAGAGTGTTGTGACATGGGTCTATGGAACATACAGCTCCGACTCTGTCACCTGGCTGGGCCTGGAACCCTTCATAGGTTCCCTCTGCCACAGGACCCACTGTCTAGAAGTTTCATGACTAGCAGCTTGAAACACCTCTGTGCTTCTGGAACCAAGCCTCCCCAGCAGGGGCCTCCAGCTGAGCCACCTTGGGGTAAGGACCCAAAGTAGCTGTAGAACCTGTATATCCCCAAGGTGACCCCAAGGGGACCAGGCAGCCAGGTTCTCCTATCCAAGCTTACCCACCACACACTCTGTTCACCTTAGTCAGCCAGATCCTGGAGAGATCACTGCAGCAGGCATCTGCCCTGCCCTTTCCCCGGGCAGTGGGTGAGGTGAGGGCCAGTCAGAGGATCTTGGATCTTGGAGTGAATCTTCTCTGCTCAGGAGGGTAGAGGATGGTCAGGTGGGAGTCTGACCTCGTGGAAGCAGATGGATGTGTGTCAGCCTGGCTTCCTCCCCTGGGGAGGTCTCCATGGGGTCAGATTTCTCTCTAGTGATACAGACTGAGAGGCCAGTCTGCTGAGGCAGACTGAATCCTGGGTCTGAGTATCCCAGCGAGGTACTGTGTCTGGGTAGAGCCCTGGCTGGTGCCACAGGGACACAGGGCAGGACTGGCCATGCTGAGCCCCCTTCTGTCCCCAAGAGCCGTCTACCCTGACTCAGTTACTTTCTCTACAGCTGCCACTGGGAAGCTTGGGTATCTCTCTGGAACCCTCTGGAAGGATCCAGTTTCTCCCTACAGCTTGGTCCACAGCTATTCCTCTCTTCCATGTCCTGTGTGACGACATCCGCCTGGAACCTACCGTCAGGGCCTGCAGGCAACCCAGGCCAGTTCCTCCCCTCCTCTCGCCTCAAGGCCACAAGGAACCCTGGAGAGCCCTTTCATGGATCCTGTCTCACTCATTCCTTCTCTTGGCTCTCTCTGAACACTGCCCCATCCGGGCCTTCACTCTCTTCCCCGGCCAACAGACCACACCAACCTTCTGCTCTGACAGCCCAGGGGACCGACCACACGCTTCTTTCCTTTAGCCTGTCCACCAGCCTCTCTCTTCCTCCTACTCCGACCCACTGAGGTGACCACGCTGCCCTCCACCCTCTGACATGCTCAGCTGTGTGACCTGTGGTCGTGCCAGGGCCAGCCTCTCTAGCTCTGGCCTGGGCTCAGCCTTTCCAACAGCCATCTTTAGCCAGAACCCAAGCCTGCTCCAGACAACTCTGGTGAAGAAATATACTAGAAAGAGCTGTGGAGGAGCTCATAGAAGCTGGGAGGACGTCTGCTGGGCCCGGCTCCCTGAGGACATCAGGAGACCACAGGTACTGAGCCCCACCCTCAGGTGCCTACTACAGTCCACCTCTTGGCTGCTAATGCTCATAGATACATGGTCTTCCATGTGTTCACATCACTAACGAGTCTCATGTCCCCCCCCCCCTTTAACATGGTACAACTCAGGTTAGTGAGCAAACACAAAGACTGCACACACGTGGCCACATCCTCACCATAGGAGTGAGGTCTGGTGTCCTCCCCTCTCTTCTGCTCCACGTCACCAGTCTGTGATGCCGAGTACCAGTAGGCCTCACCGTCCTGTTGAGGACAGAGAACGGAACTTGGAGAAATGGCAGGAACGTTAATACACAGCCAGAGAGGAAGATGCGGGGACTTGTTTGTGTTATAGTCAGTGTGCTGTGTAACAAACTGTCTCCAGAAAGGGGATTCACTTTACTCAAGCATCGGTGTGCTTCAGCAGTGCCCTGTGGAACAGCTGACTTCTGTTCCTCCTAACATAGGGTGACCCAAAGTCTTATAACTGGGCTCATCTGAGTGTCATTTGGTTATATACCTCCTGGCTGAGGCTGGCTGCCAGCTGGAGCCGGTGGGCAGTCACCCTGCAGGTGGCTTCCCCATGTGGGACAGGCTTCCTCACATCCTGGTGGCTGGCAGGCTGGGGGATGCATTTCAGGGAGGGAGTCGTGCTGACTCTGCGTGCATTGTGTCGCCTGGGCTAAGAAGTCACCTGGTGTCACCCCCCCCACACACACACACTTTCTGGGTTAGAGCAGTTATAAGACCTCCGGGTTCAGGGAGAGAACATAGACTCCACCTCTGGGTGGGAGAGAGATTGGAGAGTATAGTGGAAAGTCCAGTCCTCACAGTTCTGTCCCTGCATCCCCAGTGGGGATGTGGTGGGAATTCCTTCATGAAGGGCAAGCCCCAGGACCCTGGAGCTGGGCCCTGGAGGCCCTCTGAATTCCATTTACTCAGATCCCATGGTTAGGCCTCTCACTCTGGTAGTCAGGGTTGTCCACATGACCGCTGCCTGCATAGCCTGGTATGTTCTCTCAGGTGGCCTTCTCAGCCCTCGCTCAGCAGAGCTGCGACTGTGACCTTGAGTGGGTTGCTCTTCTACTACACTGTCAGTCGCTGAGATGGAGATGGTGTAAGGTCGAGGTCTGGTGTGCTCTCACTGAGGAGGGAGCTCCCTCTGGCCTGCAGGACAGCATCTGTTCCTCAGAACTGTTCTCAGCTGAGAGAGTATCCCTGTGCTGGGAAACCTAAGACCTGTAGGCATCCACGTCACTTTACCTTCTTGGCTTTAAGTGACTTCTTGGTTGGAAACTAAGGAAGGTTATGGAATTTCAGGCCCAGAAGTTTCTACAGGCGAGAGATGGTTACCTTCTCACAGCAGCTCATAAAATACCCATTAGCCTTGATAACCTGTCATATATCTGTCTTTCCATCCATCCACCCACTACCCCCAACCCCACCTCTATCTATCTGTCTGTCTATCTATCTATCTGTCTATCTATCTATCTATCTATCTATCTATCTATCTATCTATCTTCATCTTATCAGTTGTTCTTACTATCCATCCATTTACCTATCTACTACTCTGTTGTGGAATATTTAACTATGTAAAGATGTGTTACATTTGTTTATGCTTTATTTGTTTAACAATGTAATGATGTGTGTTTAATTATATAAAGATGTGTTGCATTTGTTTCACCTTGCCTGCCTAAGGCACCTGATTGGTCTAATAAAAAGCTGCACAGCCAATAGCTAGGCAGGAGAGGGATGGGTGGGGCTCCCTGGCAGAGAGAATAAATAGGAGGAGGAATCTAGGCTTGGGAGAGGAAGAGGGAGAAGGAGGAGAAGGAGAGAGAAGAAGGAAGACACCAGGGCTAGAAGCCAAGCAGCCACCAGACAGAGACATAGAGACAGCAAGAAAGTAAGATATGCAGAAAGAAGAAAAAGGAAGGAAGGAAGAAAAGGAAGAAAGAAGAGAAAGGGTAAAAAAAAAAAACCCCTGAGGCAAAAAGTAGATGAAGAGAAACAGGTTAATTTAAGTTAAAAGAGCAAGCCAGAAATGAACCTAAGCTAGGCAGAGCATTCATAACTAATAAGTCTCTGTGTCATGATTTGGGAGCTGGTTGGTGGCCCAAAAGACAAAGCCTGGTACACCACCTCCCTCCCTCCATCCCATTATCTATCCCTTCTTCCCTTTCCCCTCCATCTTTCTATCCTTACCCCACCCCTTCCTTTACTTCTCTATCCATCCACCCACCATACCTCCTCCTGTGTCTCCATCCATCCTCTCTACATATATCCCTCCATCCCTGCATCCTTCCTCCATATCTCCTTCCTTGCCTCCCTCCACCATCTCCTCATCCACTTCTCCATCTCTTCTTCCATCTACCTCTCCATTCCTCCACCATCTGTCCAAACATCTTGCCCTCTATCTCTCCTTCCATCCATCTCTTCCTCCTCTCATGTACCCCCCCCTCCATCTATCCCTCTACCCTCCATCCATTTCTCCATCCTTCCCTCTAGTTCTTCTCTCCACCTTCTGAACCCCCTCACACACTTAGACGTGCCTCGGGAAGTAAAGAGGGACCCCAGACATCAAAGCTCCAGTGCTGAGGAAAGAACAAACCATGGGAACAGAGAAGCCATGTCTGCTGTGGGAGATGCAGTGTAGAAGGAGAGAGGGGACTGTCAACTGGATCAGGTGGCCATGCTTCTGACTGGGGTCTATGAAGACTTCTAAATGGAGTGCCCAGCTGGTGGGCAGGAGGTAGGAGCTTCCTGCAGCTGAGGAGCAGTCAGGCCTCTGCCAACTCTGAGTATGATGCTTCCAGTTTTCTCTTTAGCCAGCTCCACCTCTTTCCCCCCTCAAATTGCCAATTTAAATACCTAAATTGTTTACTCGCTGAAATCAATTGACAAGGGACCAGCTTGTATTTGCGATTCAATTGACTATGATACACTGTATTACAGTTACAGCTCCAATGGATTTCTTTTTAATTTATTTTTCTCTTACCGTTCTCCTCCACCACCAGTAATTCTGAGACTAATTGTCCTCATGCTCGCCCTCATCAGCTTTGAGAAGGATAACAGATTGCCATAGCTTGGGGATGCCGTGCTCAGGAGCTGCCAGTCACTTGCCAGACCCACAGCATCCACTTCCCTCTGCCCTTCTCCCTGAATGGCCAGCTCTATGCACCTGAGGCCCCAGGAAGCTCCCGCCATCAGTGTGGGCTCTGGTGGGCCCAGGATGAACCGAGGAAATGGGGAGACAAGAGGCCCTGCCAGTGGCTGCCAGGAGACTCCACTCAGAAGACCGGCGGAATGAAGCCTCTGTCAGCTCTGAGTGTCTGAGTGACATCAGTAGTGCCACTGAGCCAACTCTTCTCCCTGGGCCTCAGTTTCCCTGCCTGTGAGTTGGGCTTCCAAAGCTGTGACATTCTGACCTGCTTAGAGTATGGGAAGGGAAGTGCTATGGCCATGGCTGGACTCATTTCTCTTTTCTAAAAAAAAAAAAATTACATTTAAAAATTTATTTTTATGTTTTAAAGAATTATTTTTGTCTATGTATGTGAACATATACATCCCACGGCTTGAGGGAGGGGGTCAGAGGACAACTTGTGGTAATCGGTTGTCTCCTTCCACCATGTGGGCCTCGGGGGTTGAACTCGGATTGTTAGACTTGCTGGCAGGTGCCTTTACCTTTTGAACCCTCTTCGCCAGCCCTTAACATGCGTCCCCAAATATTAAATCATTGTTATAATAATAAAAAAAGATGACCACCTGAACAGTCTTTATTGATGGCCAGATGCCTGTCCTCATACAGAGGAAGGCTAGAACCTCTAGGGTCAAGAACACCTTTGATAGATAAGGACACAGGGTCAGTCTTACTTGCCCAGGGTCAGCTACTGCTCGACTGACCCCAGCATTCTGATCTCTGAGTCCCAAAGGCCTTGTTTCCTTCTATCCTTTCCTGATAGGAGGAGTTGCTGCTTCCCAAGCACCAAACCTATTTATGTGGCAGCCTCAGGAATAAATACATTTCTGTGTGAAATATATGTGGCCCCGATAACTCCATCTCAGCCTGAAAGACTCTTGCACAGTGAGCATTTTTTTTTTTCTATTTTGGGACATAGATCCCCAGGAGGCTGAGATGCCACCTCCATTACTGGGTGTCACATTTGTGATCAGAATCAATAGTAGGGTGAGAAGGGATGGATGGGGCCAGGTGAGGGAGCTCCAGGAGGGCCCAGCCCACTAAGGCTTGACTCCAGGCTTCTAGAACAGAGGAGTGGATGTGGGGAAGTACCCAACCTGTAATCCTGCCTCATACAGCCACCATCAGTCAGATGGTAAGGACACTGAGCCACAGGAACCTGGAGGGGAAAAGAGACAAGTTCCCATCCACAGGCACAATGAGTGTGGGACAGGCTCTTGCCCATTTGTTTGTGTCCCTGTCTCTCAAATATGACAGCTATCAGAGACAGCACCCTTGCTTGCCGAACTCCATGCCAGCTGTGCAGCCTTCTACCCTGACTTACACATCAACCTCCTTCCCCTGCTTGGCTGGCACCCAAAGACCAGTTCATACCAGAAAGGGCTATGCCTGACATTCCATCCCCTTTAAGGTACAGCTTGGTGTCTTGCGGGAGGGTTAACCCAAAGGAGGGACTTTCGACCCCTCTCTTGTCAAACAGAGTAAGTCAAACAGGCTAAGGATGTCCTTCTGGGCTCTGCGCAGGTGACAGGGTGATTCCTGCAGGTGCCTGAAAACCATGGCGCTCTGCATTTCTTTCTACCACTGTTGTCTGTAATGAGCTGGCTGGGTTACCCATGGGCTAGACGTACATTTCTAGGGGACATGTGTAGTGGTGGGACGACATGCTAACCAGGCCTGGGACACTAGGCAGATCCAGAAAGGCTGGGACCAAATGACTGGCCCACTTGGACTTGCTAAGATCCCCCCTCCTCTACTGTACCTCTGGGCTGTTCCATACCTGGAACTATTCCTCACTGCTTCTACCCCCTACTGAAGAGGGTGAGTGGCTCCCCAGGGTCCCACAGCACAGTGAGATGCCAGGGAGCCGGAACCCAATTACACCTAGGTGTTATGTATGTGGCGTCCTCCGGATGCATTGATCCCTCAGGGTGACAGATCTGTTATGAATCGGGTAATAGACCAGCTTGTAAATGAAATATATTGGATTTTCAGGCTCCTGGCTTGTGTTGGCTTGAGGGGAATGGGGCAGATTTATGAACCTAGGTGGGTGGCTAGAGCTCTGGCCTTCACCATGTGGGTCACGGTGTGGGCTTTTCCCTAGACCCTAGGGGCTGAGAATGGGAAGGTGACCTAGGAGGGAGGTCGGGATACCAAGTGGGCTTGAGAAGACATTTGGAAGAGGCCAGAGGCCAATGTGGGAAAACACAGGGTCAGGAGCAGGGTGTGGCATGTTGATGGGCCTAGGCAGGGCCAGGAGTTCACTGCCATTGGTGAGTTGGGCATTCTCCAGTGACCTTCCCTAACTATAAGTCAGTGCTTTCATCATTTTATTGCAGCAGGGATAAGCCAGGCTTGGAAATTAAGCAACTTTCCCTGTGTGTCTGTTACTTGTCTATTTGCCGTAACAAAATGCCTGACCAAGGAAGGGAAGGTTTATTTTGGTTCAAGGTTTGACTGTGTAGTCCATCATGGTGGGGAAGGCTGGCAGCAGGTGTGGGAGGCAGCTGGTTGCTGGTTACCGTTTGTCAGTCAGTAGGTCATAGCCACAGTCAGTACGCAGAGCGAGGTGAAGGATGATGCTCAGCTTGCTTCTTCCTTTTTATCAGTCTGGAACCCCGGACTATGGAGTCCTAATGTGTCTCCCACATTTCAGGTGGGTTTTTTTCTCATCTCAATTTACCCAGCTAGAAACCCCTCGCAGACATCTGAAGAGGTTTGTCTCTTCAGGGATTCTAGACCCTGTCAAGTTGACAGTCAACATCACACCTTGTGTTACTCACCCAGAAACAGATACGGGCTGCACAACCAGACAGGCTGACTTCACAACCTTCTCTTCCAGTGACACCCAGAGTGAGCCTCTTGGGGGGCTCTGCTTCACACACAGTCATACCACAGCTTCTACATGCACAAGTATGGGAAGGGCCTACAGAGACAGGGAGCAGTGCCATCCCTAGGGTAGGACACAGTGACAAAGCAGGGGCCTCCAGAACCAATGCTAGGGCTGGAAGGATGTATCACTTATGCATGGCACTTGGCAAGGGTATCCTGTGGATACACAAAGCCCACCGGGACAAGCCCACAAACACACAGTGAGGGCTGGGCCAGAATGCATTGTGGGATTCTCCCTCCCAAGACTGAAAAATCACTGAAGACAGGAAGGGGCTCAATGTGTAGCCTATGGTCAGAGCCTAGGTTTGGTGTGTTAGTAGGGTCAGGGACCAAACTGAGACAAGCATTGTGACCTAGGTCTTACATAGGATGGAGAAGAGAGGACAATGGGGACAAGAATTTAACATATGGTCAGAATAAGGGCTCAGTGTGTGAGCAAGGTCAGGGCTCAGTATGTAAGCAGGGTCAGGGTTCAGTGTGTGAGCAGAGGCAGGGTTCATTGTGTGAGCAGGGTCAAGGCTCAGTGTATATCTGTGATCACGGCTCAGAGCAGAGCAGGTGGATGGGGTGAACTGTCCTGGTCACAGGAACTCGCTGTTGTCCTTTGTTCCTTTCCCACTTACAAGCTATTCTGCAGCCGAGACTCTGGAGTGAGGTGTAGAAGCTCCTGGACCTGTCAGGTCCCATGAAAAGACACCTTCTGTCCCCATCTTGCTGAGGGTCTCTGGCTGAGAGGCTGGAAGCATCTCTGGTGAGATGGGCCACAGGGGCGATTTCTTTCCACCCCTCCCTGTCCACCAGCCTTGGAGTCCACACAGGGCTTGGCTGTTCCTATGGCTGATGTGGTTTCAATAATTCTCAATGTCCTGCTACATCTGTGCAAAAACCCTTTACTATTTATTCAGCATGAAACATGTTGTCATCGTGGTTGTCACCAGTAACCATGCCAGGACGCTGCCTTGGAGTCACACGCTGGTTCTGGGGGTCACCTTTTGGTGTAGACCAGGCCAGTGCATCTCCTCAACAGAAGGAGCAGGTACCGAGGACACAGGCTGTGTGTCTCTTCCTCAATGTGGCCTTGAGGAGAGAGCTGAGCCACTGCATTAATTTTCTCATTTCTGCTCGATGAATGGCCAGAGTGTCCACCAGCACCATGACCTCACACAGCATGTATTCATTTCTCATGGTTCTTGGGTTCAGAGAGATCCAAAATGATTATTCAGGGCTAAAGAAGGCCTGGGTAGGGCTGGAGGCCTTCCAAGACCCAGGAAAATGTCTTCCTACTTCAGTTTGTGGGGCTGTCTTCAGGCCTTGGCTTGTAGTGACCCCATCATCCTGCCGCCTCTCTCTCTAGAGCCATCCAAGGCCCCCCATCCCTCCTGAGAGTGCTCCAGTGATGATATCAAGGGATCCCCAAGTGCAGGGTGATGCCCATGGTCATCTCAGGTCCCCTTCTGCTGGGAGGAAATGTTCACAGCACCCACCGAAAAGCAAGGATAGCAGCAGCTGCCTGCAGAGGGATCCTGCTTCCATTGCTTGTCACGGGTGTCACTATGGTCACTATTGTCCCTTCCCCAGCAAAGATGTGCAGTTCTCCCCCGCTCCCCGGACACTGGGAAGTGCTTTGTAAACACTCTTAGGGCATTACTAGAGACAAGGTACATCTTAAGGGATGTATTGTACTGCTCCCACGCCTCCTGTGATGGAGAATATTGACTGGATCTTTACAAGATTTAGAGTCACCTTGGTGACAAGCCTCTGGGTGTGTCTATGAAGGAGGTTCTAGACTGGTTAACTCAGGTGGGAAATGCACCCTACTGTGATGGGCACTATGCCATGGGCTGAGTAAAAAAGGACAAAGCAAAGCTGACCAATGGTGGCGCACGCCTTTAATCCCAGCATTCAAGAGGCAGGGGCAGGCGAATCTCTACAAGTTTGAGGCCAGCCTGGTCTACAGAGTGAGTTCCAGGACAGCCAGGGCTACACAGAGAAACTCTTGTCTCAAAAAACAGAAACAGGGCTCAGAGGTTAAGAGCACTGACTGCTCTTCCAGAGGTCCTGAGTTCAATTCCCAGCAACCACATGGTGGCTCACAACCATCTGTAATGAGATCTGGTGTCTTCTTCTGGCCTGCAGTCATACATGCTGTATACATAATAAATAAATAAATAAATCTTTAAAAAAAAAAGGTGCAGTGTGACTTACACTTCTACTATCACCTCTTCCCTGCCAAGATGGACGACTGTACCTTCTAACTGGGAGCACAAATAAACCCTTCTTTCTCAAGTGGCTTTTGTCTAGTGTTTGATTATAGCAATGAGAAAGGTAACTAACACTTCTTAATATTTTTCAGTCACTCGGCAAACACCTACTCAGACTGGGGAGCGCAGAGGAGGGTCTGACCCTAGGGTGCTCCACAGGCAGTGAGGAAGTTTTGCTGATTTTGTGAATTGCCTCCCAGGAATCTGGAAGCATAAGGTGAGGTGAACCCCAGCCTCCTCCAGCCACATTCTTTCTCCCACTCTAGGCTGGAGCTTGATTAAAACCAGGAAAGGACAGAATGCCAGGGCAGAGGACTAAGAGCGTCAGGGAAGGGGACAGGCTTGGCAAGGGATATGGGGAGGCCATGGGGATGGGAGTCCTAGAGATCTGTGGGGACCTGGGAACCTGGATGAGGGCCCCACAAGACATTTCTGGAAGGCCTCAGGTAGGGAGTAGTTGGGAGTACTAAAGGAAGAGGGGTCTCTTGCAGACATTTGGTTGTGACAGGTTCCAGCCATACCTCGCCATACCATCTCCTGTTCCAGCCCTCACTGAATGGTCATGAGACTTCTCTTTCCCGTGACTAGCTGGACTTTGCAGTCTTTGCAGGACCCTGAAGTCTTCCGGTCATTTCTGGACACCTGCACTATGCCCAGCTGACTGTTCCACAGGGGCTGAGAATCTGGTACTCTCTGCCCCCACTGGTTCTGAAGTCGGCTCCCAGTCTGGCTGGGACTGATGTGACTCCGTGTGGCTACTTAGCCAAGTACAGTGACAAGACAGGTGTCTGAGACCACTCAGTCCTTTCAATCATCCAGGCCTTGTGGATAGTGCTGGCCTGTGCTTAGGAGGTGGAGCCACCACTTTTGGAAGTGGCCAGGGGCCACCCAGGGGAAGAGATGGCCCCAGCTGTCTCACCTGAGGATCCAGGCCTGCCCACCCAGTCTGTCATCCTGGTGAGTGTCTGAGGCATCTGTCTGTCAGAGCTCATTTCTGATTCCTTACCCAGGTCTCCCCTCTGCCAACAGTGCCAGGGCTGTTCAATGGGCCTGTGTCTCCTCCTTGCCCCTCAAGCCCTGCCTCCCTAACCCTTCCATGTGTGCTGTGCAGGGGACTCTATCCTTGCCTCCTGCTCCAAGACTTTTGTCCTTAGTATCCAGTCTTGGCATCTAGTGGATCTATAGCAATGGCCACTGGCCATTCTGGCCTCTGGGGACACCAGCGGTGGGATCAGGTGTGAGGGTGAGATGGAACAGGGGAGTATGTCTCTGGTTGTTGGGGTGGTGCCTAGGGCATTGATGAACATTCCACCACCCCAACAGCAAGACACAGCTTGCTCTCAAATATCAATAATGATAGATTGATGGTACATGATTCCCCTGGGAGGACAACAGCCACACACTGGGGAGAGGGCAGTAGGGTTGGAAGAGACTCAAGAGACCCAAGTGAGTGTCTGTGGTGGTTTGAATAAAAGTGGCCCCCATAGGCTCATATATTTGAATGCTTAGGAACTGACACTATTTGAAAGGATTAGGAGGTGTGGCCTTGTTGGAGGAAGTAGTCACTGGGAGTGGGCTTTGTGGTTTCAAAAGCCTAAGCCAGGCCCAGTGTCACTCTCTTCTTGCTCCTGTTGATCCAGATGTAGAACTCTCAGCTCCTTCTCTAGCATCATGTCTGCCATGCTTCCAACCATGCTGATAATGGACTAAACCTCTGGAGCTATAGGCCAGCCCTAATTAAATTTTTCCATTTGTAAGAGCTGTCATGGTCATACTGTCTCTTCATAGCAATAGAACATTGACTAAAACAGTGTCTTTAGATGAATGCATTAAATTGTAGATATTGGACCATTGTGATCCACCAACCAGGACCTTCATGGGGCTGACCCCAAAGACCTCACCACTAGACCAAGGGTTTAACTTTGTCCTATGGAATCCCACAATGTGAGTGAAGCCTGCAGTGACAGGAAACCAGGCACTTTAGCCTGAGCTTGCTGACTGTAGAGTGACAGTGGTCAGATGATCCCCTATGGTGGGAAGTGGGACAGACCTAGGCAAGGGTAAAGCCAGGGTACTAGATATGAAACTCATGGACATCTGCCTGTGCACAGAGATCCACATCTTTGCCCCCTGTAGCAGGCCTGAGAACTCTGAGGACAGAGTAAGTGGAGGGTAAGTGGAGGGGTTCCTGCTTAGCACTACCCTTTGACCCCTGACCTCTGACTCTGACATCCCATATGGCTTCTTTCCTCCACCAAAAAAAGTTTAAAAAACCTTAGAGAGAAGTTCCCTTCCCTATCGGGCCTTCTTTCTCTAAATAGACCGAAACATGATGATTTCATGAACAAATCCAGCCATGCATTATACATTTTGAATTCTTAAGCTAACAAAGTGACTTTGGATCTATAAAAGGTGCCAGAAATAAGTATCCCATTTATTTTTGCCTTTGGAACGATTCTTCTGTCCCTGCCTGCCCCCCAAGGCCCCGGCTCGTTTTGGCAGGCCCAGCCCAGCATGCAGCAGAGCTAAGGCACCCTCAGAACTGCAGCCCTGACTCTGCTACCGTCTGTCTCCACAGAGCTTCACTCTGCTGGCTACATGAGGTTGAGTCCTGAGCCTGGCACATCCCTATCTGCCTCCCCTGATGGCCATTTGTAGGTGCCTCACTGATTTCCGGAAAGGGCACAGGATAGTGTGAGGGTATGATGGGTGTCACTCTCACGAGTTCTGCCAGGATCTGCCCGGGCTCACACCCAGCATCCCACCAGTGTTGGGGCAGAAATGGCTTAGTTTGAACCCTAGGGTCTCGGTGAATGAATGTAAAGGCTGAGAACCAATTCTTCATCCCTTCTCTCCCTTCCACTGTCCTGTGGCTCAGGCTAAGTCACAGATGCCCTCACAACAATGGAAGAACATGAGCTTCCGAGGGGCCTCTGGTATTGTTCCCATCATGAGGCAGAGTGGGAAAGGCAGAGTCTGTGTTCCCTAGCAGGTGATGGAAGGGTTTCTCAGCTCCACATCTGACCTCTCCTTAGGAAGGGGTTTTGTCAGGTCCCCACATTTAGAGTTAGAGCTTAGGGAGAGACCCTTACTCCCCTGACAAGAGACTTCGTCTCACATATGGCTGGAGTTAGGGGTGAAGACATGAGCCCAAGGGACAAATGCTGACCTGGGGCCTCCAGGTATGTGCGTCTGCTTCAGGATCTTCATGAAAGCGGACAGAGCCTGAGGAGGAGGTTGGAATGAGGCTGGTCTTAGAAACTGAGATGCACCAGTCTACCCCGATGCACAGAGTTTTCTGACAGTAGCTACAAGTGCAGTGAACGACTGAAGGAAGGATTGGGAGCTGTGGAATCAGTATCATGGGACACCTTGACTGGCGAGCAGATGGATGCAGGGTGCATGCAGAGGTGCTCATGGGAAATGCTTCTGTCTGCTCCGGGTTGAGATGGCCAGCCTAGCTCTTCCTAGCCTCTTCCTGGCAGCTCCCGAGAGGCTCTTGGGTAGCTGCTCAATGTCAGCCACTTTCTGGGCACCCAGCCTGGCTGTCCCATCCTCAGATCAGTTTCTTCTGTACACATGATGTTACTTGTTTATATAGAGTGCTCCTCCCTATCCACCCCTGTGCTACTCCCCATCCACCCCTCTGCTCCTCCCCATCCACCCCTATGCTCCTCCCCATCCACCCCCCAAGTTCTGACCACAGAGCCATGACCAAGGTCCTGGGAGACAGAGAAACAGATGGAAGCTGGCTGGCAGAATGGAGAGGAAAGGACCTGAGGGGACATAAAGCCCCAACAGGCCTTAGTCAAGCCCATGGGGCAGAGAAGAGGAGCAAGCACAGCAAATGTCCCTCAGCTCAGCTTCCTGTCCTGCTGGAATCTCTCATTGTGGCCCAGAAGGTATGGGAACTGTCCTAATGAGGCCTCCGCTGTGCAGGAAAGCTGCTGGGTTGGCTCTGTTCCTTGAGATACTGCCTTCCCCTGAACTATTGGGCTTAGGGAGCTTTGAGTTTTCTTCCAGAAGTTTCCCTAAGGTCCTACTTCCCAGAGGCCCCATAAAGGCCAGACCATCTGGACCTTTCCTACAGTCCTGGGCCCCTGGAGCCAGTGCTATCCCCAGGAGAATGATAGAGTTTCTCTAATCCTTGTCCTGATCCACAGTTTGTTAGTCCTAGGTTATCTCTGGCATGTGCTTCAGAGGGAGAGAGAGCGCTACACTCTTGACAGCTGAGGGAATTGTGGGGCCAGTGGGAATCATTAAAATATGGAGAGGCAGAGGACTGGCTTTCACGGGATTTGTGCACTTGGACCCAGCAGCCCGATGTCTCCATCTGTGAAGCAGACACACATTGGCAAAGGGTCCCTGATCTAGCCTTGAGTAGTCCAGTCCCCATACAGATACGGACACTCAGACCTGGAGCCTGAAGGGAACTATGGAAGTTCTTGTCCATTTATTCATTTGTTCACCCATTCATTCATTCATTCATCTGAAAGCTTTTACTGTGGATCATCTCCATAGCATAGTATTCTAGACCCCAGAGACTCTCCCTTCCTGAAGAGAAGAGGGAAGAGAGGATGAAGACAGTGAGGCATAGGAAGTGCACCAAGAACACAGTAGGTTTGCGGGTGGCTAGTTGGAGTGCTGCTGGTGGGCTGCCTTTCTAAGGAGGCAGAGTGCTGAAGCCAGGCATGAAAAGACCTAGTAGGCCAGGAATCTGTGAGGTGGTGATGGTGAACATGGTGGTAATATGATGGTAGTAGAAATCATGGTTATAGGGACAATGACAGCAACTAGTGTGATGAAGATGGACATGGTGAGGATAATGGATGAGGGTAAGGATGATGATGATGATGATGATGATGATGATGATGATGATGGGGGAACAGTAAAGTGGTGATAATGAAGACTGATAATAGTTGTATTTGTGGCTATGGTGATACCAGTAATGGTGGTGGTAGTGATGGTTATGGTGGTTGTGATGGCGATGATCGTGTGATGGTGATGACGGTTGTGGTTGTGATGCTTGTAGTGCTGGTGATGATGGTGATGATGGTAATAGTGGTGATGATGGGGACATGGTGGTGATGGGGATGATGGTGGTTGCTGGTAACGATGGTGGTGGTGATGGCGTCCATGGTGACACTGGTGGTGTAATGGTGATGGTGGTGGTAACTGTAGTGATGATGATGGTAGCAGTGACAGTGATGATAATAAAAATGGTGGTTGTGATGGTTGTGATGATGATGATGATGATGATGAAGAAGAAGAAGACAGTGAGGAGATGATAACACGCTGGCAGTGGGAGTACAGCCAGTTGTGAGTTGATGGCAGTGATGATGATGACTATGATGATGGTGATGCTGATCTAAGAATCATAAAGGCCGTTTGTCAGCCCTAAACACAGAGTGGCTCTTGGCCAAACATTGTTCCACTTGCTGACTTCTTAGGCCTCCTGCTAGACAGAAGCTGGTGTTGAGCAATCTGACCAAGTAGGAGACAATAGAGAACTGAAATGGGCCATCACTTGTTACTGATTCATATTGAAATCAATTTGGACGCAGGGAGCCTTACCTCCAAATGCCTGCCCTTGACCAAAGCTTCTGATGAAAACAAGATTCACTTGCCTATCTGGGCTGTGCCCCATGATGCCCACCAGCAGCAGCTAACCTGGGCTTTCCTCACACACCTTGCAAAGGCATGGGGGCACCTTGGTTGCGTTTGCACTTCATCTGACATCGGAATTAACCCCGACAGTAATTTGCTGATGGAGTGCGTGCCGTGGGTCATGTAGCCTGAGCACTTGGGATGAGCTGAGACATTTCCAAGGGGATTACTGGAATGTGCTAAGCGGGAGGCTTAAAGGTTACTTGTTCCTGAGCAATCCATGAACCGTTCTATGAAAAGTTGTAACAGAAATAATTGAAGTGTCAGGAAGCACCAGAAGAGAAAGAATAAGAAATCCAATCAACAATTCTCTTATCGCTTACTGGCATCCTAGTTTTATTGGTACTCTGACAAGACACCTGTACTCAAGTGTTGTTCGAGAAAGACAGGGGAGGGGAGAGGAGGGAGTCACAGAGAGATAGGTGTCACAGTTGGGGCTTCCGTGAAACAAGCTTATCTTACGTTTGTGGATTCTCTGCAGGAGGTGAGCTGTCCACAGCCAGGGCCATTCTTGAATCTCCCAGGGTCTCCTGCATCAGTGTATTTGGGAGGACTCAGGCCCTGGGAGCCTTCCAGCACTCAACGTTGACCCTTGAGCACTTAGCTATGTTTCAGAGAGGCAAAGTCACTTCCCTGTAGCCACACAGCAAAGGAAAACTGGAGCCAGCCTTGGAACAACTGGCGCTAGCCCTTCGGGGCCTGGTTTCCAGGGAGAGAACCTGTGAAAGGCTAAGGCTGGGTGGGGCCAGATGTGGTACATAGAAGAGATGTGTCAGCCTTGTGTCTACAAGAGGGCAGCCAGGTGTGTATCTCTGTCGACGAGTTTGGTGGAAGGAGATGTGGAAATCCTAGGGCAGAATAACAAGCATACTGGGAGATCACCAAATGGCGTCATTGCAGGTACAACCCGCACTAGAGCCCAGAGTCTCTGGCTGGCATGGCCTGGTTCTGGGGCTGGATTTGGGCAGGGGCAAGTAGGCAGTAGTGGGTGGCAAGAGTGACTGATTCTGACAGCTCCTGCGGTCCCCAGATTTTTTCTGCCAAGGGGTCTCACCGGCAGCTTCTGGGATGTGGGTGGCCATGACTAAGCATCATCCTTGGTAGCTCCACTCTTCTGACTTTCAGAACCGCCGAGGGAGAACCTAGCTAGCTTGCTACTGGGACTCTGTGCTCCCAGCCCTGCCAGCTGATGGCCATGCCTGTCTTCAGAGGACTGGGTGGTGGGATAGATAGATAGATAGATAGATAGATAGATAGATAGATAGATAGATAGATAGATAGATGGAGGACCGTCACGTGACAGGCCTTCCTCATTGTTTTTCTGGGAGGGATCCAAAGCCCTGGGTGCTAAGATGCTGTGCCCTAACTGGCATGTTTCTGGGGACTCGATTTATCTGGGGTGGGGTCATGGGAGTAGTAGGAGGAAGACGGGGTTCAGACCGCCTATATCTCTTGTGGTCTGCGTCTCTCCCTCTGTCTTGCTTCCATTGGCAAGTGTATGTGAGGTTCCGGTTTAAACAGCGCTACACCCTAACCAGCTCTGGGACCAGGACTGTGTGTTCCAGGCTTTCCTGGGGGGGGGGGTAGGGATGGAGAGTGTGCACAGTAAGGAGCTCCCCTTCCCACAGGGACTTCGGGCTGCCCTTTCGTCTTTTCCTCCCTCCCCGTTACAGACGTCTGAAGGCTTGGGCTGTCATACAGTTGTGTTTCCTTTGGAATGCTGTGTCTACCTTGGTTACTAGTGGGAGATTCCTGACTTTTTCTTTCCATAAATAATGGGATACTGTGAAAATGAACCCAGCAAATGAGCCACTGTGCTTCTCCCGGCCGGGCTTGGTCTCCACAACCTCCAGTCAAGGCCTGGAGGACCCCCTGAAAAATCAGGGTACATGAGAGCAAAGCCCCTCTTTCGGATGATCTAGCATCATTGAAAGTGCCCAATGACCTAGAGCAGGGGGTTGGGGACTGTGCCCTGATGCTTCCACATGAGCAAATCCTCTCTTCAGTATATCTTAAGCCACCAAACTCCAAGGTAAGGCAGTGACTCATTTTGAACTAAGGACAATCAGAGTGAGGATTGGCTGTAGGGCAAGGAAGGGGCCATGTGGCTGGTAGAGGCAGGGTAGCTGGACTTCTCATCTGCTTTGGCATGGCAGGCTACAGCTTGCCTGGCCAGGGCTGACCTTGTCCCTTTCTTTCAGCCACAGATCTGTGTGCTGTGCAGAGCTGGTAGGTCTGTGCTGACATGGACCGTTGGACTGAGCTGAGTCTCAGTTTCCCTGCCTCTGATGTGAGGCAGACAGTCAGGGCAACTGAATAACGATGTGCCCCAAGTGCAGTGGGTTAATACAGCAAGTACAGATTTGGTCCGCATTCTTGCAAGAACCCAGTGCGTGGGTTTTGCAACTGAGGGTTCATCTAAAGGCATGGCCAGGTCAGGGAATTGCCCTCAAGATCACTCATGGATCTTGGCATGCTCAGCCTTTGTCTCCTAGGCCTGTTCTCAAAGCTTCTTTTGGACACAGAACTGGTTTTCTGGGATGCAGGAAAGAATGAGACAAGCAGGTCCCAGACTGGAAACATAGGCTTGGAGACCTTGCAGTAATTCTGTTCATTCCCTAGCCTATATCAAGGAAAGGGAAAGGTGTAGGGTTATATATACACGATCTCAGAGGTGTCCACCAATCTGGCGGTATCAGCCAGGCAGAGCAGTCTTAAGGATTACTGGAGACTGAGCGACTCTGTGCTTCACAATGCTGTGCTCAGCAGGTGTGATCCATCCCCCACTGCCTGCAGCTTTTGCTACATCACAGCTCAATCCATTAGCACCACTGCCTGTGCTGTCCCAGGCTCTCTCTGGGAGTCAGGGACACATTGATGAATGAGATGGGGCTCCTGCTGACCCCGAGGATCCCACAATTAAAATGAGGGTGTGGACCAGCTTGGATGGGTCAGGAGGCAGCAGACAGGGAGTGCGGAAGCTGGGAAGAGCTCTAGAACCTCTGTCTGCATCCCCAGGAGGCTGGCCTCCTGGCCAAGCCCCTCCAGTGTGGCCAGACTCAATCCGCCGATTAACCTCGTGTTCAGAACCACTGAGCCATGAATCGCGTGGGCAGGCGGGTGCGTGTTGCCTTTAAACGAGCCTTATGTAACGAGGCTGTTGGGAACAGCGGACTCCGGCACAAGCCCTTCTTTTAAAATAGATCGCTTGTCTTTATATAGCCGAATGAGCCTTTGAGTCTTTCTTCTGGCTCTGCCGTCTTACAGAGGCGCTGATGTAGGTCAGATATTGCTTGGTGAGAATTAATTAATCTATAATTGTATCGAAGGGAAGTGAGAAAAACAAGCAAGCGTTCCACCTACCCATGGAGCCTAGGAGTAAGCATTCCAGGCGGGGTTTGGGGAGGACCGGAGGTCGCTCACTCCTTGTGGTTACTGCTGTCCACCTCGCTGCCCATGCCTGTACCCATAGCCCTTAGCTCTGTGCAGAGAGCTGGCTTCGGAGTCAGGGATCAGCTCCCATCCTGCTTCTGGAGTCCCCAGAGTTCCTCTTGTCCCTAACCCTGCAGCCCAGCCACAGCACGGTGGTAAACACCTGGGTGTTCTAGGTCAGCTGTGGCCTGAGGTCTGGCTCCTCTGCTCCCACTGAGCTGACCCCCTCCTCTTGGTTTGCGTGCTCCCTCTTGCCCCTGAGTCAGCTGGCCTGGTGTGCTGTCTGTGGAACCCTGCTCCTCCAAGTTCCCACATGTCTTCACGCTGCTGTTCACACCCCAGGTCCTTCCCCACTTGTGTCCCATCGCTCAGGTTTCCTGGTTGCCCTGTCATTTTGATCCTCAGCCTAGCGGGAAGACATTCTCAGCCTCCACCCTCCCAGCTCCTGTGGAGCTGGGCTCCGTGAGAATTCTTCTGGCCCCTGTGGCTTGTCCTGTGGTGTTGATCACAGCCCAGTGTCATCGGATTCCCCCCCCCCCCCGGGAGGCTGAGGTCCTTCACATCACTGCTGCCTAAGCAGGGCATGGTTTGGGGAAACTGATCCTGGTAGTTTTCTGGGCAGGGGTTCTGTAGTTGTTACTCTACTTGTTAATGATGTCATACCCAAAGTGGCCATAGTCAGAGACATCATCAAAGACTCCCTTCTCGCCTTTCACCCAAGGGTCACTGTTTGTAAAACATCAATGAGCACAGGCATCAAGTGCCTGTTGGCTTCAGAGAGGATATAGAACATATAGATCCTTCCAGGCTTACTCAAAATGCAGGTGGATCTGGGTGGGACATGGGAATCTCTGAAGGGGAAGGGGAAACAGGTGCTGTAAGCATCCCAGGTCCAAGTCCGCATGCATTTCTGGCCTGTCATTCACCAGGGCTCAAGCTACCCAGGCCCTTGTTGCCACCAGCTGGTCCATCCAGGTCCTTCCTGCTGTGGGAAGCTGGGACTCCACAGCTCCCATGGTAGAGTATCAGGCCCCATTGCAGTTACGGGGCTCCTGGGAATGGAAGGACTGGCTTTCCATTTGTGGATGCACAATCCATATCTTGTGGCTTGACCTACCACCAGTACCTGCCTTACCCTGTCCAGCCAGGTGATCATCTACCTTAGTGCCCCTCAGGGGCCAGCACAGAACACTTCAAAGACCTGTGAATCCCCACCACAGCTGGGAAGGAGGTTAGCCTGTCAGTAACCAACCCTGGGCCTGAATGGGTGTGGACTGTAGATACCCAGAAAGCTTCCCTACCCTGCCCTGTCGATCCCAGCCAGGCAAGAATAGGGGTCAACCTCTCTGCAGGTTCATCCATAAGAGGCTTAGGACAAAGGTCATTTCCCCTCCACATCTTTTTAGTTTGAGTTTGACTGTGGGTGTGAAACTGTACCTATAGAACTGGACTCTGGTGGGCAATATAAGCGCTCCATCTGGGTGGTGTTAGGGTGTGGCTGCACACCAGCCATGCCTGCTGGTGGAGGGCTTCACGGGGTCTGCTTTAGCCCCAAATATCACCATAGACTCACACCTATGGGAGGGTGGTTCCAATAACCCATGGGGTACCACTCTGTAGCCTTGCTCTGTAACCTTGGGTATGCCAAAGCCAGAGGTCGGGTTTTCCCGCCTGGGGCCCTGGGAGTCCTGGGCAGGTCTTTCTCACCCCTGCCTAGCTTAGCTTCTCACAAAAACATATGCCTAAGACTGGCTTTCTCTTTCAACAAGGGGGGAAACTGAGGCTAGAGAGTCAGGGTGGTCCCATGGCCACCCAGCTGGAACCTGAAGTTTTGGGTCCTGATGTGCAAAGGACCAAAACTTTTCTTGGGGTGTTTTAGCTTGGGTCCTCTGGCCTTACTAGCTTAGGTGGGCTGAGGGACCATGAGAAAATCTGGGGAACAGCCAATTGGATTTCTCCTTTTTGTGCTTTGTAAACAGGTCTGTTAGGCAGTCCCACAAGGGCTGAAAAGCTGCCAGCTGTGTGCCCCAGTCACCCCCTCTCACCCCTCAGAGCCTCAGTTTCCCCTTCATAAAATGGGGTCATGGGGGGGGGCTAGGCAAGGTCAGGGTGAGAATTCCGGGGGATGGCTGCCACCAGGCTACATCACACCGCACATCTGTATGCCCTCCCTCCCACAGCAGCGGGTCTGGTCAGGTCCCCCTGGTTCCACAACAGCCTCTCCCAGCAGGAGCCTGCATGGCTCTGGGTTTGCTCTCTCCTGGCTGTTTTGTTCCTGTTCTCTGCCATACAAATGTCAAGAAAGAATTTAAATGAGGGGAAACTGCCTCAAAGGTTGTGTTTCTGGCAGGGTTTCAGGTGCTGGTGATGAGGGGCTGTGGCGGGCCCGTCCTCAACAACAGCACAGCTAGGTGGGGATTCATGGCAGTGTGGGTGCAGTGCAGGGAACATGGGAGCACCCACCTCTTGCTTCCTGGTTCTCACAGTAGCTTGAGACTGGTCCCAGCAGCCACTGCACACCCAAGACACAGAAATGGGGTCTGACTCAGAACCCACAGATCCTCTCCTGTCCCTTACCTGTCTCTGACCCTTCCAAATCCTTGGGGCTTCTTCAGGTGATGCTCTGTGTCTTCCATCAACCCACAGATCCCCACTAATGCTGAATTGTCTGCTGCCTCCCCCAGCCCTGTCTTGATCCAGCAAGCTTCATCCACTCTTTGTCATCCCCACTCTCCCCCGAAAGCTCCAAATTGCCCAGGGTCAGTGGTCCAGGTGTTTTACCAGTAACACCTTCCCAGTGATCTGAAGTGTTCAAAGCCAGGAACAGGGAAAGGGCTGAGTTTTATCCTGAGGGCCCAGCAGGCAGTGAAGAACTTGTTCTGGCTTCTGATGGTTCTTTTGGGGACTGCGGTGAGGTTTGTGGATGCAGGAACACCAGACAGTAAACAGAGGGTGACTAATATTGATGGCAGAGGGTACCCCAGCACCAATGGAGTCAAGTCCTGCGAGGAGGGGACCCTAGAGCAGAACCACAGGAATTGGGTAGTGGTTAGGTAGGGGGAACACTGGGAAGAGCCAGGCAGACAAGATGGAGGTGGAGAGTCTGTGCGGGGACCACCAACACACACGCAATTCTGTTGCAGCCATCTTGGGCATTTGGATTTGCACTCAGGAGATTAAGTCTGAAGTTCCTCCGGGATGGACTGGAGGTCCAGAGCTTGGGAGAGACTTACATAGATTAGGGTAGATTTGCCCCCAAGTGGTCTCTGGGCTCCTGCTCCAGGGCTCACCCTCATGAAAAGCAATGGGACTGAAAACAGTTTGGCTTGAACAAAAAGCACATAGCACACACCTTTCCAGCTGCCTTCAGTGGGGGGGGGGGATGGGAGAGCAAGGGGTGGCAGTCGCATGAGTGGAGCGCGTGGCGGTAATTAATCACTTTTCAATTAGCATTCAGGAGCTGCTGTCTGAGGACTCGGAGCAGGCTGGCTCTGCATTGCTGTGCCAGGCTCCGGATGCAATTTTATAAACGTTGTGAGCTGAAATAGCAGCACGAAGCTGAGCAGGCATCCCAAACAGAGCACAACAGTAAGGGAAGTAATGAAGCTGAGGCCCGGAGGAGCAGAACCCTGGGCTGCCCTGATGCAGGGAGGACTAGCCCAGTGGCCTGGGAGGGCTCTGGCATACCACACTTCCTAAGTGCTCCTGGTATGGTGGATGTTAACCAGGTGGGGATGTGGATATTCTCAGGACAGGTGAGGATGTCCGTGGGTGTTTTGAGGAGCAGGCTCTTCTCCTTCCTGACCCTTGCCTATTGGCCAAGCACTACGTGGGTCTCCACTGACCTCCACATTTCACTTTAGCCCAGGGAAGGGGCTTTGCTACAGCTGACGGCTCACAGCAGAAACACGGCAGGGACGGATCATCCTGCGCAGGAGTCTGATTGTGGAGTGTTGCCTGGAGTTGATAGCTGCTCACATCTCACTGCATCCTTACCTTGTCCCTTGGCTTCTTGGCCTGTCCAGAAATGGGCCAAGACCTCCTGGGGGGGAGGGGGGGATGAAGATCAAGCTGGCATCCTCCTGAAGGCATCAGTTAGAGAGACAGCTCCTTGTGTGGACCCACACCTTTCCTTGTCTCGGGAGGGGTCCCACAGTTGGCAGGTGCTACTGTTAGGGAGCCAGTGTATTTGGGCTCAGGCCGTGTCAAGAATCTTCTCTGACACAGAATCTCCTTTTACAGGCAGCGTGCAAAAGATAGAGCTGTGGATAAACCCTGAGGGGCCCGGAGCAGGCATCACATCCTCTAACAACTTGACCTCTGGCTCCTACCTCCAGACAGAACTCACTTCAACTGTGAGACTCTCCCACCTCCGTTGTGCTGGCCTGGGAGGCAAGGCAAATATGGAAATAGACGACACTTTACAGTTAGCAAGAAGCAGCTGGGAAGGGGCTTCTTGTGTTGTCCAAACCCCATTGTTGAGAACTTGGTTCCCACTGGCTGAGAGACACTTTGCAGCTGGAATCGAAGCTACCCAGGCAGAGGAGTGGGGGAAGGGACCTTGGGAGAGGTTAGGGTTAGACCAGATCACCAGGGTGGAAACCATAGGTCGGACCCTGGTGGTTGAGTAAGACAAGGGTCAGCTCAGAGGGGACACATGCTTGGGAGCTCTGTGTTTCTCTGTGGGACACTCACGCTGCCTTGGGACGTAAGGCTGTCACCAGACATGACTCCCCAACTTTGGACAGGACTCTAGGCCCAGGTGACTGTCTTCTCTCTGTAGCCCACCCAAGCCATGGCAGCACTCCTTCAGTGGTGGAAGATGGGATCCTGCAAAGCTTCCAGAAGCTGGGACCTGTAGCATGGGGGGGTGAGTCCTGGATCTAGGCTCAGACTGAGTTTGGTGGCAGGGGAAGGGAGTTGACAGCTGGTGTACCATTGGGTTCCCAGAACCTAGTTTCCACTCTCCAGAGGGTGAGGCCCCTGCAGCGAGCACTTGTTGACCGCTCATCTCCAAGATCCATGTTTTTTGTGTATTCCTATGGTAGGGCTTGGCTTTGGGGTCTAATAACTTGTCTCATTGGGCTGCCGTTCCCACCACGCCAACTAATAACCAGTTTCCATGGTTTGCACTAGGATGGGACACCAAGCCAGATGCCTTTCCCCCCCACTTCTGTCTCCAGCTCCAGTCTGACTTTCCACGCTAATTTCTTCATTACCAGGAATTAGTTTGCAAATAGCAGAGGAAACTTCAAGGTCTGTCTTCCTAAGGAGGCTCATCAGGCCCCATAGAAATTCAGATCAGAAGCCACAGTGTCCCTGCTGCTCAACAGGCACCCACGCTCACATGCCACTACTAATTCTTTTATAAATAACTTGATCTTCATCAGGCGGGTATTATTTATAATAACCGTTGTATTATTTAGATGTCAGCGGCGTCATGTTAATTGCAGCTGCTGGGGCTGTCAGTGGCGCAGAGGTTCAAGGTGATAAGGGGGACCACAGCCCTTCATTCTCTTGTCCTCCATGCCTGGTTCTGAGTGGGCAGGCGATGGACAGCCAGCCGGCATATGCAGCAAGCAGTGGATATTATGTGAGTCGGTGGTGGAACCTGAAACCAGGTCTGTGCAGGTTAGGAGAAGCTTCTTACTAAGAGGGGAGTAGCCAGTGCTTGTGGATGGGTCCTCGGCCTCCAAGGTGAGGTAGGTGTGCGTGCGTGCGTGCGTGCGTGCGTGCGTGCGTGCGTGCGTGTGTGTGTGTGTGTGTGTGTGTGTGCATGCATGTGTGCGTGCATGCATTTGTGTGTGTGTGTGTGTGTGTGTGTGTGTGTGTGTGTGTGTGTGTGTGTGTGTGTGTTTGCGGTGCCCATCACAGACCAGCTGGATATCATCTCACCTGCCATTATCACAGCCGGGTCCCACTGTGGACCTGGCTACCCTAAAGCTACAGTATTCCGGTGCCAGCCACCAGCCACGTGTTTTCTTTAAGCGAACTCATTTTCTAGTGAAGAACCAGCAGAGAGGTGGACCCATGTTTGCATGTGGGCTCTGTGTCTCTCACCAAATGCCTGCCTCGACCCCTGGTTTCTCTGTGGCTGTCTTCTTTCATGGAAGCCACAGTGCTGGTGAGGCAGGTCACTGTGGGAGTCATGACCCGTGGCCTGTGGCCCACATAACACAATTTGCTGCTCAGTCGAGGGCTGGAACTTGGGGTCACCGCATGGGTGGGTCGGTCCCTCAGAAGCCTTGCTTTCTGCTGTGCAGACAGTGTGATCCCCTCATTCTCCTATTTATTTGTGCTTACGCTCTGGTCTCCTTTCTTATAAGGTCATATTTTTCCTTAAATACCCTGACTGCAGACATTATCCTACTCTGAGGTCCCGGAGTCAGGACTTTAATATAAGGTGGTGTCAAGTCCCCAACAAGTCAAGTTGCCTAATTTATAGCCACAGAGTTGCTGTAGAGAAACACGTGATCAGTGCTGGTAAGTTATTAGGGAGGGCTCATCCATGTCAAGACTTGGGGGAATTATCCTTGGCCTTTGCAACTCAGTTTCCCCGCTATGCCATGAGCATGTGATTAGTTCTTTCATCAGCTTGTTCTGGAGACGGAGGAGTGATTCTGTCATCAGACAATGGGCATCACTGAGTGGTGGGTGCGGGTGTCTCCGCTCAGATAATGGGCATCACTCAGTGTTGGTTGTGGGTGTTTCCGCTCAGATAATAGGCATCACTGAGTAGTGGGTGCGGTTGTCTCCGCTCAGATGTCTCCCCCTAAAGCCTCTCCTGTTGCTTGGACATGCAGGACCTTCCCAGGTGCTCAGACCACCAGGGTGAAAAGTCAGGCATGGGTAGATGACATCCGAAGTGCAGACAGTACCCTTGTGCTGGAAGACACGGGCAGGAAGCAGTGATGGAATTCCTGGAGGAGGCACCTTTATGACGATGTTGGAAAGAACATTTAAAACCCAGGCTTTCCTCTGAATAGGGCTGCACAGCGCTGGAAGCCATTCCATGGATCCAGAGTCAGTCCCACCAGGGTGTGAGGGGTGGATGGACCAGCTTCACCTGCTCAGTGGAGGAGGACTCTTGCTTTGTGAGGCTAGCTCCACTGAGTGCTTTCTCCTAGAAGGGTCTGAAATAGCAGCTGGAGGTCTGTCCCACACCAAGCCTCTCCCTCCCTGCTGCTCTTGCCTCTGGAGGAGCCTCACCTCACTGTCTCTAAGTAATTTGCATGGATTTGCATACATTGTTACCTGCAGTCCTATTTGTTTCTGAAGAGGCATCTTTAATCATAAATGTAGTTACCCCCTCAGTCTTTTCTCTGCTGCCTTTGTCCTGACCCAGCCTACCCCCTTGTTGGATTTTTTTTCTAGTTTCTCACAATCCTGCCTCGGTGGAAGGTGGGGCTTCTATTTTTATTTTTCATTTCTCGCTTAGCAGCTTTCTTCTGTGGGAGGCTGGGGGCTCCCCAGCCTTTGGCGGAGCCGACTGGGGATGGTAACACTTGGATGTCCAGGTTGCTGGTAGGTATCTGTCACCCAGTAGGCAAGATGGCTGCCCTGGACTTTCTTGGCTTTCAATTGGGAAGAGACTATGAGAGAGCCATGGGGGATGAGGGCCAGTGTGTGGCCTTTTGCCTTTGGTCCTAAGGGACTGGTGAGGAAGTGCAGGGTTAGATACTCCAGGGGACCCATGTGGGCAGTTGTCCAGGTCCAGGTCTGGTACTGAACACATCAGATGCCACCACCAGCAGAAGGAAGGGGGTTAAGTCTACTGCTGCCCAGGCTCCTGGTGACTATGCCCCTGGCTGCCTCATAGATCAGAGACAACTTTACTACCATGTATCGGCTACTAGACACCAATGCCAGCTGGAATTCCTCCTTCAGGCAGTCTCCTGGCATGGCCTGGCTCTCCTGGATCTTCTGTCACACTCAAGCTTGGCCTGCAGTGTGACCATGGAGCACCTAGGGAAACTGGACATCCATGTCCTGCACTTATGTGTCCTCTGAACTCTAGGCTCTACCAGGGCTCCATGGTGTGATTAAGACACCAAGTTCCCTGCCAGGAAGTGGTGGCACATGCCTGCTGTCCTTGCATGTCCCTTTGGTTAGTATGAGAACATCCCAGGCTAAAGTTAGAATGGACAAATCCTCTCTTTAAATGAGGAGGATCCAACCATTCGGCACTTCAATACAGTGCTGCATCTACGCATTAATAATCAAAAACTATAATATCAAATTCTAAAAAAAATGCAAAAAATTATCATTTTTGTTTGTCTGTCTATCTGTCTATCTATCTATCTATCTATCTATCTATCTATCTATCTATCTATCTGTATGTATGTATGTATGTATGTGGTATGCATGTGCATGTATTTACATGTGTTTGAGAATACATGTGTGGGTGCAAATGCACGTGTATTGCACATACTCTCCACCATATATATATATATGTTGAGGTGTAGTTTCTCCCTGAATAGCAGTTTGCCAATCTGGCCAGTCTTACTAGCCAGCTTGCTTGAGGGATCCCCTGTCTCTGCTTTCCAAGTACTGGGATTACAAATAGGCTGTCACCTCCACCAAGCGTTTATGTGGGTGCTAGAGATCCAAACCCTGTTCCTCACATTTGTGTGACAAGTATTTTTACCCACTGGGCTACCTCCCCACCCCCAAATTCATGCTTTAAGCAAGTTTATGGTTTTGTGTTGGGCTGCAAAGATAGCCTCAGCCTCCTGTGGGGCTTAAAATGTGCCGAAATGCATATCCTGAGCAGGGCATGGGTGGTGCACACAAATGCCAGCACTTGGAGGGGTGGAGGCAGGGAGATTAGTTAAAGGACAGCTGAGGCTACCTAGTGAGAGGGACCTTGTCTCAGCAAAACAAAGCCAAACAAGGGGAGACACAGAACCAAGCAAAACCTACTCAAATGCACAGCTTCTGTTCACCATGGTGATGTTTCTGCACACATAGTCTGGTGTGCATGCGTGGTGGATCGCCATGGCTGCCGCCACTCACATGTCAAGACAGACGCTGCTCTTCCCATCTCAGACTCTGCCCCTCTCTCTCCCCAGCCCTCCATCCCACCTTCTGCCACTGTGGATTGGCTGCTCTAGGGATGCCATGAAAGGAGTTGGCACGAGGGAGGATTCACACAACACTTGGTTTTTAGTGGCTGGTGTTTCACCCGGCAAGTTCTTCCCAGGGTTTTTACCCTATGGGTGTCCTCTTTGGGGCTGAATAGCATTCCATTCAGTGTGTGACTTACTCATGCTCCTCCTCCACTTGCTGTCCACAAACAGTGGCAGCTTATGTGTTGGCTGTTGTGAGCAGTGTTGTATACGTCGTAAAGAAGCCTCTGTCTGAGCCCCTGATTTCAGTGATTTTGGGTGAACAGATAGGCAGAAGTGGAGTCGTTGGGACTAACTAACAGTGGTTCTGTTTAATTTTGAAGAGTCATCAGACCACCTTCTACACCAGCTGCACCATTTTACATCCTGCTGGCTGAGCATCTCGGGTTCCATTGCTCCGCATCCTCACCGACTCTGGCCACTTTCTGGCCGTGATAGTAGCTGTCCCTGGGGGTGGGAGGGAGGGGGGCGTGTTTCAACATGATCTGATTTGCTTTTCTTTATTGATTGGTGACTGTCTTTTCACATGCAGGCGGCTGTTTGTGCCTTCTTTGTACAATGACTGTTCGAGTCTTTCCCCCATCTTTAAACTGGTTGTATGTCCTTTTGCTAAGTTCTATGGGCTACTCCCTGGTTACGCTTTTAAAGTGAGCCAGGGTTGGATGGGCCTGGGGACCCAGGATATCTGGTGACAGTGGGCATGGTGGGTATGGGAAGCAGTGGGAGCCAATGACTGGGACAAAGATAAGATGTGGTGAGCTTGGAGACAGAGGAGGTGACTTGGGTGGCATTGTTGGTGCTACTGGTGGGATGATGGTGGTGACACCACGGACCAGATTGTGCCCTGGTTCACTGGCCAGAGTTCTCTGGACTCCTGGCTCCACAGGGGTTTGGTTTGTGAGTGGAGGAAGGATTAAGGGCCCTGCAGCTGTCACCAGGTCTGGGGACAGGATGACAGGCGGGGAGGAAGTGTTTATTGAGGACAGGCTTTAGAAGCTGATCCCTCTGGCTTGGAGGAAATTACAAGCTAGCCTATCAAGCGCAGTACCAACCAAGTCTGCAGCCGCATCTGACATTCATCCGCCTGCATTTTGACATTAAGAAACAATCCTGCAGTTGGGATTTGCATAAATCCTCAGAGGGGAGGGACCAGGGAGGGGGATTGGGCACCAGAGGCGAACTCTGGGAGAGGGGACAGCTGTTTTAAACTGCTGCTGGTGCCAGTGGGTGCAGGGGCCTCCTGCTGGCTGGGACCACTGTCACTTGAAACAGCACAGCTGGGCAAGGGTCTCTGTGAGGCAGTGGGGGTTAGGAAGAGTCCCCAGATGGTAGGAACCAGGACTGAGATCTTGTCTGTCTTATTCTCTTTGGAAGGTGACAGATCGTTGGCCACCCACTGTCCTAGGCAGGAAGACCCTGATACACTTGGAGCTTGTGGTTTGGGGCAGACGCATCTGTGAATGATGTCATTAGGGTGGAGTCCTCCTCCACACTTAACCTAGCAAGATTTGGTCCTGTGCAGGGCTCCTGGCATGATGGTAATGGGGTGGGATCAGTGGCCCTGTTCCATCTGTGGCTTTTCTATCTACTGTCCTGGTTCCCAGGCTTCGACACCTACCCTGGTCCTGGTGTGCCCCTGAGTATACCTCCTTTCTTGGTGGAAGTGTTCCCTGGGCCTCTGTGTCCCAGAGATCTTTCCAGGTCCCCAGTCCTTAAAGGAACCCTTGGGGTTCTTTTGGACCTAGCTCTGTTCTCTAGTACTAAAGGGTAGGCACTAGTCTGATCCTTGCTCTGCCTAGGTCCTGACATGTGTCCCCTGTGGTAGCTGGGGCCATCTCAGGGCCTCGGTGTGGAAATCTGTCTTGGTAGAGCCCAGAAGACTCAGTAGTCTGCTGAGGCAGTTCATAATCCACCAGGCTTAGACTATTGGGATAGTCATACAAAGGCCAGGGTTAGTGAGAAGGAGGGAATGAGGCTGATTCTGCCGTGGGAGATGAAGTAGGGAAGAAGAGCAGAGAAATACTGGGCAAGATGGGTCCAGGCAGTCAGGTCTCTCTGGTTTGCACAGGTGTTGAAGAGGCAGGCAGAGTCCTCCTGGATTCTACTCTCTGGGCTGCTGGCTCACCTACAGCCATCACCATCATGTATCTTTGATTTCAGAAACTGGCCAGGCTGGGGCTGTTGGATCAGGAGTGGATCCTGGAAGGGGGGGGGTGTTAGAAGTGTACCTTGGTCACGTGGCAACTCTTCTAAGGCAAAGGGTGGGCAGAGCTCAACTCCTGTCACCGTGAAGGGAGTGGCCCCAGGTGAGTGGACCAGAACCGAGACACTGGTGTCTCTATTCCACCAGTGGGGGCACCCTGTCTGTTTGCATTGCGCCAGCCAGGTGCCATCTGTAGGTTCCAGGCCCTCTCCACTTCTCCTGCCGTTCTGAGCAGCAGAGTGCTGCCACTTAATAAGCCAGAGGTAGAGGGCATTATCGATCCGAAGGCCCTGGCTGCTCACAGCACAAAAAAAGTCAATTTTCCCCTTGAGCTCCAAGGATAGCTATTGAATGCCTACTAAGAGCCTGTGTTGGAGGGCCCCACCCAGTGGGTGGTGGGCTGTGTTGGGAGAAGCTAGGTCATCTGCCTGGCTTCTTCATTCACCGTTTATTTAATAGGGACATGCTGAGCTGGTGGCCTGTGGACATCATCTCATTCAGGCCTCAGACTTGTCCCATGGGACTTAGGAAGCTCAAGGAATTTGCTTGAGTTCAGCCAGCATGAAGGACTCACCCAGATTTCCCAACCCCAGAGCCCAGCCATGCTGGTGCACTGTCTGTGTCCTGTTGAGTCAACAGAAGGCCAGGTACAAAGGCACAACTTGTGGGGTCAAGGGTCCTTGCTTTCTCCATGGCAACAGCAGCCCTGACGCAGGCATGGATGGGCCAGGCTGTGTGCATTGACATTGTCCCTGCAGTTATGTGCTTGCCTCACAACTGGTGGCAACACCATTTCCTTGTGAGGAGCAGGACACCTTCATGGTCATGGCCAGGAGAGAGAGCTGGGTGGGCCAGCTTCTATCAGGCAGTTGACTTCTCTGGGCTCCCGAATGGGGTTCATGTCTGTACTGACAGAATGGGGTGTCCCTGGGCTGCGGTGCAAGGTTGGGGAGAGTGAGAGTGAAAGAGTCTGCTTTCTCTCTTCTGCTGTCCTGTAACCCAGGGCCCATGTCCCCTGCACGCTGCCTGACTCTGGGGCAGGCTTCCCCTGCTCGGGACATTCCAGGGGGAAGACAGGTCACATCCACTGGCAGCAGTTCTAAGGACTTTCTACTAGTGACAACTACTTGTGCAACGGTCTGGCAGGACACTGGATGGTGGCAAGTCCCTCAGGTCACTCCAGCTGGAAAGAGTGGAGATCGTTTGAGAGCCGGAATTCAGAGGTGACCTGTGTGCACAGGTCTGCCTTTTGGGTGCACCTGACTTCTGTGACCTCAGAGGTCCTGGAACACAAAGGCCTCTTCAGGAAGAAGGTCTGATGGATCACACAGGGCTGGACTTGGGGAGTCCTGTGGTGGGGAGGGGACATGTCTCCTCCACTACCAGTTCTTCTCACAGTCTCCTTCATCTGACATAGAACTTCCATCCATCATCCATCCCTCATACTTCTCGCTACTCCCTCTCTTTTCACCCCTTCATTCCTTCCTCTTCCCAACCACCCATCCAGCCCCAGCTGTCCCCTCTCCCTCAGTCCCTCCATTATTCCTTCTATTCATCTATCTATTCATGCCATCATCCATTCATCCATCCATCCATCATCCATCCACCCATTTATTTCTCATCCCTCCAACTAGACCTCTCTTCCCCAATGCTCCAGTTCCTCCCTCTATCTATTCATTCACCCATCCCTTCAGATATCCCTCTTCTCCTTCAATCTCTCCATTCCTCCATCCATCTCTCTCCCTCAATCCTATTTCTTTCTCTATTCATCCATCCATCCATCCTCCAGCTATCTATATCTCCTTCTATTCCCCCTTCCTTCCTCTATTCATCTATTCATACATCCATCATCCATCCATCCATCTATCCATTTATCCATCCATCTATTCTATCATCCATTCAGCCAGCCACACAGATACCCAGCCATCCTTCCTTCTTCTGTTCACTGATCTTCCTTCATCCACCATCTACTCATTTTCACTCTCTGTGCACACTCCCACAATGTCCCCCGTGCATAACCAAGTGCTCATGGGTAGAACAGCAGAGCATCCATGTAGTTAGTATCTCACGATTGTCAGGTAGGAGGCAGACAGAGAAGCGGAAGGATGTACTCACTGGTCAAAGTGACCGAGGTTATTAACTTCTCTGCACTTGTACTTGGGCCTGGGAGGAGAGGGCAGTGGGCTTAGGGTGGAGGTTGGTGGCTAGGCATGATCTGCTGGTTACAAGGCATAGATAGAGTGCTATCCTGCGGCTGTGAGAGTGACCTGGCAACCTGATTCAGGGTCAGGGTCAGAGAACAAAGCCTTGCCTGGGGTGTTCTGGCCCAAAGGCTGCTCTAAGGTCAAGAAGTACATGATTGAGTCTGACATGGAAGGGTTAGCCATCAAGCAACAAATGCCCAGTGTCCTTGAGGCCTCTGCTTCCCCTTGAGTCCCAGCCCATCTACTGCCTTGCCTCCTCTCCCTCAGTCCTCCCACAGTCTTCTGGCCACTGATGCTGTCACCTTTAAACTCACTACCTTGCTCACTCACAGAAGCCTGACTACAACCATCACCTCCTTCAAAGACATCACCATCACCACTCTGCTATCACTGTCCCTGAGCCTCTGGGGTGGTGTGCTCACTGGAACACGCTGCTAGCTGAGGACTGGCATGGGGTCCTGGCTGAACAGAGAAGCTGGCACCAGAGACCATCAGGATGGGATCACAGGGAGAGATCCTAAAAAGGTTTACAGGAGTGAGCCCTGGTGACAAGGGTGGCCTGGGGGTAGCATTGGCACATGATGCAAGAAGACCTGATTACATTTGCATTTCAGGCGAGCAGCAACTAACTTTTTAGTGTCAGGACATGGTAAATACTGCACAAAGTACACTTGACTAGACAAAAGTCCCCATGCATCTGCACATCAAGTTTAGCAGTCCCTCCGTGTCAATGTGTCAGCTCTGGCTTGGGGGAGATGGGCTAGAGATCCCTAAGTCCCTGGCAGGAGATACTGCAGCCTGGATCAGAGAGATGGGGTCGAGACAGGCTTCCTGACCTCAGGTAAGCTCTCACAACTGCTCACCACTGGCTTGTCTTGGTGCTGGCCATGATTTAGGAGGCTGTCACCTATGTGCTAGCTGGCTCAGGTGTGGGAGGGTCTGGCCTGTTGCTGGGTCCCAGAGCTGGACACTTTGAAGCCTTAAATCTAGGGATCATTGATGAACTTCTGGAGTCCCAATCCTTCATTAAAAAGTTAGTGTAAGTTCATTTAAACTGGCTAACAGATAACCTGAAAAGAAAGAGAACACTCAGGACCCTGGGGACCTGCCACCAACAGTGACCTCTTAGGTGAGTGTCACAGACTCAGGTTAGTAGATACCATTGTGACACCTGCTGTTAGAAATGGGTTTAGAGTCTCAAGAAAACAACCACAGAATCCAGAGTCCTTCAGCTAGGAAGAGATTTTACCTCTGCAGAAGGGTGAGTCAAATGAAGCCGGCCAGCACACCCTTAGGATGGCACAGATGATAAACAAACAGAGCTTATGAAGAGGCTGCAACCCCAAGCACACATCTGTATTTCAAACAGTGCTGACCTTGGGGGACTTGGAGTTTATGTCAAGTGGCTTGTTACAATCATTTTAAAAATGGAGTTTTGTCTTATTTAACTTTTGGATAGGAAAGATACATCTTTTGTTCACATTTCTCACATCCACTGTCTATCAGGTAGGGTTTATGGGGAGCTGTTGCCCCACACTGGGGTTGCACATGTGAAAGCATACTGGATGCACTGCCGTTACCTGAGTATCGCCTTACACAGTCACTTCACAGTGATGACAGGATCCTCAAGATTGCTGCACTGAATGTCTGACATGAGGATCTTTCTGGCAAGGACGACCCTGGTGTGGGCATCTGTGGCCCGCAATAGTGACTCTGACTACATTGCTGTAGATTTCTCCCTGTGAGAGGCAGGGACCCAGAGGTCTTAATGCTGCATGTAATCTCTTGTTTCTTCTATTTTCTCTTCCTCCTCCTCCTCCTCCTCCTCCTCCTCCTCCTCCTCCTCCTCTTCTCTCTTCCTCCTTCACCTCCTCCTCCTCCTCTCCTCCCCTTCTTCTTCCTCCTCCTCCTCCTTCTCCTCTTCCTTCTTTGTGTGTATATGTATGCATGTGAGTGTAGTGTATGTACCCATGTGCCTAGGAGTGTGTGCCAGGTGTGTGTGGCTTCGTGTACACAGGCCAGAGGATATCAGGTGTTGTGCTATGTAACTCTCTATTTTATTCTTTTGAAATAAAGTCTCTCACAGAACCTAGAGGTAGGCTAGTGGCTAGCAAACCCTAGTGATCTGCTCCTCTTATATCTGACTCCCATAGTGCTAGGGTTACAAGTGTGTGTGTGTGTGTGTGTGTGTGTGTGTGTGTGTGTGTGTGTGTGTACAGTCCCACTCATTTTTTTTTAAACATGCGTGATCTGAACTCAGGTCCTCATGGCTGTGCAGCAAGAGCTCTTATTCATTGAGGCATCTTTTCAGGCCTGTTTTTTTTTTTTCCTTAAAGAAAACACAGGCAATCCGGCATGTCGGCACACACCTATAGTCCTAGCACTTGGGAGAGTCCCATTCTATAGAATGAGGGCAAGAGGACCAGGAGCTCAAGGCCGGACTGAACTATGTAAGTCCCTGTCTGAAGGAAGGAAGGCAGGGAAGAAAGAAAATAGGATTAACCAGGCAACCTGGGAGGCAGAAGCAGAAGGATCAGGAGTTCATGGTCATCCTCAGCTAAGTATTGAATTTGAGTCCAGACTATGCTACATGAGAATCTCCCTTTTCCACATGCTTTTGAAAGAAAAAAAAAGAAAGAAGGAAAAGAATAAAGAAAAAGGATTGGAGACCAGTATGGTAGAATATTGCCACCTGATAATAGATGATGGTGGGTGGCATTTCATAATGCCACAGTGTGCTTTTGTGGTGTCATGTGACTTTCTGGTCTTATTTAGATATTTTATAGGACATTTAAACTGCACTGTTCACCTCCTCCCACACTATCTGACCGTGACCCCATGAATCTTGGCTTGAGCGTTCTGCTCTGCAGAATGAGGTCAAGCTGTCCCAGAGTATCTCTGAAGGTCTTCGCCACTCTCTGGCTGTAGTGGACCTGTCCCAGCCCTGAGCTGTAGATCTTCTGGTATGGCCCTCCTGTTCTGATAGGCTGGGGTGTGGGTACGTGTTAGGGGTAGGGGTGCCAAGGCTGACAAAGAAAAATGTAGAACAGCAGGGGAATTTGAATTTCAGATAAAGAGCCTGCACAGCTTTTTTCTTAAAAGACTGTTTCACGGCAGTATTTGGCACACAACTATCCTGGACAGTCAAGGGTTACTCTGACCCAAAAGAGAGGCTTGGCTCTCGGTCCTCAGTCACCTTTTTGCCCTTGGTTTGTCTAGTCTGATAAGTGCCTGATTCCTGGAGAACTCTGGGTTTGGCAGCAGCTCAAGAGAAGGAGCGGAGAACAAGGTCAACTCCAACTAGGTGGCTGACCCTCAATAACCACTCTGCACCCCAAGTCTCAGTCTCTGGCTGGCCTTGATCCATGTCTATTATCACAGGCCATCACTGGAACAAGGAAACACTGTCCATATGAGTCTCCAGAGAGTTCAGGGAAGTTCCTGACACCTGTCCGGGTAGGCTAGCATTACCTAGATAAACCATGCCTGTGAGCACTGAGGCTATGCTGAGTCCTGGGAGCCCATCCCCTCCAGGGAGATGCTGAACTGGTCTGTTGGTGTAAGAAGTGAGTCCCTCTTGGGCATTCTTGAGCCTCCTGTGTGTTGGGGTGTGGGGTTGGATTCCGATGTATTTGCCTGGGAAACACTCCCTGGAAACAGCTTCCTGCCCTTCTCAGCTGGCTCTGTCCCCCTTCCTTGGAACTGGTCCTAGCCTTGTCCCTCTCTCTCTGTCCCATCCCCAGCCCTGGACCCTCATCTGCTCTGTAGCTGGAGTGAGGTATACAAAGCCACATCTAGCCTCCAAGGCACCATTGTGTACTTCCCTTCCAGGGTCCCATGGAAGTCTGATAGCCTCTGCCTCAAGACTCCTTCTCGGGGATGGGCTTGCTGCCTCCCAAGGTCACCTCTGGTTCAGCTGCTCCTTCCTGTGTGTGAGAGCACTGTCAGCCTTCCAGAGAGGATGCTGAAGAGCAAGCTTGATGTTATATGGAAAGGAGAGACAAAAGTTCATCTTTACAGAATGGTAGGAGCCCCCAGGCTCATGCTGACTGAGCGGCCCATGCACTGTTGTCTATGGCTGCCACCGGAACACACCTCAGTTCTTTCTCTGTAAAACATGTGGCTCGCACCAAGGCTCAGGGACTCCTGTCATGAGGTGTGATTTTGTGAGCCACAGTGCACTCTTTCAGGGACATCAGTCAGCTGTCAGTCAGGGAGCGCATAGGGGACATACAGAGGCTGCATTCTGGATGTGATGAGGGATCTGGGGCTCAGCAGAGCCAGGGAAGAAACTCCTGCCCAAGCCAGCCTGCAAGGTGGGCAACAATTAGGATTGGTCTGCCTTCTGAAATTGTCTACAGGGGTTTGGTCAGCTCTAAGAAAGGGAGGATGACCAAGGATAGCCATTGTTGGACCTTGACAGCAGCCCTGACCCCCCCTGCTACTACACACACACACACACACATACACACACACACACACACACACACACACACACACACACACTGTGATGAGAGGTCAGAACAGAGGCATCCTGCTGTGGGATGTCTTTCTGTATGGTGTGAGTATGTGTTGCTCTGATTGGTTGATAAATAAAGCTGTATTGGCCTATGGCAAGGCAGTTTAGAGGCAGGCAGAAATCCAAGCAGATAGACAGGAAGAAAAAGGAGAGGCAGGGAGACATCCAGGGAGCAGCATGTAATGGCACACAGGTAAAGCCATGGAACACATGGCAACATATAGATTAGTAGAAATGGGCTGAGTTTAGTTATAAGAGCTAGCTAGAAAGAACCTTGAGCCATAGGCCATGGTCATACAAATCATAATTAATATAAGCTTCTGTGTGTTTATTTGGGTCTGAGCAGCTGCAGACTGGGCAGGACACATGAAAACTTCCGACTCCAGCATCCTTCAAAAACACTGCAGGGGAAAGAGGGGGCATGACCACTTTCAGTTCAGCACTTCTCTGGAGGGGTTTCCAGGACTCATAGCCTTGGTGCTCACAGCGTGGTTTATCTATGCTGACCAACCTGGACTGGTGTCAGGAACTTACCTGAACTTTCTGGAGACTCATACAGACAGTGCTTCCATGTCTATGGAAGAACAAACCTCTGCAAAGGACAGACAGACACCCTCAGATTTCACAGGCTGTAGTGGGAATTGAACAAGAGAGGCAGGGATAGGAAGGGAAGAGCTTGTGTAGAGGTGAGGGCTGTGGAGGACTCTGGGGAGCCACACACAGTGATGGAGGATCCAGACACAGCCTGGAGCAGCCACCTGCCACAGTCAGCCTGCTGTCTCCAGATGTGGGGGTGCGTGGGCCCTTCGGCTCCAAACTAGGTGGGCAGAGACCAAAAGAGAACAATCTGAGATTGTGGTGGCCTGGGAGAAGCTACCTGGAACTTGTGACTGTGAGACCGTGATGATCTGAGTGCTGGGGATATGGGGGGCTGACCACATGTGAGCCGACTAAGCCCTGAGCAGACACATGTGTGCCGATTAGGAAAGCAACTGGTAGTCGATCTTAACTTGCTTTAGACACACCTAGGAGAGCTGTAAAGCAGGCCTCTGGGGTGTCTGAGAGGGCATTTGCAAAGCCTATTAGATCCTGAGGGCTTTGCTCCATCAGTGGTTTAGACATTGAAAGATTCAAATCTGGATGGACTATTGGGGAGTGGTGAAACTGTGGAAGGTGGGGTACCCTTGGAGGAACCACACCACCAAAAGGGTATGTTTGAAGGTGTAACTTGACCCTGGCCCTTTCCTCTTACTTCTTCTCTACTTCCTGGCTTCCAAGAGGTGAGCAGCCTCTACCTCCATGATGCTTTCCTTACCACAGGCCCAGGAAGCAACAGAGCCAAGCACTGGGCTAAACCATCTGAACTGTGAGCCAAAGAAACTGTTCTTCCCTTAAGTGCTTGTTTGTCTGTTTTTCTGGCAGGTGTTTGGTCATAGTCACTCAAAGCTAACTAAATGAAGAATTGAACTTCCTGGTGTTCTGGAAAGTTCTTCAGAAAGATTTTAGTGCTTATATGAGTAGAAGAATGAAGACCAGGCACATGCTTCTGGCTGACAAGCTTGTCCTCCAGTTTTGCCTCCATGAAACTGAACAGTGTAAGAGGCTTTCTTTTGGGCCACCAACCAGCTCCCAAGTCATGACGTGGAGACTTGTTATTAGTTATGGATGCTTGGCCTTAGCTTAGGCTCATTTCTTGTTAGCTCTTATAACTTAACCTATTTCTCTTTATGTTTTTGCCCCAGGGCCTTTTACCTTCCCTTCCTTCCTTTCTTTCTTCCTTCCTTCCTTCCTTCCTTCCTTCCTTCCTTCCTTCCTTCCTTTCTTTCTGTCTTTCTTTCTGTCCTACTTTCCTGCTTCCTGTGTCTGGCTGGCTGGCGGTTGCCTGACTTCTGACTCCAGGCATGTCCCTTTCTTTCTCCCTTGTTCTCTTCATTCTTCTTTTTTCTAGAGTTCTCCTCTTTATTCTCTCCTCCCACCAGCCCCACCTATCCCTCTCCTGCCTAGCTATTGGCCATTCAGCTTTTTATTAGAGCAATCAGATGCCTTAGACAGGCAAGGTGAAACAAATGCAACACATCTTTACATAATTAAACACACATCCTTACACTGTAAAACAAATGTAACACACCTTTACACAGTTAAAGTAATATCCCACAGCATAAACAAATGTAACACACCTTTACACAGCTAAAGTAATATCCCACAGCATAAACACATGTAACCCACCTTTGCCCAGTTAAAATAATGTTCCACAACGGGACAGCATGAGGAATGACATGGAGGACTCTGGCATTACTAGAACTGACCGTGTCTGGGTCTAACACCGAGACATGGCTCTGGAGCGTGGAGGGGAGCTGTGTCCTGCATGCCTCTGGAGACCTTCCTCCCACTATTTAGCAGGGACTGAAGTGCTGGACACACTGAAAGAGCCAAGTCATAGACGGCTGCCCAGTTTCTAGGCTTATGGTGACATATGATGGGAGGAACTAGTAGGTCTGAGCTGGGTCACTGTCCTGGAGGAGACCCAACTCCACTCAACTAGGGTGTGTCCTGGGGACAAAGCCCAGTGAAAGCTTTCATGATGAACCACTGGTTTCAAAGTGATCTTGATAAGGGCGTGGCATTGCCAGAAGAGCTACTCCTAGAAAGGGCATACTAAGGGGGTTCTTCCGACAGTTACAGCACGAATCTTTTAAACAGAAAAAAAAGCTAAGCCTAGAAAAGAGTTGTAATCTGCCAGTGTGCCACCCTTGGGCAGTGGATGGTGCGTGGGGCATGTCTGGGCTTCTGTGCTATACCCCCCTCCTCGCTGCCACTGAGAGCTGTACTTTCAACCCAAAAGACCTGAAGGCAAGAATATTGCTCATTCAGTTGTCCTTAATGCGTTAATTCATTAGACATCTAATGACCTCTCTCCTCCTTCTTGTACACTCTAGAATATAAAACAGGGCAGCTTTGTGTATGTGTCCAAGGAAAGATGGTAGAGCAGGCAGGATGGGGTGACTAGGGTTCCCAGAGTAGGATAGAGTGGGGTGGGCTCTGGAGGAAGGCATCTCCTGGTGATGTTGATGTTGTGTGCTGGAGGCTGAGCGGAAGATGCTGTGGTGCCTGACCCCACCCCACCCCACCCCTGCTACAGCAAGGGTAGGTGCTCTGAGCCCGTATAGTTTCCCTCTAAGCCAAGGATGCAGCTGGTGGAGGTGATGGCCAGGTGAGAAGGGAAGAGAAGGCACTGTCCACTGTCAAGCACTGCTCCAGGCCTAGCACTTCCTCCTCCTGTGGAGAAGAGTCTGGCATAGTGGCCAAGAAGGGTCTGTGGCAGCCATCTGGACACACTAGGCTTTCATGCAATTTCTTAGAGAGTCAATGAGAACCTGGGCTGGACAGCCCAAGAGGAGAGAGGAGCATCATGGGCCTGGGAAGCCTGAGGTCTTCATTCACTTTCATATATTGAACAATTCCTTTTTGGTGCCTAGTTGGGTGCTGGGTACTGGGCAGCTGAATAGACAAAGTAGGCCTGGTTGCTGCCCAGGGTTCCCAGGCTCCATGACAGAGAACAGGCTTCTTGCTGTCTTCTCCATAGGAACCATGAGCAGCTCTGGTCCCACCCTCTAGGCACTCAGTGGAGTTTCCCTGGAGTTTCAGGCCCTTCATTCTTGCTCAGGCCACATGTGCATCCTAGAGCTGGTATGTGATGCCTGCAGTACTCCTTGCCGACAGACAGGGGTTTTGGGGACTCTCTCATATTCTAATAACCACCTGGCCGTTCTACACCTGCAGCCTCACCACACTGGTGTTGTGTAGCTGAAGCATGTTGGGGAGTGGTTGTTGCTGGCTGCGTGTGAGGAAGGTTGCTGGCTGACCATGGAGGCCTGATGGGCTTAGCTCATAGCTTGGGCCTCCTGTCTACCCAGGGAGCTATGGATGGGAAAAGCCAGGTGTGGTGGCCTTCTTTTCTGTGTCCCTGCCCTGCTGTGGGCTGGTCATGATCTGACTCCTGACTCATGCATTTGCAAAATGCTTAATCCACACGAGAGCAAGGGGTTGAGAACGGTATTTGCTGTGGACGGGAGAAGCCAGATACATGGCAATTGACACGCTACTGCCAATAGTTCAGTGGCGAGCATGAAGCCCTGGGGTCAACAGGGGTAACATCCAACCTCCTTGGTGCACTGCAGCCCTGGGTACGTTCCTTCTCTCTCCCCTAGAGAAATCAGGAGAGCTTAGGGCTAATTTCTGCTGGAGACAGAGTGTGAGACTTCAGTAGCTGGGTGGGGAAGGAACTGACCTCAGTCTGATAGGTCTGGGCTAGGATTTCATCTGACAACTCGTGCCTGGTGCTTCTGACTGCTTCAAAGGGCTTCAGAGGGTGGTCCATTAGGATCTTGCTCAAAGACAAGTGAGCACTGGGGTGCAGCTCTTCACAGAATGGGCTTCTGAAAACCCTTGGTGGGTGCTGAGTCCTGTGAAGTCAGGCCACAGTGTCTGCTTGCACTAGGTTGAAGGGGAGAGTTAACATCACCTGTCAGACCAAGCTGGGCTGGATCTGCGGGCATGATTGTTGGAGTTAGATTCTCTCCATCTCCCCAGGAGCCTTGACTAAGGGGATTCAGATCCATGGGGACCCAATCTATTCAGCTCTGGTGAAGAACAGTGAATCTCCATGGCCGGTGCCTTTTGATATACTTGGACAGACTGGAGGGCTTCACAGAGTACAAAAGGCGTAGGAGTGGAGGCAGGGTCATGGCAGCTAGGTAAATTGGGGAAGGATTTCTCAGAGACATTCTGGAGGCACAAGAGGTCAAAAACACCAGCACTGAATGACTGGTTAAAGTCAAAGTCAAGATTGTGGTTCCCAAAAGACAAAGGGAAGAGCTGGAGTGATATGTTTGTGTGGGGGTGGGGTGTGTGTGTGTGTGTGTGTGTGTGTGTGTGTGTGTGAGAGAGAGAGAGAGAGAGAGAGAGAGAGAGAGAGAGAGAGAGAGAGAGAGAGAGAGAGAGAGCAAAAGCCCTGGTGTCTTGTGGAGGAGGTACAAGAGGGACATCCAGGGTCCAAGGTCAATGAGACACTGGCAGTGACCCCAGGTAAGCTGGAAGGCACTGGACAAAGGCCCTGGCATGTCGAGCTGCACATCTCCAAGGACATAGCAGCTCCTCCCCTTCTCTCTGAATGGTTGCCTGGACCACTGCCTCCAGATGATCTCGCAGGGACTAGTGGGAATGGAATAGGTTAATAGGTTCTAAGCACTTGGATTTTTAATTTATTGGAATATTATTTTTCTGTTTACCATCAACCCACCCATCTGTCCATCTACTCACCGGCCAATCTTTCCCTCTCTCTTTTTTTTTTAAGTCTCAAGTTTTGTACAACGTATCTTGATTATTTCCACCACCTGCCCAACTCTTCCCAGATCTCTCCCATCTCGTCCCTACTCAGTCAACTTTCTGTTCTTAAAAACAACAAACAACCAACCAAACCCTTCCAGACTAATTTGTGCTACCCAGTTATTCTTTGTGCGTGGTCCCCCACTGGAATGTGTCAGTCTCTCAGGAGCTATGCTCTTTGGGAAAACGGTCTTCCTATCCCAGAAGCTAACACTTGCCACCTGTCCCATGGCCAGGGTGGCATTGTGTGCCCAGCTCCCCTCTCCATTCTGGGACTTGGTCTGGCTAGATCTTACGCAAGTTTTACGCATGCTCTAACAACCGCTGTGAGCGCACCTGTGCAGCTCCCTTGCTGAGTCCAGAGATGCTTCCTTGTAACCATCTACTGCTTCTGGCTATTACATTCTTTCTGCCCATGTCTTCCCACTAATACATCTATCCACTTACTTATGCATCTACCAATCCATCCCTCCTTTCACTCACCTACCCTTCTACTCACCCACCCACCAATCCATCCATTCATCCATTCATCTATCCATCCATCCATCCACCCACCCACCCACCAAGTCCCAATCTTTCCTCCCTCCCTCCCTCCCTCCCTCCCTTCCCTCCCTCCCTCCCTCCCTTCCCTCTCTCCCTTCCTTCCTTCCTTCCCTCCCTTCCTTTCCACTAATACATTTATCCACCCATTTTTCTACCTACCAATCCTTTCACCCTCCCTTTCATCTACCAAACACCCACTCATCCCTCTTTCCATCCTCTTACCAACTTATTTACCCATGTATCCATCCCTCCATCCCTCCATCTATCATCCACCAGTTATTTCCTGAGTATCTAGTGTATGCTAGACAATAGGCCAAGATGGAAAGATGGGGAAAGGGGACAGTTTGCCAAGATAAAAAGACACAGTCTCCACTTCTGACAATTCCCAACTGTCTTTGTGGCCTGTTTCTGAGTGGGAACCTGTAGTCCTGCGAGGAAACAGGTGATCAGCATGGAGAAGGCGTTTGCGGCCACCCACTCATGTTCAAGAAATCACTGTGCACTGTTTGCTCAGGATTGGCTCTCTCCTGTTCAGCTGACCCTCTAACTGGAAGCCATTTTTACCTCTCTTTCCAACTCTCAATTCATGATACCTTTTCCCAGATCTCGACTTGCCTCTCTTTCTTTCTTTCTTTCTTTCTTTCTTTCTTTCTTTCTTTCTTTCTTTCTTTCTTTCTTTCTTTCATCTCTCTCTCTCTCTCTCTCTTTCTTTTTTTTATTTTCCAAGACAGGGTTTCTCTGTAGTTTTGGAGTAGAGCCTGTCCTAGAACTCACTCAGGCTGGCCTTGAACTCACAGAGATCCGCCTGCCTCTGCCTCCTGAGTACTGGGATTAAAGGCATGCGCCACCACCGCCCAGCTTGGCTCGCATTTCTAAGCTCTTCCTTCAACCTTATCATGGGGGTTATCAGTCAACAATAATAAATCAAGAATCAATTCTCTTTGGTCCAGGCTTTTAACATCACACCAACTGCTTGTGGATACTCATGCCTGAGTCTGCACCCCCATTCCATTCAGGGACAGCTACCCATTGGAAAACTGGACAGGTCCCTGTCTGGGCTTAGTCCTGTGCAGGTCACCACGTGATTGGCTTCCCTTGGTTCCAGCAAAGCCAACTCCTCTTAGTGTCCTGGGCACTTCTCAGAGGCAGATGCTTCTGTCTAATGAAACTTCTACAACCACCACAGCCCAACCCCATTTGAACTCATCCCAAGATCCTGAGCATTTGAGTCCATTCTGTTTTCCTCCTGGAAAGCTAAGCTGAGACTCAGTTTCCAGAGAAGGTCACCAGCCCTGTCCTAGTGATCAAAAATGGCTGAGAGACACGTGTGTTAGTAACTATGGGTATGGATCTCCGGGTCTTGGTTGGTCCCCTGAAGGGAGATGGCTGTTGCAAGTGACATCAGGTCTTCTTAAATGCACTGTCTGCCCAGGGTGCCACTGCTCTGGGACAGGCAGGAGCTGGGGACAGACTGGTAGGGCAAGATGGCTCCTGGGCCATTTGACCCTGGCTGTTCTGCACCCCTTTAGTCTGGTTTGAGCTGGAGGACGTGTGCTCAGGGGAGGGAGACCAGCCCTCTGCTGCAGCCTGTGTCCTCTCCGTGCCCCAAGGATCTATTAAACGGAAGGGGCCTCTCACCCGGGGGATTTAAAGTGCTTTTAACAGGCGATTATTCAGAGTTTTGTAATTTCTGCTCCCTAAGTGCGCTCCCCTCTCTCACCCTGACCTAAAGGGACTCATTTCCATATTCTAGATTGGAAAGCGGGCCCTACCCCCACAGGACTCAGGGACCTTAGCCTGCCCTTCTGCCTCCAGGCTGGGGGCCCTGGACTCTGGATGGTTGCCCCACTCCCTGCTTGTGCTGAGGAGGAGCCTCCAGGTTACCTATTTCTCACAGTACCATTGGTGCCAGGGGGCCTTGGAGGAGTGCCAGTCCCCAGTGTGACGCGCCCCACTCACCTAACCAACACCACTGGGCACGACCCCATGAATGACTTTTCCAAGGTTCCCAAGGTAGAGGCCACTGAGACCCCAGAGGAGGGGCCCTTAGCTTTCCTGTGGGCAGAGGGAGAGGTGTGGATGACCACATGCTCTGGTGGTGATGCCACTGTCCCTCAGCCCCTCCCTTCAGTGCTCAGTCTGGTGTATTCCCGTTTTCTCAGGTCCAGACCTGTGGTACCCAATGGGGGGCTAGAAGAGCTGGGAGTTAATAGGCCAGGATCAGTTGCCTCTCATGGGACTCTGGAGAGCTGTTCCTTCCCCTGTCCCCTAGTCTCACAGGGCATGGCCCCAACTACCCACAGTGGCAAGTGGCTGTCACCTGTCCTTTACTGGCTGCTGTTTCCCAAACAAGCCAGTGTCTGCTTAAGGGCTTTCCTAACCTCCCCACCCTGCTGTTCAGCTGTGGCAGCAGCCAGCTAAGAATTGGTGCAGAACCCAAGGGTGCCATGAGTGGTCTAAGGATGAAGGACATACTGTTTATCATGGCTGTCATGGGCAGGAGTGTACCATCCAAGGCCTTGGTTTGGGGCCTGGGGCCACAAGGATGCATTTATATGGGAGGATGGACTATGGTCTTTGATTTAGGGACAGCTCTGGGGCTACTACTGTCGCAGGGGTGGCCCTAGCCACAGTTAGTCACAGGAATCAGAGGCCAGGCTTTCTAGCAAGAAGACCTTATGGCTGGAGCTTCCTAAAGTCATAGCCTGTATCTTGCAAGGACTATGAGGCCTTGTATCACATCTGTGTAACCTGGAGAACCCCCAAGAGGGTGGACCAGGAGGGACAGCAATCTAGTGTCACCTGACACAGCCCTCTTGACATTTTCCTCTTAGGGAAGGGCTGGCCACCAGATAGGCCCTGCCCCTGGTGCTGGCTGCTGGCTCCTTCCTTTCTCAGCCTGCAGACATGGTAAGTGACCAGCAGCACCCGGCTGCCCCTCTGAGTGTCAGTGGCCATGCAGCTCACCCATATTGAGCAAGAGCCTAAAGGTTATGGGAGGAACCTGGGGTCCAGTGTGGATTTAGGGTCACTGCTAGAACTATCAGCAGGTTAGAGATGGTGGGGGACAGTTTCTGTGCTTGGCCGAATGGAGTACGGGGTGGATGTCAAGGTTTCCAAAGTCACCTGGGTTAAAATAATGTGCCGATTTTCAGAGATGGTGGAGGCTCAGAGGTAAGTGACTTTAGCAGAATCCCAAGCCAGGGTCTTCCCATCTAGAGCTTGCATCTTGGATTCTGACCACCATGAGACACAGACGCTACGGGTTACTGAGAGCTTGCCATTTGGGTTGGTTTTGGGGACCAAATACCCAATAGAAACAATCTAAAAGGAAGGCTGTAAGTTTTAACTCATGGTTTCAGTGGGGCCAAGACATTATGGTGGGAAAGCATGGCAGAGCAGAGGGGCATGCCGAGACATTATGGTGGGAAAGCATGGTGGATGGGGGGTGCAGAGACATTATGGTGGGAAAGCATGGTGGATGGGGGTATGGAGACATGGTGGAAAAGCATGGCGAATAGGGGGGTGCAGAGACATGGTAGGAAAGCATGGTGAATGGGGGGGTGCAGAGACATGGTGGGAAAGCATGGTGGATAGGGCATGCAGAGACATGGTGGAAAAGTATAGTGGATGGGGGGTGCAGAGACATGGTGGGAAAGCATGGTGGATGGGGGGTGCAGAGACATGGTGGAAAAGTATAGTGGATGGGGGGTGCAGAGACATTATGGTGGGAAAGCATGGTGGATGAGGGTGCAGAGACATTATGGTGGGAAAGCATGGCGAATGGGGGGTGGTGCCGAGGCATGACAGCAGAGGAGGATGCAGAGAGAAGAGATGCTAGCTCTCTACTCACTCACTTCTTTGCTCCTTCTATTCCATCGGGGTCTCCAGCCCTCAGATGGCACCCCTCAAATTCAGGGAAGACCTTCTTCCCTCAGCTATTTCTCTAGAACCCCTTTCATAGACAAATGCAGAAATGTACCAAATCCAGTCAAGTGGACCATGGAGATGAACTATCAACACGTGCCCTGCCTATGCCTTTGCCTCTGCAGCCATCATCTACATGCCCAGGTCAAGGTTAAGATGTTCCCTCTCAGGAAAGCATCCTGTCCCTCCTAGGCCACTGGACCCCATGTCTCTCAGCCAGAGTTCTAGCCATAAGCCTGCCCAGCCCAGATGCAATAATCAGAGGGTAATCCCTGCTTTTAGGAGCAGATAGGAAGAAACTCCCCGGACCTTCCCAGTTCCCCTGGGGCCTCCTTAGCAGCAGGTGATCCAGGTTCCACGTGATCTTCTTACAGCTAAGTTATAAGGGTCCTGCGTGAATCCGTGAGCATTCTTGCCCTCAATATGCCGCCGGCCCAGTGTCCATACAGGGTTCATGTTCTCCAGGTGACTGGACAAAGGATGCTGAGTGGCTTTCAGGAAAATGAGGGCTGGCGATGGGGCCAAGGGGCGGGTAGAGAGGGCCGCCTGAGTCTGGAGCATGCCTGCGGCAACAACGTCATTTTGTTCCATATTCCCAGCCCCTGATGGGCAGCCAGGGTATCTCCTTAGAGCATGGGGAAACTGGGGGTCCAATGGCGGGGACTCCCATAGGGTCACCCGGTGTCTTAGCCCTTCTCGTCCTGTCCTTGAAGTTCGTGTAACATCCAAGACCCCGGAACCCAAGGGCCCTTCTGCTTCCATGGCTGTCCTCTGTCTCTCTCAAGAGTTGAGGGGGTATTTGCCTCTGTCCCCTAAGTGCCCACATGTGACAGTAAACACTGTTTGGATCCAGAGAAAATTGGCTCTAATTAACCAGCCTCCAGATTATAGCTTGGAGAGCCAGTGAAAAGAATGGTTTGGGGAGAGAGTGGGGTGCTCATTAGCATGGCAGCCAGGCCATCTTTCCCTAGACACTGGTGCTCCTCTCCGTGCCCCTCCTGCTGGCTGCTGGAAGTATCTACAGTGGACAGAGGTGGATATCTGGTCTGTGGGAGGTTTTTTTCTTAATCAGTGTCTCTGTCTGTCTCTGTCTCTGTCTCTGTCTGTCTCTGTCTGTCTCTCTCTCTCTCTCTCTCTCTCTCTCTCTCTCTCTCTCGTGTATATGTTTGTTCATACATACATATACATACGCATACATGAGTGCAGGTAAGCTAGCCATTGCTTTTTCCCTTGTTTAAGATGGGATCTCTTGTTTTTCCTTCAGTACCGCATAAAACAGGCTCACTGACCCAAAATCTTTCAGAGATTCTCCTGTTTCTGCCTTCCATCCCCCTCAGGAACATGGGGAGTGCATATATGTCCCATTTTGTCTGTCTTCACACAGGTCCTGGGGATCTGAATTCAGGTCCTCATGCAACACAGTAGGTGCTTTGCCTGGAAACCATCTCCGGCCCAAGTGTGAAAGGTTTTGTGGCCACATCATGCACCTGACTGAATAATAGTCTGTCCTGAGGAGCTGCGTCGAGTGGCTTAGAGCAGCCGTTGGGGAGCAGGCTTGATGGAGGACAGGAAAGCTCACAGTTGGTCATGTTTGAGGAATGGAAGGAAACAATACCCAATCCCAATACAAACCCACAAACACAGGAGCACCATTACTGCAGTAACCAGCATCACAATGACCGCCATCACTACCCCATCAACTTGGTTTCTGCCCACCACATGACTAACCATGATAACCATTATCACCATCACCATGGTTACCACCACCATTGCCACTACTATCATCATCACTCCCATTACCATGGTTACCAACAACAACAACATGACCATTGTTACAGCCATCACCATGGTTACTACCACCCACACAAACATGGATATCATTAGTACTGTCACCATCACTGTGACTACCCTGCCACTACCCCATCACTATAGACATCATCCTCACTGCAGCCATCACTATTACCAGGTATCTCCCCCGTCCCTATCAGCATGGTTAGTTACTACCACCCACAAGGCTTCAGTTACCACGGTCACCATCACTATCCTTTGGTCTTGAGGTCCACTCTCACGACTCCATATCTATGGAGGCTGAGCGCTATGAGATGATCCAGTGACCTGCTTCATTCTCTCTGGTGGCTTCCATCTGTGAGAGGTGCTCCCTCCCAAGTGGGGATGGGGAAAAGTGAGGTGATGTTGACCCCTGACTCCTCTGCTTGTCAGGAAACTGTCTTCCCAGGTTGCTCCTCTGAGCTTTAGGAACACTTCCCAAGCCTTGCCTGGCAGTGCCCATGGCCACTGTCCCCTCTGAACCTTCCTAACCTGCCTGTCCCTTATGATAGTGATTTATTACAGTTCTCTGCATGAGCCTGTTTGAGACACCTGATTCTTTTAGGGCCTGGACAAGGAACCCATTGCCATGGGTAAGGCACTGTCTTGAGGTTCTCACCACCTCATGGAGTCTATGGGCTTCTCATGGGGTCTCCTGTGAGGGACTTAGAGGCCCTTCTTCTGCTGCTGGCCTTTCTAGTTGTTGGAAGCTGAGATAAGGGACTGTGGCCTTGTCACCTCTGTGTGGGACTACCATGTGACAAGGCTTGGTGACACTTATGCTCTCTTAGATCCAGCCTGCCCTGACACCTGTGTTTGTGGGCCTCCCAGATGCATGGACCAGTCCAGGTGCTCTGGATTACACCAGCTATCTGGATTTCTGTTACTTGTAGTTCAGCAGGCCCTAGGAAAGCAGCTATCCAGTGAAGACCGGTGAGGTGTCTCTCCCACTCTGGACGCCTTCTCTGACTGGGCAGTGAGGGCTCAGAGAAGAAGCAAGATGGAACCAACTACACTTCCTTACTCTGGCTTGGCCGTAGGAGGTCGTGTGGTCTGGGATCAGGGCCCCATTGTACTTCTTCAGTGGAGCTGTTCACCATGACATAGGGCCAGCAGGGTGACACTTCCTATCTTAGATTCTATCCATGAGGACCCAAGGACTGGCTGTGGCTTCTGGAGTCTGACCTTCCCTGGGTTTACTGAAGTCTGGTTATCCCTAGTAAAGGTACACTGTCAGGGCTCAGGGGGAAATGCCAGTGTCCACTCAGAGGCCAAAACCATGGGGCCAGCACACGCAGGAAAAAGAACTGCAGGAGCATAAGCTGTGTGATGTGAGCAAGTTCCTGAGGCTGCAGGGTCCCAGCCACTTCGTACACTGTGGGCTGAGCTTCAAGGCCACAGGTTGGTGGGTCTCAACCCACACAACAGGATGATACCCGCAGCTTGGATGGGAGCCTAGAGATAATGGCTCCAGTTGCCTCTGTGCCTGTCCCAGAAGAGGAATGCCACGCTCAGTGAAAGTAGGCAGAAGGGTAATGACCAGGGCATTGGTTTATGGTCCTCCGACATTGGTTTTCAGGATACAGGATCCCACAGGGACTTCTCTGTCTTGGTGAGCATTAGGGCAAGACAACCTCTCCACTTCCATTCCTCATCTCGAGTGGCCCAGACAGCTGAGATTTTTCTCTCTGTGATTTCTGCAAGGAGTCCACTTACCGAGGCTGGGCACCCAGGGCTCATAGCGACTCGGCTTGTTTTATTCTGGTGGTGTCATGCATAAACATGCCGAATCTTCTTGGCTATGCATGAGCGTGTCCCAGGGAATCGAAGACTAGACATGATGGGGGCTAAGCCGCTGGCTTCACACCGCTCCGGAGTTTCAAATCACTTTCACGGTTGGCAACGCCTGTCTTCCCGTGACCGCGCTCAGCAAGCCCCTCCCAAGCTGAGGAGGCTGCAGTTCCAGTTCTGAGAAGTCCGGGTATCCCCAGTACCAGCCCTGAGGCCTTGGCTTTGAACTTCCTGCCTCAAGAGGACAGGGCAATGTCTATGGTTGTGAGGCTGCCTCCCCTACTCAGTGACCTAGGCTCTGGTGTCCAGTTCCTTACTGGTACACAGCTTGCTGCTCACAGCTCTGTGTCCCTGGGTCCTAGAGACCAAGGTCCAGGCCTTTCCTGTCTGTTTGGAACTGCTGCAAATAGGCAGTGTGGTCCAGGGTGTGTCTTGCACCTCCCCAGGGAAGGGACATTCGAGCTGAGGCTTTCTAGACTTAGGGAGCTTCTGACGGGCAAAGAGGTGGGCATCAAATCACCCCTAGGAATGATCACTTGCTCCAAGGCCAGCCTCTCCCAAGTCCTCTCATGGAGAGTTCACAATGGTCACCACCACCATTGCTGCTGCTGCTGCTGGGCATGTAGAAAAGCAGGCTCAGCTTGCCTTCTGAATACTTTCTAGGGGAGTAGCTGGGCTTGGGCAGTTCAAATGTAGACATTCCAGAGTGCTGGATGCTATAGGATCTACATTGGGGGGGGCGGTGATGGGAATGCTCTGAGGAGGGGACATTTGGGCCTAGAACTGAATGATGATGAGGAGTGAGCCATGCAGAGTTCTGGGGAAAGACTCCCAGACTAGAAAAGCAGGTGCAAAGGCCCTGGGGTGGAGACACACTTGTGTTTATGTAGGAGGCAGAGCCAACAAGGTCCAAATGATAGAGAGACACACTACACCAGGGCTTTTAGGCCCTGTGGAGCCCTGACAGTCAGCAACTGGCACTTGGTCACAGGCTCCTGGGGCTCACCATGGGATGGGATAGTGAGATGGCTATGCTCATGTCTAGTTCTGGAAGAGTGTTCTGTGGGACACATGGCTTGTTACAGGAGTTGAGAAGTACCTAGCCAAGCAGCAAACCCAGTACAGGTAGGAGTACATGGGCTGCCCCAAGACAGATAGGATCAGCTGGGGTCTCTCTGGCCAAAGGCCAGTCCTGCTGTGGATTGGGAATCAAAAAGACCCAGTGCTTAGGAGATGATGGAAACATGGGAGCCAGGAGCAAGGTGATGCCAGGCCCAGAATAGCAGTGTGCTGGGTCCTGTTGGGGACCAAGTTCTCTCCTCTTCCAATTCCTCCATCCCAGCTTTGTGGGCTGCTGCCTCTCCCAGATCAGACTGATGACTGGTGACTCCCGGGTTCTGTAGCTTGCCCTCAGAGCCCCTGGGGTTGTCCCACAGTGAGCACCCAGCTCCCACGGCTTTTGTGCATACATGAATGTGTACACATGTATACAGTCGTATGCACAGTGCATCTGTTCACACATGCCTGCACATGTTTATGTGCATTTTCTATGCTGCTACTTTTGTATGCCCTCAGTCCCTCAGTGTAGCATCCTGTGCTATTCAAGCTCCAATTACCACATGTTATTAATTATGCAGAACTGTCAGCAATTTGTTTTTATGGAGTCAGGGAGCCTGGCGCCTCCAGCCACATTCTGCCCTCCTCTGTCATCTGCAGTGAAAATGCTGTTGCTTGGATCCTGGGATTTCTGCTCACCTTGGCCAGAGCTAGTCCATTGCCAGCCTATCAGCACCTGCCAACTCAGGTGCCATCTTTAGAGCTTGTGGGAGGGTATGGGAAGTTGGCAGCCAAGGGCCCAGTAGTCAGTCTGGACCTTTGTGGCCATCACAACTGTGCCCAGCCACGTGACTACCTCTAGCTCAGGGTCCCTTGCTTTGGGCCCCTGCATGGACTGTTCCCTCAGATGCTGCCGTGTGGGGCATCTGCTTCCTGAGCCCAGCTGCCATGCTTGGCAGCCACGCACACTCTCCCTGCCCTGCATTGCTCCTTACATTTCTTTTCCCTGTGGGCGATCTCTTCCCTGGCTGACGGTCAGCATCATGGATGCGGACTGGTCTGTCTGTTGTGAGATTGTGCACAGTGGCAGTCCACAGGGGCTGTACATCAAGAACTCCTACATGTGGGTGGGATGACCCCCGAGAGCAGTGAGTCATAGCTGCCTGAGGCGGAAATGCCATCTCAGAGCTTGCCGGAAGGGATGCACTCAATTTAGGAACAATCCAATCCTACCAGGAACAGTCCCACAGCCCTCGTGCCTGGCCTGGTGGTCTCTGAAGAATATCAATCTGTAAAGATTAAGTTTTAGGTAGATTAAGATTAAGGTAGGTGACAGCAAATTAGAGCCCGAGCCTTTTCCTGCTGAAGAGATACCACTGGAAGCTAGGGGGTGTCGGTGGCTGAGGGGGCCATTGTTGTCAGACAGGCATCTGCTTGTGCAAGATGTATAGGTGTGGCTTGGAGGCCCTAGGGGACTGTGTATCCCATGAGGCTCAGCCTGGCCCTAACTTCAGGAAGGCTTTAGGCCCAGGGGACAGACGGAGAGCAGAGACTCACAAGCCCTGGAGACTCTGTTCTCCCGCAAAGTTGAGGGGTCAGCCCTGCCTTTAGATCTGGATTTTTATTTTTAAGGTATGTTTTATTTAAAAAAAATATATGTATATGAGTGTTGGTATGTGGTGTGGGTGCCTTCAGAGGCCAGAAGAGGGCGTCAGAACCCCTGAAGCTGCAGTTACAGGTAGCTATGAGCATCCTGACATGGATGCTAGGAACTGAGTTTCAGTCTTCTGCAAAAGCAGCAAGCAATCTCAACCACTGAGCCATATCCCCAGCCTACGATCTGCCTTTTAATAATGTCTAATCTGGCTCTCTCCTTCCAGTCCACTATCTGTTATCTCCATCCCAGGTCAAGGGGCAATCCTACCTCCCAAGGCCATTGTCCCCCAAACTCCATCAATATCACCTTGCTAACTTCACACACCAAGCCTCAGGCCAGCCCTGCAAGGCAGCCATGCTGGCCCAGTTCTCACTGCTAAGTGCTGGAGCAGTGTCCCTTGCTCCACGAGCCATGTCATGCCCCTGCCTCATACTCATCTTTCTGTCCCTCAGCTCACCCCACCCATTCATCAGCCCCAGGTGTTCCTGCATATGGACACGCCCATGAAGAAACCAGGAGATACCCCCCTACCCACAGAGAGCATCTCAGCATCTTTCCTCTCTGTGTGACCGCAAGACTCATTGTCCAGATTGGGGCACACTGAGAGTGTTATCACAGGCACTCTTTCACAGATTATGGCCGTCTGTGCTGGAACTGTGGTCCTCAGCTTACCCCACCAGAGCAGGCTGCCACTGCCCTTTGCAATCTCCTCTCTTGACTCTGTGGCTTCAGGTTGACAATTCCTGTGTCCACAGAGACTGGTGTGTGTGTCCCTTTTCACCAGATGTGGGCTCTGCAGGGCTGAGGTTGCTTCCAAACCCAGTTGCCACGGCTGCTCCATCCAGCTGTCCCAGCTGCCGCCTGGTGGGAGTTGCCTCTCCAACACTGAGTGACTTATATGATATGTCAACACAGTACCTAGGAGAACACAGAAACACCAGCAACGCCACTTTAATTACTCTTCTAAGATGAGGTAATGATCGCTAATGTGTATCGGGTCCCATTAATTAACTCTCTGACTTTAATTAACTTCTTGCCTATTTCACCTGACATAATATATTATCACAAATGTCAACCTCGCAGAACATTCCCCTCTTGCAACAAAACAAGATGCGCCCCAGAAACACTGCATTTTTGACAATGCACAGGAAGGAAGGCCTCTCCGGGAAGTGGACATGCTGCTGGTGGGACATGAAAGTGTCTAGCTGGATTATGGAGCTTTCTAAGTATCTACTAAGAATTCATAATCATAATCAAATTTGTTCCTAATCACACTGCCGTGACTTCTCATAGCATTTAGACACATTGCTAATGACAAACACCACCACAGCGCACCTCACACAGCAGGGTGAGGGTTTAGAAATAAAACACTCACCCGGAGGACTCCTTCAGAGCAAGCCAAGTGTGGGAGGTGGAGGGCAGAGTCTTCCTTAGAGCAGTCTGGGCCTAAGAGATGGAAGGCAGGGGCCGTCAGTGGCCTCTCCCTAGATGCCCCCATGTGTGTGGAGCCTAGACAATGCCAGAATGCTAACTGCTATTGCCCTGGTTAGCCTGGGCCCTCAGCATGGTCCTACGAGCTATGTCACTTTGAGCTAGGGAAGCTGGTTTTCATGGTGGTAGCTGGGGACACACAGCACCCCCAAGTCCACCACTGTGGCTCCCTCTCCATTGCTGGCTTGTGCCCAGGGGCACTCTCTGGCTGCCTTTGTCACCTCTCATCAAGCCCCTATTTCCAGCTACGCCATCACTACAGGAGGTGCTTTGTTGTGGCATATTAGTTAAAGATGTGTTACACTCGTGTATGCTGCGGAACATTTGTTTAATGAAACAAAGATGTGTTGCATTCTTTTGTGTTGCATTTGTTTAACTCCGTGAGGCTCTGTGTTACTTTCCCTGTCTAAAACACCTGATTAGTCTAAGAAAGAGCCGAGTGGCCAACAGCCAGGCAGTAGAAAGGATAGGCAGGATGGCAGGCGGAGAGAATAAACAGGAGGAGAAATCTGGGAAGAAAGAGCAGAGCAAGAGAAGGAAAGAGGACATCAGGGGCCAGTCACCCAGCTACAGAGCAAGCCACGGAGTAAGAAGGAAAGAAAAGATAGACAGAAAGAGAGAGAGGTAAAAGCCCAGAGGCAAAAGGTAGACGGGATAATTAAAGTTAAGAAAAGCTAGCTAGAAACAAGCCCAGCTAAGGCCGGGCATTCATAAGAAAGAATAAGCCTCCATGTATTTATTTGGGAGCTGGGTGGCAGAACCCCCGAAAGAACAAAGAGCCAAAGAGTGAAAAACAACCAACAACAGCACTTGTCTGCTTGTCCTTGCCTGTGACTTCCTGACCACCCCCATCCCCATACCCTGGTTATGGAGGAGGAGATCAAGGGTTGTACTCCCCTAGAGTGAGGATAGAGTTCCACCCTCATGTCTTCATGTGTCTGGGACACAGAGTTCCAGTCTCAGCCTTTCTTGGCCCAGGAAGAATTTGGATCAGAGAGGAATGGATCCATCTTGGAGCCAGCATTGTGAATATGGTCTGGGCTAGGCTTCCAGAGATGGGCAGGCTCCAGTCTTAATGTGCATACCAGCCTCTCTCATTTTTCCTGTGTGTGAGGGGCAGAGAAGAGCTGGCCTGGATTGCTGATGCAGGGAAATCCGGAACAAGACCTGGCCTCCTTGAAGGCCTGGAAACACGAACAGGAAGCGAAACCCCCATAAGTTCCTAAATGGAGAGGCTCGCTTATTGCAAAGTGCCATCAGAGCACAGATTTGATTGACACCTAGTCCTTTGTCCCTCTGAGCAAATGTTCCGGCCTTTAGTCAGGTTTCCTCCTGCACAATGAGAGGATCCAACTCAGCTCTCTAAGCTCCACATAGGGAAGCAAGTCTACACTCGTCTCCTGGGATTGACCTCTCCCCCACGTTACTCCCAGTTTAGAGTCCACAAGGACTTTTCTACCCACGAGTCCCCTTTATCACAACGACGTTCCTGGGAGGTAGTGATAGGGAAGGACACCAAGACATAGAGGTAGCAAGCATTGCCCAAGGTCTAGTTGGGAACAGTAGTGGTCTTGAAATGACAGCTCTAGATTAGAGGCTGTGCCCCGCCCTGCCCCAGCATCGTCCCCTCTCGGCCTGTCTGTGCCTGTCAAAGATGTGCGTGGGCCAGGCAGAGAGCTGTGGCGTGTTCAGGCAGAATTCCCAGTAGTGCGAAGGGAAACTGAACCTGTCCTGTGGGCCCTGCCTGCAGCCGAAGGCAGCTTGCAGACCCTGGAATGGTGAGGGGCTGTGGTCATCAATGTGTGGCTCCAGATGGACAGGGGATTGCAGAAATGCAGAGTCACCCACCACAGCCCCCCACCCCTGAAGTCTTCCCTCTGCTGCTGGTGTGCCTCTACCCTGCAGGTCAATCCAATCCGAGAGCGGGGCGACTGAATCAGGGGCCTGTCAGGCTGATGGATGAGTTGAATGGACTGGCATTTTGGCCAGGGTTCAGGGTAGTGAGGGGCCTCTCCTGGAAAGCACGTCTGTCACCACCCTCGTGTCAGTGAGCTCCGTGGACTTGTTCATTCACTTACTGCACCCTTGCTGCTCACTCGGCACTTGCTGGGAACAGACATGGGCTCTGTCCTTAGAGTTTGGTGTCTGATAGGAAACACAGGCGGCAGCTGGCTGAAGAAGGGACCTGCATGGGCTTGGCAAACTGGCAGGGTGGAGATGTTCCCACCCATAGGTGCCTGCTTCAGGTGAGAGTTGGGTATGTCAGGCCTGGGTGGGTGTCCTGAAAATGCTGAGACTCTCTCCTTACACAACAAGGATTGTGCAGATACTTGGCTACGAGGAGAAAGTCCCTGTGGGCCTTTCTGTCCTGGGCCCTGTCTGGGGGGTGTGGCCTTCTCCTAGATCCTTGGAAAGCCCCTAAGATAGCCATAAGGTGGGTGGTAGGGTGGTATGGACCAAGCAGAGGGCCACCTCGGAAGACTGTGCCGCCATGCATGTCTGTCTGTCATCATTTGTCACTGCTTCAGCCTATGACCTAAGTGCTACCCTACCCTTCACATGCCAAAACTGCTGCTCTGGCTGTTAGAGGGCCTTTGGGAGGCTCTGCCCTCAAGGAAAGGGCCTGTCCCCCACAAAGGAACTGCAGAGAACTGACTAGACCAGCAGTTACCATGTTTCTTGCGTGAACTGCTGGGGAGGGAGAGAAACTGCGGTTTGCTGTCTACACTGTGGGTTGGGCTGAGGGCTGAGTTCTTTCTTGGATGTACCCTTTCCTACTGGGAGTTCCAGGGCTGGAGCTTGCTCAGGTTGCATACCCCTCATCACTATGCAGTGTAGTGCCTTCATTTAAAGTGGTCAAATGCTTGTCACTTATGGTTTATGAGAGAGAGAGAGAAAGAGAGAGAGAGAGAGAGAGAGAGAGAGAGAGAGAGAGAGAGAGAGAGAGAGAGGTAGAGCTGGGGCAGGACATCCACAAATCATGTACCACTACCTCCCAAATATCGTTCCCACTTGTTGGGCCTTGAAATTGAGACTCAGTTCACACCTACGGGCAAGGAGTTTAGGGACTGGTCCCCAGGCCTAGGCCTGTGTGATATGGCCCCACCTGCTCCAAAGGCTCCTTCCTCTGTATCTCCTGGCCCTCTCTCCCCCCCCATCCTGCTAGCTCTCACCCTCCCTGCTGTGTCCTACCCTACGTGATGGGCCAGGGGAGCTTGTGCTTACAACAGCTGGCATTTGCTAGGCCTTCCTCACAGTAAGGACAGGTGCCGGCCCCCGCTGCCGCACTCAGCAGAGAAGCCAGGGCATCTCACAGAGAGCTAGGAAAGCTTCCTGGAGGAGGTGGTACCACAGCTGAGCAGGCGTCCAGGTGGGAGGGGATGAGAGAGGGCACAGCATAGGCAGGGAGGGGCAGGGAGGACCTGGTGACAACTGGCGGGAATTCAGATGGTAGTGGGAAAGGCAGACAGAGACTGGGGAGATGAGGCCACTTGGGGGAGACCTGGGTGTAGCACAAATTGTTAGAAGGTCTTATTAAGCCTCTGTGTCCTCATCTGAGTGGATCTCAGCTGTTCAAAAGCCTAAAAGCTTAACAGACCCTAGTTTCTGGTTTTCACGCCTTATATACCTTTCTGCTTTCTGCCATCACTTTCTGGGATTAAAGGCATGTGTCACCATGCCTGGCTGTTTCCAGTGTGGCTTTGAACTCACAGAGATCCAGGCAGATCTCTGCCTCCAGAATGCTAGGATTAAAGGCGTGTGTGCCACCATTTTCTGGCTTCTATGTCTGTCTAGCAGCTGTTCTGTTCTCTGACCCCAGATAAGTTTATTAAGGTGCACAATGTATTGGGGGACACAATATCACCACACCTTGGCATCCTGCACGGGGTTTAGATCTGATTTGGAAGATGATGTCAAAGGGCTCAGAGAATAGGCCTTCATCCTCCTCCTCCTCTTCCTCCTCCTCCTCTTCCTCCTCCTCCTCCTCCTCCTCTTCCTCCTCCTCCTCTTCCTCTTCCTCTCCTCCTCCCTCTTCTCTGTGTGCTGCTGATCCAAGTGGGTGAGTTCATGTATCTCCTTGTGGAGGCGGGAGGAAGACCCCAAGGCTCTATCTCTATTATTCCCCACATTATTTTTGGAGACGTGGCCTTTCACTGTACCGGAAGCTTTCTATTTTGACTGACCTGTCTCTACCCTCCATTGCTGGGCTTATAGGCATGCACGGCCATGCTAGGCCTTTATGTAGGTGCTGAGGATTTGAATGTACTCTTGCTTTTGCAGAAAGCTCTCTTCCCCACTGAGCCATCTCCTCAGCCCCAGGGTCTTTCTTCTTAACCCATGTGACCTGCATACCTAATACAGCATCTCAGACATACCAGGAGCTCAACTGATAGCCATTTAATGGATGGATGGGTGACTGGGTGATGGGTGGATGGGAAACAGATAGGTAATGAATGGGGACGAGAGCCGGTGTATGGATGGACCCATGGGTGATGGATGGGAAAGATGTAGGGATAAGTGGTTAGAAGGGTTATTGATAGACAGGGTGGGAGAGAGAGGACGTGTGGGCGGTGTGTATGGTAGATGGGTGGGTGGCTGATATATGGTGGGTGAGCGAGTGTACTGTAATAGCTGAGGGAAGGGAAGGACATGGGTCTTCTTCATCTGCAGTTCCCAGAGCCATGTGCCGGAGGGCAGGGCAGTTCTTTTATGGTTGCACCCTTTCCTACAGGGAGCTCTGGGTGCTGGAGCTTGCTCTGGTTGTATCCCCTCACCACTATGCTGTGAAATGCACTCCCAGTGTTTGTCACTTATGGAGGGAGGGGGAAGGGAGGGAGAGAGGGGAGAGGAAAAAGGAAGAGGTGGAATTTGGGTAAATCATGACTGGGCTCTAGCTAAGGAATTGTCTGGTGTAGCCAGGTCTGCAACTGGCACCTGCCCCACTTCCCAGCCCTGGCCCATCCATGGGCATGGCTCTGTCTCCTAGGAGCGCTATCTCTGTGCTGGTTCAGGGGTTAAGCCAGATTGGCTCCCACGCCTGAGGGTCTGCTATTGACATAAAACATACCTGTTATATTTTTGGTTGTGAGCCTAGCCTTTAACGGCTGAGCTATCCCACCTGCCAGGCTGGAGAGATGGCTCAGTGGTTAAGAGCACTGACTGCTCTTCCAGATGGACCTGGGTTCAATTCCCAGCACCCACATGGCAGCTCACAACTGCCTGTAACTCCAGTTACAGGGGATCTGACACCTTCACACCAATGCACATAAAATAAATTTAAATAAATTATTTTAAAAAACAGATTAAAAAAGTTAAAAAAAAACCCCTGTAGTCTAGCCCAGGAACAGGTGCTCAGTGTTCCCCGGTCACAAGGAGGCAGAGCAGGGTCACCACCGTTCTATCAGGAAAGAGGAACAGCTGTAAGATTGGTTTTAAAGGTCCCTGGAAGAGGGAAGGTACAAGGGAGTTGGCTGTAGGTGTGGCCCTACTCAAGTGCTGGGAGCCCTGGGATGGTGCCCTGCTTCCAAGGCCCCTGAAGCCCATGACCAGGCACACCCACAGCAGGTAATGTCTCTGGCTAGTCACTGTGGCTGCATCAAAGAGAGTGAAGCTGTGGGCAGCAGGAGCCCAAGGGGAAGCATGAGGCAGGCAGTGCAGAGCTGGACAGCCCTGGGGTGGCCTCAGCCACATCTCCAAGGGTGATGTGGAAGGTCATCAGAGCCTTAAACTTCAGCAAGCAAAGCACTCACCCATGGGGTCCATGCCCTTGGGTCCTCCTGCTAAGCAGAAGGCCTTCAAGCCAGGAACGAGGCCCTTGACTTGGTGACGGGCCAATAGCGCAGAGACTTCCAGGGCTGAGTAGCCTGGTGGCACCCCAACCTCTTAGAGCCCCTGATCTGCTGATATACTATTTATGGTAGAGGCAGACACAAGCCAGCTGGACTCTCAAGTGCTCCCCTCATTAAGTGCCTAGAACAAGCCAATCCTGTGCCTGTCTAATCTCGATTCTGGCTTCCAGAACTGGAAGACAAGTTCATCATGTCATTGTCACTCAGGTACAGTCCCCATCCTGGCAGCTCCAAAGACGAACACCCTCACCCCCGACCCGATGACTCCCTCAGCCCTGCCGAAGCATGGAGCCATGTGCGGCACTATCCCTTCCACTTTTGTCCTGTGACCAACAGGACTGATGCCACCATGCCACACCCATCATCAAGGGCATCATCACCTCCCTGTGTCTCTCTCAGGCGATCCCTGCCTGAGGGTAGTGCTGGCATTCTGTGCCTCATACAATCTTCACACAGTTCCAAAGGGGTGTGTGTGTGTGTGCCTATTATTTCCTATTATCACTTCCCCAAGAGACAGGTGGCCCTGTCTAAAGGGCCCCATGGAGTTCTCCTTGGCCTCCTGGCCACCTGCCCTGTCTCCACCTGCCGTCTCCCCCTGGTCTGGATGGTACTGAAAAGGCTCTCTGGCTGCCTCTGTGTGGGCACTGGACACTGACGGTGTCTCTGCAGGGAGAAGGCGGTGTCGCATTTGTCTAGTCAAGTCGTTCCCTTTGTTCGAAGAGAAGATACACTCCCAGATGTGACAGCACCATCTCTCTCGCACGATGGCTTGCATGGATCCCCAGATAAGCTGCGGATTGCAGCTCCTGCCGTCTCTCTATCTGACTTATATTTTGCCATAATAGAGGGGACGATGCAGCTGGTAATGACCCGTGACAGCTGCTGTACTGATATTCACAGTCTTGTGGAGAGAGAGAGAGAGAGGAAAAGAAATAAACTCTTGATAAAAGTCTGATTGAAGATTAATAGTTGTCAGCTGATAGTTCACAGTGAGCAGGCTGCAGAACCGAGATGCTGAGCTGGTACCCAGGAGGGACTGCAGAGTTCACGTGGGGCCGTGGGAGAGCCCAGCACTCCAGTGACGGTTGCAGGCACCTTGGCCAGGGTGCTCGGAGATGTCTGGTGTAGAGAAAGCAGATGGAAATTGTTTTAGGTCTATTTATTTATTTATATGCCACCATGTTCCAGGATGGATTTTAAAAGGCTTAGAAATTGCTTTGTATAGAAGCCTGGATAATCCCTGTGATTGTCCCAGGCGGGTGTAGCTTCTACAGCAGCTGGTTGGTGGAAGGGGCTGGGAAGCTGAGCGAGGGGTCAGGCCCTCTCTGTCTATGGATAACCAGGAACCTGGATTCACTGAGTTTCCGTGACTAGCCCCATGTTGGGCAGTAACTGGGAGGCAGAGCCAGGACTGAAAGCCATTTGTTCGTTCATTCATTCATTCATTCATTCATTCATTCATCCTTTCATTTATTTGTTTGATCGTGTAGAGCCACACATCTTGCCTAAGCTTCGGTTTACCAGAAGAAAATAACACGAGTTTGAACCTGGGAGAAGTTATCTTAAACACGGGCAGCATAGGTTGTGTCCAGTATCTACACAATCCGCTTCACCTAGCTACCCTGAGACGCTGAGGGCAGAGGACACACAGGAAGCTGTGCCCAGGAGAGATGAAGACTTGAACCACAGTGGTAGGTGCCTCTGGGCCACAGAAGATGGATCACGTCTATTTAGCCTATAGAAACGCCTGTGAGCTGAAAGTGAGATGACCTTGGCTGGGGGGTGGGGGCTGCCGTGGTAGCATCTGGCAGGGGGGCCTGCAGGGAGCCCTGTGTGATGGCTGTGTGGGGCACAGCTGGGGGCCTGTGAGTCCTATTATATGTAATAGGACTGTGTAAACAGCGGAGTCAGTCGGTGTAGCCTTGTAGCGGTTCCCTGTGGCTGCCCTGACAAATGATCACAAGCTCCTGGCTTACAGGAACTTTGGCTCCCATCACCCTGGAGGCTGGCAGTCTGAACTCAAGGTGTCAGTGGTCTAAGCTCCCGTGTGGCCCTCTACCTGTCTCTCTAACTCTGGGCACCCCTCCAGCCTCTGCTCCCAACTGGTCGTGGTACTGAGGGATGCTCCAAATTCAGGGTTCTCAGCTCGGGTCTTTGATTAACATCCACAAAGACCCTTTTCCAATCAGGCTGCTTTTGGAGAATTCAGACTCGAGGGTATTGCTCCCACCAGTATAAGCTGCAAAGCAACCAGATAAATGAAAATGGAGTCGGTAGATATGCATGGGGAATACGGGTGCACAGGCAGCGATGAAGCTGGCCCTTTAAATAAGGACAGTCAGCTGGGTGTAGCTTTAATTAAACCTTTAATCCCAGCACTCAGAGGCTAGCTATCTCTGTGAGTTTGAGGCCAGCCTGGTCGATGTAGTGAGTTCCAGGCCAGTCAAGGCTACATGGTGAGACCCTGTCTCGAAACAAAACAAACAAATAAGAACCATCTACAAAGCATAGTTTGCTATGTCCTTAGCCTGTCTTTCTGGTGGGGTTTGGGGGGATGTGATGGAGAGGTATATATCCTGGAAGGGGCTCATGCCAATCACAGAATGGAGATGAGCCAACAGCAAGAGACCCGAGGCCAGTTTGCAGGTTCTTGTATGGAGACTTTCTACAACAATGGGGGACTTCCATGCCTAGGTCCCTACCTTGGAGATTTTCCGTGTGTGTGTGTGTGTGTGTGTGTGTGTGTGTGTGTGTGTGTGTGCACGTGCACGTGCATGTGTGTGTGCATGCACGCACACAAAAGTGCTCATGACCCCAAAGACGCAACTTGGAATTCTCAGTTCAGTGAAAGAAGTTCACAGGGAGAGATGAAGCTCCCTTTGCAGCAGGATAGGAAGCTGGGGCTCAGAGAGGCTGAGCGAGACCCCGAAGTGTCCCTCTGGGCACCAGGTACCTGGGAGGCCATGGCCGCTGCCTCTGACCGCAGGTGGGGCTTGCTGTGCCCCTCTGTCTCTTGCATCTTCAGACACCTTGCTGCTTCTGGCTGCTGTTTCTTTGTTCTGTTTTTATGTATCTTCATAAGCTGCCTTAAATCCTTTTTGAACAAGGCAGGACATAAATAGATAAATAAATAAAACCCCCATGCTGCAAATTTCAAAGCGTCTTTCCCAGAGCCCTGCTCATTCCAGGAGAGAGCCATTCATAACCAATGACAACTCCCCGTCCAGGCCTGGGTGCTTCTGGGCTCAGAAAAATGAGCTTGTTTGGGAGCTGGCTTCATTGACATTTACGATACGACTTCCAGGTCCTCCCACGATGCCGCCCCAAGGCAGGCAGCTGCAGCTCTGCCCCTGTCCTGCAGAGGATCCGAGGACCAGAGGGAGGAAGGGCAGCATGGCCTTTGCCTCAGGCTCTGCCCGAGGGAAGTCGCAAGGGCTAAGAAGGCAGCCGCCAGCCCCAGGCTGGGCTCACACATGGAGGTAAAAGGACCCAGGTGTGCCCAGCCCAGCACAAGCAGTGATTCTTAAGGACCTGCTGGGTCGCAGTGCCCAAATACACGCAGAGAGCTTTTGTCTTAGCTGTGTATTGCCGAAAAGCAATCACCCACCTTACCTGAAGAAAAGGGATTCAGCGCTGCGTATGTGCTTGGTACCACACACATGCTCTGTGCTGTACGCTGGGCTAGCAGGCTTCCCGGGGCAGAGAAGGCATCAGCAGATGTTCACTATCGACTGAGCAGCGGAGAAAGACACACCGTAGAGTAGGGGCTGAACTTGAAGGTGAGAAGTTCATCTCCTCATCAAATAGATAAGGGTATGTGTGTGCATGGTCCGTGTGCAACTGTGCAGATGTGTGTGTGTCTGTACATGTGCACGCATGTAGTCTCTGTGTGTTCGTGATCTGTATGTAAGCATGCATGCCTGTAGTGTACACATGCACGCATGTGTTCTTTGTGTATATGCTTGTGTGTACATGTGTGTTCTGGTATGGTACTTATGCATATATATCACATGTGGTATCCACAGGTGTGCACGTATGCATTGGTATGCATAGGTGTGGTACATATACATGTGGATATAAGTGTACATCTGTACGATGTGTGTGTGTGTGTGTGTGTGTGTGTGTGTGTGTACAGGTTGTATATACACTGTGTGTGTTTGCGTGTAAGCAGCGAGTAATATGCACTGAGGTACATTAGCATGTGTGTGGGTTGTGTGGGTTCTGGATGCACATATGTTCATGTGTGTACCTGTGCTTCTGTAAATGCACATGTGCTGTGGGCTTTTGAATCATCATCAGAGCTGGATCCTTTTGGCCCTAAACCAGATGTTGTGGGCGCTTCAGACATAAACCAATTACCGGCCCTGAGTGTGACTGTGTGAATGGGCGTGTGACCTGAGGGCAACACACGTGATGTATCGTGGCCATTCTACTGTGATTATGGATAATCTGCCCCTCTTTCCTGGCCCACCCAGGCCTGATGGGCTGTATTTCAGAGGCAGGAGAATCCTCAAATAAATTGTGGGTCCAGGGCCGCTGTGATGAATGTGGCCCCTCCTCACCAGCCCTGATGTCAGCATTAGGACACCTTCATCTTGGATGAGTGATCGAGATAAGGGTATGGGTGCAGCAGGCTTGGGCAAGCCTGTGTTTCATGTGTAACTTCACAATTTATTTCAGAGAGCACCCGTAGTTCAGCATCAAGGGCCTCTATCTCATAGCTCAGAGTCATGTGGCTTCCATGTCATGACTGGAGCACCGGCGTTGAAGGGATAGGATTCTTGAACACATAAGGCTCGAGGGCTGGATGAGAGCCATTGACAGAGGAACTGGGGAGATGGATGGGTGTTGGCGGATGTGGGGTTGTGGCCGCTCAGCGGCCCATAGACTTGACCTTGATGAAGAAATTCTTGGCATGCAGACAGAACCCTGACCTTGGCCCACTCTGGTCTTCTGCCATTGTCTCTGTCCCTCAGTTTCCTTGCCTACAACATGGGGTCACAGCAATGGCTCCCATCTTGTCCACCTTATGATACCGTGGCAAGCATGAACCACACAGACGTGACATGATTGATAGAAGTCATTGTCTCTCTCCAGTGTCATTTTATGCAGAACAAGGGTGACAACTTTAAACCCTACACACTCATTCTAGACTCACAGGAAATCAATGGACAACTTGGCAGGTTGCTGAAGTAGGTTCTGTTTCCTGACCTGATGCTTGGGTGGGCAGACTTGAGCAGACCCATGACCTTGCCTCTCACCTGGAAGTGAGAGGTTCAGCTCAGTAGCCTAGCATGGTTTTTTGTTTTGTTTTGTTTTGTTTTGTTTTAATCATCTGGGGTTCATTATTACAGAAGCAGTTTGCATTCTTCAGGTGAATTAAAAATCCTTGGAACTTCATCAGGCATCTGTCCAGCCTTATCTTCAGCTTCCCCTCCGCTGCCATGCTCAGGCCATAGCCAGCTGGTCCCCTGGAAACTTGTGGTGTTCTCAAGCATAAGGACCATGTAAGAATGCTTCCTGCCTGGGCCGCTAGTGGAGAGAGCAGCTGTTGGCCTTCTTCTGGCCTCTGCACCAGCAGATGTGCCTGGCAAGCCTGGTGAGCTTGTGGATGGCATTACCCTGAGACTCAGGTAGAAGAGAAGGATGTGATGGGCCAGGCTGGTGATGGGCCAGGCTTGGCCACTGCTGCATAGCACAGCTTTGGGCTCACTGACCCTTGGTTCCCTTGGATGTCAGTGTGGCACTGAGTCGTATCACCTTGCTCACACCATGTATATATAAGTACCTAGGATGTGACCTTCTGTTGTCAATAGAGTCTTCAGATGCAATTAGTCCAGAGCGGCAACGCACACCCTCATCCAGTCATTGATGTTCCTTTAGGGTAGAAACATGGACTCGGAAACCCCGGGGGTATGGAGAGGTCATATGAAGATGCTGCAGAGGTCAAGACTGTGAGTCTGTCAACTAAGGGACTCTAGGGTGGCTGGTGGCCCCAGAAACCAGGAGATAGGAGGATGGACTCACCTCAGCATCCCCTGAAGGAGCTGTCATCCACCCCTCAGGCTGGAGGTCTCTTTCCAGGTAGGGGTGAGAAGCAGCCTTCACTGTTATGCTGTGATCAGCAGTTCTGTTACACAGCCTTAGGCAAGCACAAGGCCATGAGACCTGGTCTCCTGGAATCTCTGGGAGAGGGACAAGAACAGCCAGGTAGTAAGTCCCCAGGTCCCATGCTACAAACCCTGATCCAAGCACAGGAAGCTTGTAGCAGAGGGGTCCAGTAGTGCATCCTACCTTGGCTGCTGCAGAGGATGTCTTGTTCGGCAGGGCCTGTCACTCTGGAGGTAGGGACACCCTGATTTCCCTTCCTGAGGGCCATTTTCCAGGAGACCGACAGAGGGTACTCCCCCCCCCACACACACACTCCATCTTCTAATGTGTCTCACAGGCATTTGGCCGTGGCATTTGGCCATGGCTGATCATTCAATCATGCACAAGTTTGCTCTGGGTGAGATTTAATACAGGCGCAGGTAGAAAAGAGAGCTGCTGGGCGCTCACCGTCGAGTGGGGTCATGGAAATGAAAGCGAGTGACCTTTTATAAAGTGCCAAGTGCAGAACATGAAATACGCATGAGGCTGGAGGGAGGAGGAGGGGCAGAGGGGTGGGTTGAGCAGGAGGCAGCTTCCTGGGGGAGGGGACACTGAGCCACCAGGACAGGAGGGTATGTATTGGGAACCAACCTCTCATGAAGAGGGCGGCAGCGTTTAGGCGTTCCAGGGGTTCTGTGTGCTGAGCAGAACAGGCAGCGGAGATGGAGACAGGTGGCAGGGACAGAGGCAGGGAGCAGGGAGCAGCGCATATGACCGCTGGGGGTGGGTTTGCTCTTGCTGCTGATGTCCAGTCAGCTAGCCGGGCCCAGCATCAGAATCAGCAGGAGCTGCCATGCAGGTGGGTGCCAGGCCTGCCCAGATAGTGTCTCATGGGGTGACTTTCTGACCACCCCGCGAGTGTAACCTCCAAGCCTGGGTGGATGAGAAGCTTTGGAGCATTTTAAACAGTGGTCACAGGGGCCTGGGTGTAGCCTCGTTTGCATTTTAGGGAGAAACAACAGGGATGTTATAGAGGGTACAGGAGTCAAGAAGAAGGTGGGGGGCTCCCCCAGGAGGATGACACCACTGTCCTGGAGAGGAGAGTGGGAAGACTCCTATTCAGGATTTGAGCAGGGAGGAAGCTGGACACTGTCTGGGCTGTGTACACACACACACACACACACACACACACACACACACACACACACACACGAAACGCACATGCACACGCACACGCACACACGTACATGCCAAGCCCGTGAGATGAAATGGATGCCTGACAGTATTTGTTGAATAGGTGAATGTTGTGTGTTCTCCCTCCCCCTTCTCTTCCTCCGGCTCCTCCTCCATCCCCTCCTCCCCCTCTTCCTCTTTAGATAGGATCTCACTGTGTAGCCCAGGCAAGCCTTGCATTTGAGATCTTCCTGCTTCAGCCTCCTGAGTGCTGAAGTTACAGGTACTCCCATGTCCAGCTGGATAAGGCCTCTTCTGGGCTTGGCTGGACACCTCAGCTCCTGTGGTTGCTGTCCCTTACTCGGCTGTCATTCTGGCCCTCCTCCCTTCCTCTTCTGAAGATCCTGATGGTCTCAGCCAGTCTATCATCGTTCTTTGTGGTGGGCCCAACTTGCTTCTTACAGGGTTTGTTTTCTATTTTGGATTCTAGTGGCATCTCCTTCTGTGACAGTAAGAATGATCCACAGCCCTCAACAAATGTCCCTTGGGGGCTGACATGTGCCCCAGCTTGAGACTAATAATTTGGGGATAGAGACATTAGCGTTGGAACCTAGGTCAGCACCAGAGGTTGTCAACTGTCCATCACTAATGGACCAGGACCTGGTAGGGATACGAGTTACAGCCCTGGACTTGGCATGTCCTGATGTATGAATAGTTCCAAATGACATTGGCTATGCCTCACTGCTTCCCAAAGCCTAAAATGGGCTGCATGAAGACTTTTTTGATTTTTCATGATCAGATACGTGTTTTTAATTCTACCACAGTATCACATGGCCTGTAATGCAACTCACTTCCTGCCCTGACCTTGGAGATTGAGCACAGCCCAGCAGACTTAGATGTAAGCAAATTAGGAATAGTACTTATGCACCAGAGCTGAACCTCTGTGTGACCCCCTGGTCCCATTTTGATTTTAAACTTTGCTACCTCCTGCAAGGGCTCAAGTGTGCTTGGCTGGGAGAAGAAGGTGGCGGAGGGGGCTCCGGAGAAGGGGACCCGCTGACTATATGTCCTGGTATCATGTAGGGAGCCTAGAAACATCCCCTAATAACTAAGAATCCCCACTCCTCCAAGCCTGAACCCCCTGGGTGGAAAAAAGACACATTGAAGGGAGAAACTCTGGGGGAGCAGGTGGGAGCTCCTGCCAGGAGCAGACAGGATTCTCAAGTGCTGGGGTGACATTAGCAGGTTTGGGAAAACCGCCTTGGGGGCTTCTTTTTCAATCCCCTAAGCAGAAGGTAACATTTACTCATTGAATTCAGGTTAAATTACCATATTAATTATTCAACAGACTTAATGCCATCAAACCAGAACCTGGGTACCGGATCCAAGGGGAACCAGAAACAAAATCAATGGGTCCAAAGACATTGGCTACTAATGAATAATTGACTCTCCAACCTTGAAGTCTGATGGTACAAGAGCAAACAGCTTGTAAGATATCCAGAGGACACAATGGAAAGACAGATAGACATGCAGATAGGGAGATAAAGAGAGAAAAAAGACACAGGTGGACTGACGGACAGACAAATGGACAGACAGATGGACAGACACACATATATACCTGTAGATGAATGGGTAGATGGATAGGCAGATGGGGTCTGGGTGATTCCAGTTATGTTTGTGTCCTGAAACCCACCCTCCCCACCCTTTTATGGCCATCATCCTGTGCCCGGGAGTCACAGCAATAATCCTATTTAAAATGGCTACAATTTCACACGTCTTTCAGTGTGACCTGTGGGAGGGCTGGCCCCAGTGTACCCAGCACAGGTTTTAAGTTGCCTATTTATATCCAAATCAATTCTAAGTGGGTTGCAAGCCTGGTTTAATCGAATCTGTCGTCCTTCATACACAAAGATGAGACACCTGACCCCTGTCCTTGGAGGAGGCCGGGCCTCCCCAGGGAGTCCAATGCCTTCTGCTCCTGGTCAAGAAGCTGAAGGCAGCCTGGTGGAATGCACAGCTTGGAGCAGCTGAGGAAGCATGCTGAGTCCTCTGCCCTTCCCTGACCACCGGCATGCTTATGAACTGACCGTAGTGTCGAGAGCCAGTCTGTCCTGAGTGTCCCATCTCCTGCTGTGTGATGTCCAGTGGCTACCTTTGGTAGTCAGACCCGTTGTAAAGAGCCCTGGGAAGGAGGAGCATCGGCTGTCACGCAGACTGAATGAGCAACACTGGCTTTTCTGAGAGAAAGTTTCTCTCCCAGAGGTTAGACAGCCCTGACCTACAGTGGCCAGCTCTGGGAGCCTCTTGGGAGCTCTGAGCTCTGGGGTCTCAGAAGCCCCAGGAAGTCCATCTGCACATCTCCTCCTCTGGTTCTCCAGTTTTCTGAGTTCTAACTCATGCTGAAAGGCAAGAGATTGCCAAAGCGAGGAAACTACCCTACTTCCCTACCAGGCTCAGGCCCTGGTAGATGGTTTCTCAACTCGGAGACAAAAGCTTGCCTCACCGTCCTTTGTGGTGGCCTCCATATCCCATTCTGCTCCACACAGACCTCCCACATGCTGCAATGCGATGGGGCAGTGACCTATGACCTCCTGCCCTTGTGGTCACAGAGGTTTTTGCAGGCCTCTTCTGTTCTAGGTTGGCTTCTCACAGCTCTCTTTTGTCCTGGGGACCTGGCCTTGACCTCTTCATGTTCTTTCTCATCTCTCGCCTCCCTCCTGCCCTCTTTTGACAAAGCTCTCTGAGTTTGTGTCAAGCCTAGAACTGGTCTCTGGGGGACATGGTGTGACAATCAGTGGAGCTCTGACCTAGGACCTAGGGCTGCTAGGTGGTCTAGGGCCCAGACCCATGCATGCCAGGCTGTGGAAAGGGCTGAGAGCTTCCTGTCTTGGTCTCCATTCTTTCCGTCTTTCCCCTCATCACTTAGGCCATCCTGAGGTACCATCCTCTGTCCTAATGACTGTAGAGAATTGGAAAGACAACATTTGCAACTTCTGGAATAGTCAGGTATGTGCTTGGGATGCAGAGTCCTGGGTTCAAAGCCCATGCCTGCCAGGACTCTGCATCGCCTTCTGGCAAGCCTCTCTTACATACTTCCTACCTGTAAAGTGAAGGTAGCTAGCAACCAACTATTGCCTGGGCTCCAGAGAGCTGTGGGGGTCAACTGATTGTCAGGAGTGATAATGATCAAAGCTACAGGTGGCAATTGCCCTAGCAACAGGGCTCCACAAAGCTGGTGAACACTAGCCCTGCTTCTCACCAACAGTTTGTGGCTCAGGTGACCCTCAGCATCTAGAGGGCACATTAGACCTGATGTGTCCTGTGACAGTTTGAGACCAGCACCTTAGCAGCAGGAGGTGATGGGCAGATCTGGAGATCCTGGAAGAGCCCCCTTCCCTGGGCTCGCTCTGCCTGAGCAAAGGCTGACTGGGTCTGCAGGCTTCAAAGCTGTGTCTTCACCTCCTCCCATCTGGCAGCTTCCAGATACCCTTCTCCATTTCCCTAGGGTACTATGATGGAACCACCCAGCCGGGACAGAGTGTAAGCTGTGCACATGGAAGGGCTACAGAGTGGGATGGGAGAGATACTGAATGGAAGTTGGGGACATAGCCTGGGAGTTTGAATCTGCAGAACGGGAGAACCCACCCTGCCATAACCCAGGGCTTGAATGAGTAGCTGTGTTTCGAGTTTTAGGGACCCAGCATCTTGCAGAAACAGTAGGCCTGGAGTACCACCCATTTCCCAGGTCAGGATCTTCATCAGCCACAGTGGGCAGGAGACCATTGCCTAGCATGGCTTACCCTCTGCATCCCTGCTTATACTATGACCCTTACAGGGGAGCCTCCAGGAAATACAAAGCATGACAGGCCCCTCCTACCTGCCCTGGTGGCAGAATAGAAGGGAGAGCAGTGAGCAGCAGAGGGTGCTGGGAGTGTGTAGAGCCCTGAGAGGAAGCTGAAAGCAGTCAGCAGGGAGCCTGTACTGTGTGGCCCCAGGAAGAAGGTTGCAGTTCCCCTCACCTCCTTGGGACACATAGGCTCCTGGAAATTGTACTGTGGGGACTGTCTGAGGATAGTGTTTTTGAGGAGCACTGACCCCAGTCCCTTGACTCAGGACAGGTTTATACATGCAAGAACATCTGCAAGTTCTTCTCTCTCAGTATCAGCCCTAGTAGCCAGCCAGAGACCTTGTATATCCCAGCCCCCAACAAGCTGCCCTCCCTCCTGGGTATGCATTGAGTCATACCACTGACCTTTTATTGCAGGTGTGAGTGGGTGAGGAGCTCTGAGTAGCTGAAGTAGAGCAAGGCAGGAGCCCTTCTTGGTCAGGCCCGAGGCAGCAGCTCCTCACTGGCCCACCCCTCACTCAGCGATGGATACAGACAAGGGTCTGGGGCAGTAGAACCACAGGAGGGAGGCACCTGGATTCTGGATGAACCTCTCCCACAAAGCTGCATCTGGCCTTGCTTTGAACTGCTCAGCAGAAGGAAGTCAGTCCCACCATGCGGAGCTGCTGAGCGCTGGGGTCCACCACAATGCATGCCAGCCTGTTCTGCCTCGGTTGTCCTGCGGTCCAAGAATCCTCATCATCCTCCACACATTGAGCAGTGAGCTGGTTAGAATGAGGAATGGTGGCCATGGGCTTGCCGTAATAGCACTGCCCATTTCCTGTGTGGCGTGATACTCTGTGGCTTCACCATAACCACAGTGAATGTTGTTATATCCATTGCACAGGCAAGGAAACTGAGTCACAGAGAAGGCTTCAGGAACTACCTAAGATGATGGCCAGCTGGCACCAGGGACTGTGGTGGAGCTGAGGCCAGCTCTGCCCACCTCAGAATGTGTCCTCAGCCTTTGCTGGGATCCTGCTTGTAGCTCTTTCTCTAATATGCACCCATAAGCTGTTCACACAGCTGCACTGGGTGGGATTGTTAGCAAATGGGGCAGAGCCAAGTGACCCCACAGTGGAATAGTGGGGAGAAAGTGACATAGCCAGCCCTAGAATGTAGACTGTGCTGCCAGTCCCTAGAGGGCAACAGGACACTATGTGAACAGCTGAGGACCTGGAATGGGGTACATCCCTGGGAGGGGGATATAGCCTGAGGAGCTGGTGGGCTGTGGAACAGCTAGGTATGGTTTGGATCTTGGGATCAAGAGAGCAGAAGGGACTGACCACAGTGAGACCATCTTGCTGATATAACACACGCTTCCAAGCTACCCTTCCTGGGTGTCCTCCTGCATCCTGGCCCCTGAGCACTGAGCTCTGCCCCTGGGTAAGGGGCAGGATGGTGAAGTCAGGAGCAAGAGAAAATGGCATGATGGAGGGCATCTGAGTTTCCTGTTCTAGGGACGCAGCTAGATCCTGCACAGACCCCATCCCACCTTGGACATAGGCAGAGAACAATGCAGCTCAGGCAGGCCACGCTGTTCACAGCCCCAGGAGTGGTAAGATCTGCAGTCAGCTCAGCCCTAGACTGGATGGGAAAGGATCAAAGTCATTCTGAGCCTTAGCTCACCCACTGCAGGCCTCTCTTTTTCCTGGGAGTTGTGCTGGGGGGGGGGGCTGTGATGATGTCTATAGTTACAGCACATTGCAGAGCACAAAGTAGCTCTCTCCAGCTGCTGTCCCCTTTCCCTCCTGCCTGCCCCCCAGTGTTTCTGAACACCTGGGCCAGTTGGGCTTTGGTCTGGGGCAGTGGCTTAAGGACAATCAATGACTCCAGTAATTGCTACTTCCCAGCCAGGGCAGTGATGAATGGAGCCGGCACCATGCGGGTCTGGGATCAATATCGTAATATCTTCATACACAGGAGGATGGTGAGGGAAGAAATCAGGTTCTTGCGGACATCCCTGGGAGTCTGTGGAGCTGGAGGCTTGGCTGCAGGGCTGATGGGTGTGTTGAACAGCTGAGCGAGGCTATGGATAGGAGGAAGCGGTTCTCACAGACCTTGGGATTCTGGGACAGGGGGTGTAGAGGGCATGAAAAGACCTATGGATGAAGCTGCAGGGCGCAGCCCACCCTTAGAAAGCCACTGAGGATCTCTGCTGCCCCCAGCATCTAGCTGCTCTTTGACATTTCAGGCACCTCTAGCGAGGCAGTGACGTATTTGCCACCTCGAAGAGAATGAAACAAATGGCCCCATTTCCTGGCTCTTCCTGTGAGCAATGTGCTTTTCTTTAAGAAGCATCCCTGGCTCCTCCTGTTTGCTCAGGTGTGTTGCTCATTTATTCACATCCATCACCTGTAAGGAGACGCTGGTGCTTACACTCTGCAGATACCAGGGACTGCTCCCAGACTGCCTGCCAGTCAGTGGCATGCTGTTGTTACCTGTATTGGGCTGAGGACAGGGTGCTAGGGTGGAGGAACCCTGGAACCCTGTGGAGCAGCACAGGATGCCGTCTACCTGATAGTATGACACCATTTAATGAGGGTACAGTCTGCAACCCAGGACAGTTACCCACCTGAGGAGAGTAAGTATGTTACAAATTTGAGAGAAATGCATTTGATTATCCCGATCCATCGACTGTGAGAGGTAATGGATTTGGTGACTTGTTTATAAAACTTTTGACAGTTTGTGGAAAAAGGAGGAGAATGCTAATGTTCCTGGCATCTCTGGGTACATTGACAAATGAAAAAGATGAGCTCCGTGATAAAAATTAACCAACTTCTAGCATCTCAGAGTATGGTGAAGGACAGCAGTGAACTCAGTAAAAAGATGGACCTGTTCCAGATGTGCACAAACAGTCTAAAGGTTACCAAGTGTGCCCTGGAAGAGAATCCGCTCTCCAGCAGCCACTGAGCTCAAGTTGCAGAAAATCAAATGGAAGCCCTTGTTATAAGGTTGGCTGAATTGCAGTGAGAATTCAAGTCCCAGTCTCAGAGGGCATTTGTTGGTGGCCAAAGTAAGGGCATTAACTGATAAAGAGTTGGATCCAGTAATTCGGGATGGGGCTGCGTGGGAGGACCCTTTTGAAACTCAGAGCTCTGAACCCTCAGATTCTCAAGGGTTTATCTCACCTAAGGAGTCTCTCCACCCTTGCAGGAGAAGTACTCCCATATCACCCTCTGCAATATTGCCTTTTTCTGCTTTTGACTGAGGAAATGAATCCTTCATTGTCTGCTAAGCCAGCAGTCACTTCCTCTGAAGGAGATGCCAGGGAGGACAATGCCAATGTCCCTCAGGGTCCACCAATAGTTTCTCTGGACTTATAGCCAGACTCAAGGCTAAGCAGGCTTCTAGAGGGGAGGCAGAAAGTATGGTCCATGAGGAGGAGTGCTACACTACTAAAGAGTTAGTGAGTTTGCTCATTCATTCAAGCAGAAATCCGGAGACTATGTGTGGGAATGGATTTACTTTAAGGGTGTGGTGGATAATGGTGAAAGGGCCTAAAAACTGGATTCGGCTGAGTTTATTGATATGGGCCCACTGAGTGGAGAGTCTCGGTTTCATATGGGAGCTTCCACAATTAAAACAAGGTGTCAAAAGTTTATTGGAATGATTGGCTGAAGCATTCGTCAGAAGCTGGCCTACTGAAAAGGAGTTGGAGATGCCTGATATCCCTTGGCTTAGTGTTGATGAAGGGATTTGAAGGCTCAGGGAAATTTCAATGCTAGACTGGGTCCATGGTGTCACATCTAATCCTCCACAATGGGAAGGCCCAGAAGACATGCCCTTTACTAACCCTATAAGACACAAAATGGTGAGAGGGTGTCTTAAAGTTTCTCCTGCTACTACAAAACACCAGGACCAAAAAGCAAGTTGGGAAGGAAAAGGTTTATTTCAGCTTACAGTTCCATATTGCTGTTCATCATTGAAGGAGGTCAGGCAGGAACCTGGAGGCAGGAGCTGATGCAGAGGCCATGGAGGGGTGCTGCTTACTGGCTTGCTCCCCATGGCTTGCTCGGCCTGCTTTCTTATAGAACTCAGAACCACTAGCCCAGGGATAGTACCACCCGCAATGGGCTGGACCCTCTATCAATCAGTAATTAAGAAAATGCCTTGCAGCTGGATCTCATGGAGGCATTTTTCTCAGTTGAGGTTCCCTCCTTTCAGATGATTCTAGCTTGTGTCACATTGACAGGAGACCAGCCAGCACAGAGGGATACCAGCACATTTGAAAGGCTTTGTTGTAGCTCTTTTCCTTGAACCAGACCTTAGGGTTGGAGTCACTGCTGCTCAGTTGGATGAATTAAATGCAATGAGTTTAATTGGGCCCCAAAGTAGCAGGGGCCAGGTGGCAGCACTGAATCGCCAAAGGCAAGGTGATTGTAGTTATTGTAATGGGCAGCACGGACAAAGTAATGCCCATAATGGCCTGACCCATAATGGGCAGCACAGGCAAAATGATTTTTATGGTGGCATGACTCATATGGACCTTTGGTACTGCCTAATCAATCATGACGTTTCCAGGCATGAAATAGATAAGAAGCCTACTGCATTTTTGTTTGATCTGTATAAGCAGAAAAATTCTCAAACAAATGATAGAAAGGCTACACTGGATCCTGGCAAAAGGGAATCTTGGCCCATGAACCAATTTCCAGACTTGAGCCAGTTTGCAGACCCAGAACCCTTGAATTAAGGGATGGCTAGATTCCCCCAAGAAAGGACTTTGATAAAAATACCTAAGAGTTTCAATGTTAGCCTTTCTCCAGTCCTTACCTGGAAGGGTCCTATAGCCTTTTACAAGTGTAACTGACACTGGGGTCATATGCGCATCAGAGGGTGGGAAATTAATTCAACCAGAATTCAAGAGCCTTCTACCTAGTGAAATTCTTAGGAGTCCTGTAGTGTGGGACACGCATCTAATCCATCTAAGGTGAAGGATAAGTTATTGCTCTTGGTCCTTCCCACCACCAAGAAAGAAGCACAACATTTAGTGGGCCTATTTGGATTCTGGAGACAGCACATTCCTCACTGGGGTGTAGGGCCTGGGACAGGAGAAGGCTCTTCTGCTGGGCAGGCTGCTCTACCACTTGGACCATGTGATCCAGCAGACCTGATGGTAATTGAGTTGTAAATGGCAGATAGGGATGCTGTCAGGAGCCTTTGGCAGGCCCCTATAGGTAAATCACAGAAGAGACCTTCAGGATTTTGGAGCAAGGCTCTGCTACCATCTGGAGATGACTATTCTCCCTTTGAGAGACAGCTCTTGGCCTGCTATTGGGCCTAAGTGGAAACTGAATGTTTGACAATGGGCCACCAAGTTACCATGTGACCTGAGCTGCCCATCAGGAGCTGGGTGTTATCTGACCCACCAAGTCATAGAGTAGGGTGTGCATAGTAGCAACTCATTAACAAATGTAAGAATGTAAGTTGTGTGTGTGTGTGTGTGTGTGTGTGAGAGAGAGAGAGAGAGAGAGAGAGAGAGAGAGAGAGAGAGAGAGAGAGAGAGAGAGAGAGAGATCAGGCCTAAGCATGAAGACACAAGTAAGTTACATAAAAAGGTTGCCCAAATGCCTGTGGTTTCCACTCCAGTTACAATGCCGTCTACTGCTAAGCACGCTCCTAGAGCCTTACAGGGTGTTCCTTATGATTGGTTGACTGAGAAAGAGAAGACTATGGCCTGGTTTACTGATGGTTCTGCACACTATGTAGGCAACCCAAGAAGGTGACAGCTGCACCATTACTGGGACAACCCTGAAAGTCACCGGCAAAGGGAAATCTTCACAGTGGGCAGAACTTTGGGCAGTACGCACGGTCATGCATTTTGTTTGGAAGGAGAAATGGCCAGATGTGCAATTGTTCACTGATTCATGGGCTATAGCCAATGGATTGGCTGGATGGTCAAGGACCTGGAAAGAGCATGATTGGAAAATTGATGAGAAAGATATCTAGGGAAGAAGTATGTGGATAGATCTCTCTAAATGGGTGAAGGATGTGAAGATATTTGTGTCCCATGTAAATGCTCATCAAAAGGTGACTTCAGCAGAAGAAGAGTTCAATAATCGAGTAGATAAGATGACCAGTTCTGTGGACAGTCAGCCGCTTTCCCCAGCCATCCATGTCATTGCCCTGAATAAAGTGGCCATGGTGGCAGAGATGGAGGTTATGCACGGGCTTGACAACATGGACTGCCACTCACCAAGGTTGACCTGGCTACAGCTGCTGCTGAGTGCCAGATCTGGCAGCAGCAGAGACCATATATATAGCATCATTCCCTGGAGTGACCGATCAGTGACCTGGTGGCAGGTATACTACATTGGCCCACTTCCTCTATGGGAAGGACAATGCTTTGTCATTACTGGAGTAGATACTTGTTCTGGTTATAGATTTGCCTTTCCTGAGTGTAATGCTTCTGCCAAAACCATCATCCATGGACTTACAGAATGCCTTATCCACTGTCAAGGTATTCCACACAGTATGGCTTTGGACCAAGGAACTCATTTCACAACCAGAGAAGTGCAACAGTGGTCCACGATCATGGGATCCACTGGTCTTACTATGTTTCCACCATTCTGAAGCAGCTGGCCTGATAGAAAGATGGAATGGCCTTTTGAAGACACAGTTACAGGGCCAATTAGGTGGCAGCAGCTGGGAGGGCTGGGGCAGGGGTCTCCAGAAGGTGGTATATGCTTTCAATCAGCATCCAATATATGGTGTGGTTTCTCCCATAACTAGGATCCTCAGTCCTAGGAATGGGTGTAAAACGGAATAGTTCCACTCACTGTCACCCCTAGTGACCCACTAGGAAATTTTGCTTGCTGTTCCCACAACCTTAAGTTCTGCTGGCCTAGAAGTTTTGGTTCCAGAGTGGGGAGTGCTCCTACCGGGAACCCCAACAAACATTCCACTGAACTGGAAGCTCAGACTTTCCCAGCCGACTTTGGGCTTCTGATGCCCTTAAGCCAATAGGCAAAGGAAGGAATAACCGTGTTAGGAGGAGTGATTGATCTAGATTACAAAGGAGAAATTGAATTGCTTCTGCACAATGGAGGTAAGAAAGATTATGTCTGGAGTGCAGGAGATCCTTTAGGGCGTCTCTTGGTGCTACCATGTCCTCTGATTAAAGTCAATGGGAAACTACAGCAAGCTCATCCAGGCAGGATGACAAACGGCACAGACTCTTCAAGAATGAAGATGTGGGTCACTCTTCTAGAAAAACCTGCTGTGGTTCTTGCTGAGGGTGGAGGAAATACAGAATGGGTAGTAGAGGACTGTAGTTCTAATCAGCCGCTGAGGCCATGTGACTAGTTGCAGAAACAAGGATTATAATTGGCATGAGTGTTTCCATCCTATTTTGTGAAGCATGCGTTTGTACAGATATTTGTGTTTTCTTTCCTCCATCTTTATCATGTAATGTAACATCAATTAAGAGAACATCAGTGATTATCACGTTTAAGTTTTTGATACTAAAAGAATATCTCTCAAGGGACATTCTCACCTATTCTAAATTTATAGTGTGTTTGGGGTTGCATGAGGGATAGTTATATCATGTTAGGGATAATTATAACCTGGTTAAATATATAATGTGTGTGTGATTGTACATAGTTATGTCAGGTATAATAATGCCCTGGTTATTGTTTTTATGTGGAAATTAAGCATGACATAAGGAGATACGATTGTGTGTCAAATTGACGGTGGTGGACTTGTGATAGGCTGTGTTGGTTGTTAACTTGACTGCATCTGGAATTAACTAAACCCCAAGCAGCTGGGTACACCTGTGAGGGACTTTTTTTTCTCAATTAAATTATTTAAAGTAGGAAGGACTTTAATTGGGATCTTTTGTGGTGGGAAGATCCACCTCTAATCTGGGCCACACCTTTGCTGATGCCCACGCTGTCATTGGACTATGAAGTCACCGTCTTTGAACCTGGACCTAGCTGCATAGAGGCTTAGACAGCATCCTGGACCGAGGCCCAAAACACACTGCCTGAGCAGGTGGGGGGAGGGAACGGATCCCTCCAGGTTTCCAGACCTCAAGCTACTGCTGCCTGATACACAGGCAAAGAAAAGGAAGTGAGAGAGAACCCAGAAAGGAGACTAGTAAAGTGTCTCTAAAGTGTCTCTCGTAACTTGGTCCCTGTGATCCAGGTTCTTCCTCTACTAGACCCTCAGTCCTCTCCTTTGCTCTTGCCTGGGCCCCACCCCTTCCAAAGCAGAGTCCTCCAAGGAGCAGCAGCAAACATCCCCTCCAAAGTCAGATCTGGCATGCAGTGGCTCACTGGCATCAGGCCACCTCAGATGCCACAGTGGTGAGGCTGGGGCTACAGAGCAGCCTCTAGGAATCAAACATTCTCTTTGGGCCCAAACGCATGCTGAACAAACCTAGCCAGAGCACAGACACGTCAGCCAGCCTCCTCGTGCCCCAAGGGCTGCAAACAGTTCCAACGAGTGTCTAGTTTGAGACTTTCATTGACTTTGTCCAGTTTTCTTAATACTCACCTTTGTGGGAGCAATGTCTTGAGTCTATGGCTCCAGTATCATCATGTGCTGATCACAGGGACTCTGACCCCTGGACTAGATCCCAAGCACTGATGCTTTCTTTGCTAGAGGCCTGGGGCAAGGGTGGCTCAATCTCCAACGGACCTATGGTTGGACTGATCCTGAACTTGGCACCTTTGCCAGGGAACAGATCCATCCCTGAAAGGCTTGGCCCAAGTCTGTCCCAGGACACAGTGCTCAGCAGAGTATGGACTAGGGATCAATAGTTTGCCCTCCAGCACTTTTCAGAGCTCGTGCTCAGAAGCCATCCCTGCCGGTATTGCAGTCAAGTCCCTCCTGTGTATCATTTCAGTTTGTTGACTGCAGCAGTGGCCAAAGCCTTCCTGAGTTTTACATACACAGCTGGTCTGTAGGCCCTGGCTTCTTGGCTCTGGGCTCCAGTCCCATGCTCCAGGAGTGCTCTGTATCCACTTCGACACAGGCCATGGCCTGCCAACTGCTGACTGTATGACGTCCTGAGATGCAGACCAACCCCTGCCTCTGTGTACAGCATCTCTTCCCACCAACCAGGTGGAACAGAGGGCAGGCATCTCTTGCCATTGGCTCATCTGTGATCCAAGAGAGGAAGTCACATACACACTGGGACTCAACTGTCAGCATTCATCAGGCAACTGGAAACTGTTCTGTCTCCACTATTGGCTCTGCCAGCTGTTGGAAAAAAACAGATGTTCTCCAGCTGAGGCCCTGACCAGTGAGTGACAGGTGCCCAGGAGGGTCTGTGCTTAGCACTGCCAGAGTGGTCATTTCTGATCTGCTGTGGTGTTTTGGGTCTCCAGAATGATGGCATGATGGGAATGTTCCTGCCTGGCTGCTGGCCACCTCCGTCTCACACAGGCAGACCCACCTAGAGTCCAGTTTTGCAGAAGCTAGGTTTAGAGCCATGGATCTGGGTTCAGGGACTCTCCTAGGGATCACTCCTGTCCTTTGACTTCCAGAAAGCATAGGGAGCTCCTCAGGGAATAAGTGCAAGACAGCAGAGAACCTGGAGAGAGCTGACAAGGAGGACAGGAAGGTGGACAGAGGAGTCAGTGCATCTCAGGAGACCTCTGAACACAATGCCACTTGGACGGCTGAGGATGTGTTTGGGGATATCTGAGGAATTGTTGAAAAGGCCTCTTGTGAAACGGGGGTGCAGGGGAGTCTGACAGACCTCAGTTCTCATGGACTGATGAACTTCCATATTTTATACTCAAGATGTTCTTCAAACAGACTCAGACTCACTCAGCAAGAGGTTGGCTTCCCAGGCCTGTGCCAGTGAGATCCTGCCCAGGGGCAGAAGGTGAACTAATGCCTGATGGCTGACCACAGCAGCCAGGTCAATCACAGGCCACGATTCTGTGTCATACCATGACCACACACACACACACACACACACACACACACACACACACACACACACGCTCAGCTCTTCCTCAGAGGGGCAGTGCCCTCACACTTTGGCCCTCAGCCTCAGGGTCACTCAGCCTGTCCACTCCACCATGTACACACACTTCAGATGTGGGAGCCAGATGGGAGCCAGAGCTGAGCTCTGGTGGCCTGGAGAAGACAGACCATGCAGGCCTGGCTAGATCGAGGCTGAGCCCACATGGACAGAGAGACGGCTTTGCCTGACATTTGGAGTGAAGAAATTGCCGGTGTCCTGGACAGGAGGTCTCTGCAGCTTCTCTGCCTAGCCCACCCTCAGCACTGGTGTGTCTTTCTTTCATCTCTCAGGACACATTGTCTCCAGGTGCTCTGCCTGCTCCCTGTAACCAAGCATCTTCCTCTGAGTTTTATACATGTGGGTCCAGATGAGTCCCGGGTTGATGTACACAGAATTTCAGGGCCAGGAACTCCATTGCCCAATACCTAGGTAGCATCTACCTTCACAGAGCATGTCCATATGTTCTATAGCATCAGAGCCTCCAGGCTTCCAGTGAAGAAAGGGAGGCTCAGACCAGGTAGGAGCAAGTAAGAGTCAAACTCAGGGCTCAGGAATTCCAAACCAAGTTGCAGGCCTGGCTGCCAGATCAGCCATTTGACCCTTGGACCTTTACAGAGTCGTTCCCATCCCAGCCTGTCCAGACTACCCTCCATGGTCATCCATGACTGTGCCCTGCTGCAGCCCCTCAGGGACACATCTAGGGAGGTGGGTGCTCCTCAGTGTTTCTAGAGTTTCCTGCCTTGCTAGAGGCAGAGATGCTGGGCATTAATCAAGGCAAGAGGTCACTCCTGTGTGCTCAGGTGTGGTAGCAGGGTCCGGAACCCTTTTCCTTCTGTCACCAGCAGCCAACAGAACGCTAGGCAGTCTAAAGGGGGAGAAGCCAGGCAAGCCCCTGGGGAGCTAGACTCTTGCCTGTTTAGTCCGTGAGGTCTCTTGGTCCTGATGGGAGCCTTGCTAGGGCACAGACATGCAGGTGGGGAACTGTATGGATATTGGGAAAGGATGCTGGAGCAGTTCCCATGCCAGCTCTGTTGCTGGGCGCCAGGGTCTGCAGCAGGTGTGCCCCTTCCCCCAGCCTGGGGAGCTGTACTGTGTATCCTGGAACCCCGCCTGGCGCTGAGTCAGCACGTGGCACATGCCAGAGAGTGTTGTGCCTACTGCAGGGTCTTCCAGGAAGGGTCCGGTGGCCCGTTTGTTAATCTGATTTCAGAGCGCCCCTGTAATTAGGGCGGGCCTCTTGAAAATTGTTCAGAACAGAAGACCAGCATTCCAAAATCAAGTGGGGGGATTCCCATGGAAGCAGCTTGGTTCCTACAAATGGCAGGCTGTTGTTTAGATTTGTTTGGGAAACCTCTCTGTTTCCACCTGCATGCCTAGGAAGGCCTCCCCATCCCCATCCCCATCCCCCCCATCACCCCCCCCCCCCCCCCCCCCCCCGCCAAATAATCTCATCCCAGAGGCGCCACTGAGGACTTCGCACTGTGCGACTAGGCCAGCCTAGTATGCTTTGTACAGAAGTCCCTGCCGTTGGACCTGGAGGGACAGGGGTTGGCTCAGCCCCTTCTCTTGGTTGTGGAATACATCGGGAGGTGATGGGCAAACACTAAGGCCCAAGACCTCCAATTCCAGCTGTTGCCTCTGAGCAAAGCCAGGTGACAGAGTCCCCGACTTCATAGGTGAAAGGGAGTCAGTACTATCTAGGTCACCTCAAGATCCAAGTTCCAAAAAAGCTGCCAGTAGTGGCAAGCTCACCATTCCATGGAAGCCTTCCCCTCAAGGGTGTGGATTCCAGGAAGGGCTTCCTTTGTGGGGTATCAACTTCCTGTGGCCCTCAGGCACCATGTTCCGTTGATCTGGGAAATGTAGGCTGTGAGAGAAATAGACAGCCCTGGTCCCAGTGGTGCAGGATGCTTGGATGCCTTGGTAGGTGGCTGGTGCTCATTGCTCATGGCCCTTTGAATGGCACAAAGTGTATCCATTTCCTTTTCATGATTGTGTTAAATGAGGCTGTGACATTCTGGGCATGGAGGGAGACAGATGGCCCTGGATGGCTCCTGTAGACAGGAACTTGAAGCTCCAGAGCCCCCTCTGCCCCACTTTCAATGTTCATAAGTCCCACTATGTGCCAGCCCCTCTCTGTACCATGTGTCTTAATACAGCCCCTTTGGTTCTCTCAGGGCTGAGCAGGAGCCTTGAGAAGGAAGACCAGCACCTCCCCAACCTGGGAAGAGCACCTGCTTGCCCGTCACCACAGCTGCTTGGGGAGGGGAGCTGCACTTTTCCTCCAGCATTTTCTGGAAATCATCACACAGGCATCCAGACACCGATGGCCCTTGCAGAACTCAGCTGACTCCTTCCCCTGCTGGATGAAGATCAACCAGTTCAGGGCTTTGAGGGCAGGAGCTAAGGCTCAGGTGGGTTGAGTGACCTGCCTACAGTCACACTGTTGGCTCCAGCCAGACTCGACCCCAAGTCAGCCAGGCACAGAACCTGGCCACCTGCCATCTGTCTGCCCTGCATCTGCATCTCCCAGGCCCAAGAGGGCTATGCCAATCAGCTCCTCATCCTTTTTTTTTTTTTTTTTTTTTAATGCTGGGGCCCACTCAGTATTTGAAAGGGGTGACACCACCTGTTCCTTGATACAGAACACACTGACATTTCTGCAGCAAAACATAAGATGTTCAGTTCTGCTTAGGTCTATTGAGGGCACCAGCAACCTTGTACCAGGCCAGGACAGAGTTTGTCCCCAGATGAATGGAGCTGTAGACGTGATGTGGACGGGGCTTAGCCTATCCTTTAGGGGCGGAAGGGCATGTCGAGGTCTGTGAGTCCCAGGGCGGCTAGTGGACCTGTCTGTGGCCACAGGACTCAAGCCTGCTCTGAACTTCTATGCCATTCAGAATCTGTAACAATTCTACTTTAACTACTGAATGAAGGTGAAAGTGTTTAAAAAGTGCTGAATTCATTGGAGTGAAGGCACCTGGGCCCTGGTGGGGATGGGGCACAAGATTATGACTGGGTCCATCACTGATTACCCACCTGCTTCATGAGGGTGCCAGTCTTCAGCAGAGCCAGGACATGTCCCTGTGTCAATGTATAGATGTGTGGGTGTGTAGTTTGAATGGCATGTGGATGCACACATGTATGTCTTGCAAGTGTGCGGGAGGGGGATGGGGGTATGCAGGTGTGTTACTGCACAGATGTGTATTTATATGTGGGTGTGCATAGTTTGATCGTGCAAGCAGGTGTGCATAGTTTGAGGGTGTACAGGAATGTGATGTATAGATGTGTTTCCTTATGTGAGAATCAACAGCACCCCATGGCTGTGGAGTGTTGGGTGCATGATAGTCTCATCTCAGCTGAGCCAGGCCATCTCATCTCCACCTGCCATGAGCAGGGATGGGCTGGTGACCTGGGCCTGGGCAGCCTGGGGCTCTGGTGAACCTGAGTTCTGTCTCCTATGAGCTTGTTCTGTCTCCAAGGAAGACATCTTCCCTGGGACCCATCACCTACCCCTTGCCCTGTGACTAAGACAGGTGGGTCTTGGGAGTCTGAAGATAGCTGATTTGTCCCTTGCCTGGGCCTGTGATGGCTGTAGTGGTCTGTTGAGTCACGTGTCTTTGAGAAAGGTTTTGCATAGATGAAGCTGGACAATTATTCCTGTTTCATTAAGTGCCACTTAATTATTAAAAAATTAACGAGCCTTTTCAACTGTGTGAGACACATCTGATTACATAGACACTTGAAGTCAATAAATATCTTTAGAGAGCCAATTACTGCCTAATTAAGGGCCTGCACTGATGACAGGCAGCCGCTTCTCATGGATCAGATGCCAGAGACATCCTGGTGGCAGGCAGGAACGTGGGCAGCTCGTGGGTGTTGGTGACTAGCCCCTCCACGGGATGTGGGACACCCTTGGGAGAACCTCCCCTGTCCTGACTTTATCACCCCTGGGAAACCTTTGCTGGTCAGAGGACTCTATCCATTCTGTCTTCCGCCCTGGTTTGACCTTTACTGAGCTCAGCTGCCTTTGTAACTCCAGTGAGAATATGTCCCCCATACAGCTGAGATGCCTGGGACCAGGCCATGTCTCCAGGTTCTCTGGACACTTGACTGGGTTTTTCTGTCTCCCTCTCTGGGACAGTGTCACCTAGAAGGATCTAGGAGGTAGAAAGCCTGAGCGCCCTGCCCCTCCCCCATTGGGTACTGACTGGTCACCTGCACAATGACAATATGAAGAGGGCCCTGGCGAGCCTGGACCCGTGTGGCAGGAGACTCAGCATGGGAGCCTGCTGGCTCTGAGGCATATTTCCTCTTCTTCATGTCGAAGAGCATGGAAGACAACAGGAACCCTCCCGTTCTTTCCTTGAAGGATGGTGGGTCTGGGCAGGCTAGGCTGGGGCAATGCTGTGTGTGTGACAGGGGAGGCTGAAGGCCAGGGGCAAATTGATGGGGTAGTTAAAATGCCTATCAGTGTGGGCCTGCCAGTCCCCTTCTCCCCTTAGTAAAGGCAGGCCTATGAGGTGTGAGTAGCGCTCTTGGAGGGGTCAGAGGGAAGTGGGAGACTGAGGAGTTCTAATGAGCAGCTACAGCTATACCACCACCAGCATTGGGCAGGGACAGCACATTCTGGTCACTCCAGCAGGCTCTCTAGTGTGTGGTCACAACCTTGGCAGGTGGGCCTCCTTGACCCCTTACTGGGCTGTGACCTCCCTCTCTGCATGCTGCTTCTGGACTCCCCATACTGGACATGTGTTTGTGTGTCCCGTAGTGACCTACTGCAACATGCTCATCCGTCTTCTGTGAGCATTTGGGAACTTCCTTTCTCTCTACCCCAAGCTCATTGGGCCGGTAGATCAGTAGAGCAGCCCTGGCCTTGCTCATTGGATCCTCAGCTAGGCCTTAGAGTAGCCTCTACCCTGGCATCTTACCTTTCCACCCACCCAGCACCAACTCTCCTACTTGTCCCTGTTCTGGTAAGGATCCTCAGTGCATCCCCAGCCTACGGAATAGGCCTGGTGCTCCTCCTCATGGCATATGGGCGCTCTGGTTCTGAACCATGTGGCCCCCTTGGTTCACCAGCTTGATGCCTATTCCTCTCTTCCCTTGCACATCCATACTAGCAACACAATACTACGTACACAATACACTATGTAAATGAACAAACCATGGGGGTATTACTCCCATGAGCCTTTGCACTGCTAGTCCATTTTCTTGACCACCTTTATGCAAAGGGCAAACTCCTATTCATCCTTCCTAACCCTGGCTGCGGCACTACCGCCTGTGGTGAAGGTGTCCTTGGGATTCTCTAGGGGACTAACTCCCTGCCCTGCACTTTGACCTCATTGCTAACTCTGCACCTAGTGGCCTGCATGCATCCCTCCTCCACCACTGCAGGAGGTCTAGAAGGCAGAGCCTTTGTGTCCTTTGTCCTGACACCTGCTCAGTACACTCACCAAGGCTGACCTGTCTAGGGCAGCTGGTTTGAGATTGTTCCTCACACACCACAACCACAAAAGTGAAGTCCAGGCAGCACCCATGAACCAGGACCAAGCTGGTATCTTTCAGGGAACAGAGCAGTGTGTCTTTAGACTTTGGCAAGTCCCATAGGGCAGCCCCTTCTATGTTCATCTTCTTTCTTACTTGTGCTAATGATGAGCTTTTGCCCTTTCATCCAGCTCCCCAAGCAGAGAATTCTGCATGTAGTGGTTCAGTGACTTGCATCATGCTCACCCCACACGTTGGGAGACAAAGACACAGAGAGGCTAAGCCATTGGTCCCAGGTTACATAGCGGCAGGTGGAGGAGCTGGTACACTGTTAGAAGCCAAGTTAACCCTTGTGTCACAGGGCTCCCAACAATGAGGCATTTGCTGCAGTTCTGAGAATGTCCAGCAGGTGTCCTGGTTTACACTGCAGGGGTGGAATCCCAGATAGATATTCTGGCCAGTGTTTGAGTGGAGGAATAGAAAGTGCAAAGGCCCTGGGGTAGGCAAGCACAGGTAACTTGGAAAAGTGAGCCCAGAGCCACCCTAGCAGAGGAGTTGAGGGTGTGTCAGACAATATGGGGCCTCAGGATGGGCATGGCAAGGATGTGGGAGGCTAGGGGAAGCGATGGCTCCAGTGTCATCCTCTCCTTAGTCAAAAGGGTAGGAAGAGACCTGTCCTCTCTCCTCCTCTAGGAAGACCCCCCAACCTCTCCCACTTTTTCCAAGAGGAAGAGGCCACTAGTTTTTCATGGTGGCCTCTGGCAGCTGCGAGCAATTTGTTCTTTTATCCCTGCTTGGCCGTTCTATCCCAGACACAGGATAAAACATGGGTCCAATTCCTGGTGGCAAATCCAGACCCTGCCTACTGCTGTGTGACTGTGAGTAGGGGCCCACCCTCTCTGAACCTTCCCGTCTGCAGAGAAAGGAGGGAAGTTTTGAGGCTCCACTTGCTTTTCCCTGCATGGAGAAGGCAAAGCCACCAGGCAGCTGGCACGAGGGTGGACCAGAGAGTCTGGGGTGGGCCTAGTCATGGTTGTCTGGGTAGAAGCCCTGGTTTGCAATGTTTGAGGATGGCTGTTGTGAGTCCACTTGTTAGTGGATTTTGAGTCTTAGGCGTACAGTCTCATTAGAAAGTTTCAAGATTCCTTCAACCCTCCCCAAGGCAGCAGTAACTGCCAGAGAGAGAAGACTCTGCTGTGGATATCGCTCTGTATAATTAAAATGCTGATTGGCCAGTAGTCAGGCAGGAAGTATAGGCGGAACAAGCAGAGAAAAGAATTCTGGGAACAGGAAGGTTGAGTCAGGAGACGCTGCCAGCCGCCTCCATGAGTAACAACATGTAAGATACTGGTAAGCCACTAGCCACGTGGCAAGGTATAGATTTATAGAAATGGGTTAATTTAAGACGTAAGAACTAGATAGCAAGAAGCCTGAGCCATTAGGCCAAACAGTTTAAATAATGTAAGTCTCTGTGTGTTTACTGGGTTGGGTCTGAGCGGTTGCGGGACTGGCAGGTGAGAGAGATTTGTCCTGACCGTGGGCCAGGCATGACTGGAGCTACAAGACTCAGCTTCAGCTACAAGACTCCAGTGGAAATCTTGCTAAACTGGCAGCCAGAGAGACCCAGGGATCCTCCTGCCTCTGCCCCTCCATAGCACTGGGGTTACAGGCACACACAGTCAAGAGCGCTAGGGATTCTAACTCAGTGTCTCATGCTTGCTTAGACACTTCCCACTGAGCAGTCTCCCCAGCCCTGGACGCACTGAGGATTACAGTTCTTTGTTCTATGTGAGTGTGTGCCTCAGTGGCGTGTGCAGAAGTCAGAGGACAGCTCTGTGCAGTGTGTCCTCTCCGACCTTCACATGGGCTGCAGAGACTGAACTCTGGTCCCCAGGCAGGCATGGCCGGGGCTTTACTGGCCAAGCACCTACTCAGCCTTTTTTTTTTTTTTTTTTTTTTTTTTAAGAAATATTCATGTGAGCCCCAGGCTGCTGCATACCATGTCTGTAGCCTGTGCTGCCTCTGACAGCCATGATGGTGCCCGTGGTCTGTGCTGTGGCTGAGAGCTGTGTTGATGTCCGTGGTCTGTGCTGTCACAGGAGGCCATGTGGATGTCTGTGGTCCGTGCTGTCACTGGAAACCATGCAGAAGTTCGTGATCCATGCTGCTGCTGACTGTAAAAGGCAAGGGACCTTCTTTTACAGTGTTATCGATGACTGCAGAGTCACAGTGGAGAATGAGAGACATCCAAGTCTTCTGTGACAACCTCGGCCCCAAGAAACAGTCTCAACAGGAAGCCATTGAAGAGAAATCTTAAAAATTGTGATAGGGATCCTGAAGTGTATCTCTTCACAATTGATGGTTCCCGGCAGGGGATGGGATTGGCCATGGAATTGGGAGTGGCCAGCCCGTTTTCTTTAAGGGGCTGGCCACTGGGAATTTGACCATGTTCCAGTGAGTATAGGGGCAACACAAGTTGGAGGAATTTTTTTGTTTGTTTGTTCTGTTCTGTTTTGTGTTTTCTGTTCTTTTTTTTTTTCCCCTTTGGGGGAAGTCACAAGGGTGGAGATGGACCTAGGAGGACTGGGAAGTAAATGGGACCAGAGTGCATTATGTCATACTCCCAAGTAATCCAGAAAAATACTATGTTGGGAAAGAAATGAGAAAGAGCACAAAAAAGGAAGAAAAGCTAATGATTACCCTAAGATTAACAATATATTATATGATTATATATTTATCCGCAACAATGCTAAGCCACTCCACAGGTAGCGTGTCAATGACTTCTATCATAGCTGTGACGAGACCCCTGGTAAAAGGAATGTAAGCAGAGAAGGGTTTGTTTGGTTCACAGGTTGAGCTGTGGTGGGGAGCGCAGCTCTAGCTGTGGTGGCTGGAGTGTGAAGGAGCTGGTCACCTCCACCACAGCCACCACTACCACCACCACCACAATCACCACCGCCGCTGCCACCTCCACCACAGCCACCACCACCACCACCACCACCACCACCACAATCACCGCCGCCGCCTCCACCACAGCCACCACCACCACAACCACCACCACAACCACCACCACCTCCACCACAGCCACCACCACAATCACCATCACCACCACCACCACCGCCACCACCTCCACCGCCGCCGCCACCGCCGCCGCCGCCGCCGCCGCCGCCGCCGCCGCCACCACCACTACCACCACCACCGCTGCCACCGCCGCCACAGTCAGGAAGCAGAGAGAGGTGGTTGCTGGTGCTCAGCTTTCAACTCCCTTTCTTCTTTTTATTCATTCTGTGACCCCATCCCATGCGATGGCGCTGCCCACATTCAAGACAGTCCTCCCTCTTCAGTTAAATCTCTCTGGAAATGCCCCTACAGACACACCCATTGGGGTGGTTTTTATGGTGACTCTAAATCCGGTCATAAACTGATAATCTGGAGTCACTGTCACAGGCAGCCCGGGATGGTCTGTTGGCAGGCTTGCCACTGCTGTGGTTTGCCTTTACACGCACCATTACTCCCCATTTCCTCTTGGTTATCTTATGGAGCAGGGGTCAGCAAAGCAGCGGCAGCAGGCTGTTTTTGTAAATAAAGCTTTATTGGCACATGGCCATGCCGTTTGTTGACACGTTCAATATGGCGACTTTCACGCAGGGCTGAGAGTGGAGTGGGTGCTGGTAGCATACCATCTGGCCTGTGAAACTCAAAATATCCACTCTGCCACAGCGAGAAAGTGCTTGCTGACCTCTATTCTACATCAGCTGGAGCTAGGGGACAATGCGTGTTGTTTTACCTGCATTAATTTTGTTCTATGCTGTTTAACTGCAAGCTTGTCCAAACAGCTACATAAGTGTCTCAGAGTCTGTCAGCAAGAAGGTTGCCTCAGGTTAGTTTGTCTGAGAGTCTGTTTTTCACAAGCTCTTCATTTTTCACAAATAAAACGTTCTCTAATGAGCCTTGATGCAATGTCCCACCACCCCCACCTCCAAGCATTAATAATGATTAGCTCTGGGCCTATCTGTGTTTCAGTTATACTCGGTCCATCCCCCAAATCATACACCTTCCCTAACTTTAAATATGTATGTCTACAGAAGCTAACGGCCATATAAAAACCCAAGACAACACATAGCATCATGAGTGAAAAGTGGGCACTACTTTCTCAGCGTTACAAACACCCAGGCAAGACCAACCTTCCCCAGCTGCTGCCTAAGGCTCACTCCACCTGTGAAGGATGTTCTGAAGGACTTGGTCCACAGTTTTCCTTTTTCAGCACTTCAGAGAGTCATTCGGTCAACCTCTTGCCCACATGGCTCCCATGGGAAGTCTGCCGTGTTGTATTCTTTGTTCTTTGATAGGTGAGTGTTTTTCCTCTGGCCATTTTCAACACTTCCCTTTTCTTTTTTGATAGTCGGGAATTGAGCAGAAGTTGGGGTATTTGAAGCGGGAGAGGGCCAGATGGGCCAGCTTATCCAGTTTCTGTAACGTATGAAAAACAAGGCATGGCTGTTAACTTTTTCCTGTATTTCTGCTCCGTCCTTTAGTCTCTTTCTCTTACGGGCTTCGGATCGTGCACGTGGTAGAGCCTCAGTGCAGCCCACAGCTCCCGCATGCCGTCATGTCTCACCCTCCTCTTTGCTCCCATGTTACCGCCATGCTTTATTTTTGGGGAAACTTTGCCGATACATTTCTCAACTCGTTGACTTTTTCTGCTGATAGAGTCCCTGCCATAGAGCCGATACCAGTTTTACAATGAGATTTTGATTTTCTTTCATGGAAGACTTTGTTGAACTTATTTTGGGATAATTTTGGATTTGGAGAGAAATTCCAGAGGGAGTGTCTGCATGGCCTTCCCCCACCTTCTCCTCTGTCAGATGTTGGCAGACCTGCCCTGTAAATGCCTGGTGATGAATGCTATGCTATGAGCAGTCTCTGCTGGACCTCAGCTCTGGCCACTGATGCAGAAGGACATCCACAGATGATTGCAAAACAGGCCAGGGACCATTAACACAAAACCATCCATATAGCCAGGTGATGGTGGCACATGCCTTTAATCCCAGCACTCCAGAGGCAGAGGCAGTCAGATCTCTGTGAATTCAAAGCCAGCCTGGGCTACAGAGTGAGTTCCAGGACAGGTTCCAAAGCTACACAGAGAAAGCCTGTCTCAAAAAAAAAAAAAAAAAAAAAAAAAAAAAAAAAAAAAAAAAAGAAAGAAAAAGAAATCGATACAACCATATAAACAGGCCAGACAGAACTCTGCCATCCCATCCTGACACGATCATCTCACCCTATCAGGTGACTGTGATAACCACTACACTTTGGAAATGCCCAATAATATCACATAGCCATGAATGTTGTAGAATCTACAAGATCCACCTCAGATTCAGCTAGATGCTGGGTTTCCACGTGTGTCCTCTGTCTATTCACAACTCCACCTCAGATTCAGCTAGATGCTGGGTTTCCACGTGTGTCCTCTGTCTATTCACAACTCTGACCAGGGCTCTCAGTGGCCCTTGGCTATCATTTCTCTCTGGCATCTTCACCCAGCTGCCTTAAAAGTGGAACAGATTCAGGAACTATACTCTGAAACCACTGTGGACTCCACTGGACGAATCACAGAATTAGTAGATTTTGGGGAGAGAGACTTTGAGTCCATGTGAATATCTTACATCCCATGAGTCCGCTTGCTGATTTCACTGTCATCCGCTGACCTCACAGGAAGCTGCGCAATGTTTTCCTTCTGTGTCTGTACTTTGGAATTCTTTGTGATGTGTTCCTTCTCCATGTCCTTATTTATCCAGTCTTTTACCTGTGTCAGTATAGACTCAGGGACAGTCCTTTTGTGCGTTGGGTTTTAATCCTCGTGTCTATACTTTGGAATTCTTTGTGATGGGTTCCTTCTCCATGTCCTTATTTATCCAGTCTTTTACCTGTGTCAGTATAGACTCAGGGACAGTCCTTTTGTGCGTTGGGTTTTAATCCTCGGCTACGTTCATTACATCTCTTGCTGCTCAAATTGTTCCAGTGTTGGCAGCCTCCCGCCCTTCCATGCTGATTGCGTTTGGCAGCCCCTTGGCATGGCTCACTGTCATCTGTCTTTCATGTGGCCATCCTCTATCCTCGTTGATTTATCCACATATTATCGATCTGTCTGCCTATCTGCAATCTATATCTATGTATCTGTCAGTCTATCATCTATACATTCTATCTATCCATCCATCTATCTGTCTGTCTGTCTGTCTACATCTATCCATTCATCATCTGTCTGTCTTCTGTGTATGTACTTACCTATCCTCTGTCTAGCTCTTGATCTATCATCTACTACCATATAACTATCTGTGATGGTTGGTGGTAATCTAGAATCACCTGAGAGGTGGGCCTCTGGGCATGCCTGGGGGATTATTTCGATTATGTTAATGGAGGTGAGAGACTTTCCCATTGTGGATGGCATCATTTCCTGTCTGGGATCCTAGACTGCATAAATGGAGAAAGGGACCTGAGCAGTGGCATCCATTTATCACTCTCTTCTTCCTGACTGTGGAAACAATGAGACCAGCTGCTTCAGCCTCCTGCCACCTTGACTTCCTGCCATGATAAACTATTCCTTGGAAGGGTGAGCTAAAATAAGCCACTTCTCCCTTAAGTTGCTTTTGTCAGAGTATTTTTATCATAGCAACATAAAAAGAAACCAGGTTAGGACACTCATCATCTATCCATTATCTATCTATCTATCTATCTATCTATCTATCTATCTATCTATCTGTCTGTCTGTCATCTAACTTTCATCTCTCCATCCATCCATCATGTTGGAGCTATCATCTATCCCATCTTACCATCTGTTCCTAGTGATAATTATCAACTCAGCAGGACCTAGACTCACCTGGGACATGGGCCTCTGGGTGCCTGTGGGGGAGTTATCTTGGTTATATCAGTGGAGATGGGAAGGCCCAGCTTATTTATGAGTGAGACCATTCCCTGGCCAGCGATCCTGGAGAAAGGGAGCTGGGCAGCAGCATGCATTGCTCTCTTCTTTGGGCTGTGGATACAACATGAATGTCTGCCTCAAGCTCCTGATGCCTTTACTTCACCAAGATGGACAGTACTCTACAGTGAGCTACAGTGAGCTTTTTCTCCCCTAGGATGCTTTTGTTAGAATATTTCATTATCATAACATAAGTGTAAGGAAGACAACATCCATCTATTATCTATTTATCTATATATTTATGTATATATGTGTGTGTGCATTTATCTATTTCTCATCTATGTATTTACTTATTATCTATCTGTCTGTCTATATATTCATCCAACTAGAACTTCAGGCTCATTATATAGTTCCTCTGTTCCAACCCAAGCATCATCCACTTCTCTGGGGAGGCTGGTGATAATGTTTAGAAGCCAAGATCTGGGCATTGTGTGAGCTTGTTGTCCTGTACTATCCCTGCTTCTGGGGCCTCTCAAGGGCAGTACTAGGAATCCCGTGCACATATAGTAGTCTGCACACGGGCACATTTCTTCCTGCCGTCCTGCGTGAAACTCTGTGTGTGAGTGATGATGAACAGGCTGCCGTGCCCTGTCCTGAGTGCAGTTGTCCATAGGTTGGTGTTTCTTTCTCTTTTGTTGCTAAGTCATCACTAGCTGCCTTACCTCCTGCTCTCTGCACTCCTCTCTCTCTCTCTCTCTCTCTCTCTCTCTCTCTCTCTCTCTCTCTCTCTCTCTCTTCCTTGCGGAGTGCACTTTCAACACTTCCTCTCCCAGGGATCGGGGTGCAAGTTCTTGGCTGTCCAGAGTCCCATTAGACACGTTTTGCCTGTTTTGTGCTGTTTTAGGCAGGAGCGGGCAAGATGGTAGTCATCAATGTCCCCTGGCCAGTTCTGGGCACAAGTCACTGTGGTATTTGTGCTTGAAAAACATTCCACACTTGCCAGTCCCTTTTAATCACCACAACAACCCATTTTCAGTTGCAAATGCTTTGGTGAAGAGAATGCATACTTGCCTGGGTTCAGAGGGTCTGCAGTTTGTGCCTTGATGGGCTGGGGCTGGGACAGAGCCTTGACTTTGTGGCTTCCAGGGTCAGTGATTTCTTTCTAGTCAACCGCACAGGCCATGCACACAGGGAGAAGGTAATAAGAAGTGTATGGGGGGGGGGGCGTATCTGCATGACTATGGGTGACACTTCTGAAGGGTGGTGGTCAGGTGGAGGGAAGTGGCATGCACATGCTCACAAGTCCCCTGCTGCTTCCTGAGAGAGCACCCATTACTGCTGCACCTGTGGACAGCTGACTCCAGCCTCTTTGCCTTTCTGCATGGACTAAAGACCAGCAGTTCTCTAGGCATCATCCCGACCTCTACTGTGACTGTCGAGGCATCCAGCTTCTTGGAATGGGCACCTGCCTCTCCAGTGTGCATACAGCCATTGTTGGACTACCCAGCCCCCATCACGGAAGCCTGTCCAATAAGCCCTTTATAACATAATCATACACTCTTATGTATGTTCTAGAGACCTCCTCCCAAACTCATGATACTTGGGATCGAAGCCTGGTAGATCTAGAAGAAGTCACCTTATCACTTAGTTCTCCTTCCCCACACCATGGTATGGATGGATAAACTGAGTCCTAGATAATGACTGGCAACAACTCCACTTCTTCTGTCATACCCACAGCTGTGAGAGGAGTATCCCTTTGTACTTCCTTAATTTTTCCTGACCTGTTCTCAGCATGTGCAGTTTGGGGCTATTAATATATAATTAAACACAGATCTCTCCCTTTATCTTCAGGGCACATGTTTACTTTAGACTCAAAATGGCAAACAGAAAGGGAATGTTTGATCTGTAGAGACACTCTGAGCTCTAAGCCATGGGGCTGATGAGTCCATTAGGCATAAAATAGGGTGATGAGAATTGAAACGTGTGTGTTTCCATGGTGTGCAGGTGATCACAGGCTGGGTGTCTGCAGGCCTTGGACTCTTTATGGCTTTTGTCCTGAAGAATCATGAAGGATCTTCAATGCCTGTGATCCTGGTGTCTCCATCTCTGCTCCACCTGGTGTCTGTCTCCTTTCCTGTGTCTCAACATAATCGTACCAGACACCGTGGGTGTGGCTTTTCTTGGGAAAGGATGGCATGGGAAGAGACAATGCTTGGGACTCTCACAACCGGGGCAAGAGGCCATGATTCAGCATAGTTCACTGTGTGTACAGGTCTAATGTCTTCACGGATCATGGGCATTTGAATTCCACGGGGTGCTGTCCACCACAAGCCAAATCCAACACTGACCGAGACATGTCACCCCTTTTTAAGGACCTCTATCACCGTAAAATTGGTTTTAAGGTCATTTTCTTTTGTTTCTGCTGTGTTGGAATATTCAGGGCTTGCTACAGTAGGACAGCTGGGCTCTGGTGGTGACATATTGCTCTGGCTGTTGTTGATTATGTTCTTACACTGGTGTTTAGGCATCTGGGTTTGGGTGATTATAGGTCTGCCAGTTTCTGAATTTGTCTTTGTTGGATGGGTGTTCTTTGGTTTCTGTTTCTTCTTTGGTCTTCTAGTCTTTGTGGTGTAGATTTCTGGTGGTTAGTGTGACTTCTGCTTCAGCAGTAGGTCTCCATCTGAGTTGGAGATTGGAGTTCTGGGGCTAGCATGGCATTTGGTCCAGCAGCGAATTTCTGCCTGAGTTAGCCTGTCTGTTATTCTGGCTGGTGTGGTCTGTTTCTCTGTCTGGTGTGGCCTGCACCTGTTCTTCAGACTGGTGGGACCTGCACCTGTTCTTCTGCGTGGCATGGCCTGCACCTGTTCTGACTGGTGTAGCTTGCACCTGAGCAGCTGATAGCCACTCAAGGTGTGGGAAGCAGCTGATAGCCCCTTAAGTGGGTTGGGTCTTTGGGATGCAGACTGAGGGTGTGGGAGGGTTCCGAGTGCAGGTGGACCTCTTACCTGTTCTGACTGTTGTGGCCTGCACCTGAGCAGCGGCTATCTCCAGAGTCATTTTCAAAACTCAGTACATCACTATCCAACTGTCTGCAAAAACAGGAGTATAGTCCTGTTTGGTTGACATCTGCTAAGATACAAATAGCCAAAATCTACAGAGAATCAAGCCAGGAGTAGGGGTCCCCATGGGAAAGGGAGCAGTCTACAATGCTACTTCAAACTTGCTTTCTACAGAGCTGTAACAGAAGCCCTCAGGTGTCCATCCTCATCCCTCCTCCCAGCTCCATTTGGCCTGGGGAAGCATCCTTCTAGGTGACCTTGAACTCAGTTCAATATAGGATGGAGACCATGTCTGACTCCATACACCATTTCCATGGAACATTCAGTGATGGTGAATTGTGATTGTCCACTTGACAGAATCTAGAGTCACTGAAGAGGCAACATCCTGGGCACATCTGGGAGGGATCTCTCTATTAGGAACTGATGTGGAAGGATCCATCTCAGCAGTCGGCAGCACCAAGCCATGGGCAAGGGTCCTGAACTTCATAAAAAAGTAGAAATTGCCAAGCACTCATATTCCTTTCTCTTCACATCCTAACTGCCGTGGCCATGTGACCGGCTGCCTCACACTTCCGCTGCACTACCTTCCCTGGAACTGTGATCCAACCCAAGTCCTTCCTTCCTTAAGTGGCTTTTGCTGGGGCTCTTTTCTCATAACAACAAGGAACGTAACATGCGATTCTACAGACTCACAGTGGTTCTCATTGCAAACCAGCAGTGGCGTGGTGTGTTCTACTTTTTCCAAGTGGAGGAAGACTGCTTTGTTCAGCTCAGCAGCTCTAGCCTGTTCTGAGCCATAGAAATCAAGGTGCCTCAGCTAGGGTGTGTGAGCACGCTGCCTCCATCAGGCTCCCTTCTGCCCCTGGTCCCTCTTTGTCTTCTCACTTCTTGCTAGCAATGGTGCAATGGGCCCGTGTCTTGGCAAGCACACCATAAGGTGGAAGACTTACGTCTAGCCCTCTCCCTCTGTGTTTATCAGTCCAGTGATGCAGCACACCCTTGAGTCTCTCTCCCCTGGCTCCCTCTTGCTACCTGCCTCTGACATTGGAAGGGTAGTGCCTACTGCATGCGTGTGGCTTCCTTCCTATGTGTAGGGTTTCTAAGACACATCTCTCCCAAGTCAAGGCTCCTGTGTATATTCCAGCCACATGGGCCCTGATGGACACCAGTGTGTCCTGGTGTCATTTGATCTTTCCAGGCATTTACTTTTCAGGTAGAATAGCCTGGAAGGAATCTGTGAGTCACCAGATCCTGATAGCACTGAAAGGTGAGCACTTGGGCTCACCCTTGCTCACGCTGGCAGGATCCTGTGTCCTCACTAGCTGATGTCACTGGCCCTGTAGGTTCTGTTCAGGTTGTGATTGTTAAAGGCCTGTCGATGGTTGAATTTCATTTCCTGTCTGACAGAGTCAGCTTGACCCATTCACTGCATGCAGCCATGTTGTTCAAATCTTAGATAGTCTTTTAATAAAAAACCCAGAGCCAGATTTGGGGTGAAAGCTGAAAGATCAGAGAAGCAGAACAAGCCACAGCCAACCTCACCTTGCCAACTCCTCAGCCAATCCTGTTTCCTCAGAGTCCTCGCCCGGAAGGGTCTCAGCTGAACTGCTTTCATTCCTGTTTCCTCACAGCTTATATACCTTTCTCCACCCTGCCATCACTTCCTGGGATTAAAGGTACGTGTGCTTCCCAGTACTAGGATTAAAGGTGTGTGCCACCACTGTCTGGCTCTGTTTCCAGTATGGCCTTGAACTCACAGAGATCCAGAAGGATCTCTCCCTCCCAAGTGATAGGATTAAGGGTGTGTGCCACTGCTGTCTGGCCTCTATGTCTAATCTAGTGGCTGGCTCTGTCCTCTGATCCTCAGGCAAGTTTTATTGGAATAGACAATATATCACCACACTTATCTGTGCTTCAAGGTTACTGGCCCTTCTCCTGGTCCATAGGAGTCCACTCTGCTCTGTTCTGCTGACCTTCTGTGCTTCACGCACTGACTTGTCTACCCCAGGCCAAAAGCTTGTGTCTTTCCCTGTGGGACTTTAGTGTAGATGTTTTAATTTTAACATAGTGTAAGTGCTTCTTTTCTGAAGGCCTTTCTAGAGTGTTTGTAACTGACTTATCCTTCCTCATCTCAAGTTTATGAAGACATGTGTGTTAACCATTTTCTTCTGAAAGTTTTACACGTGGCATCTGGGAATGAGGCTTATGCCTGTGCTTTTCATTGAAGGAAGGGTCTAATTTTATTTCATTATGGGAAGCGTTTGCCACAACTCCATCTGAGGAGTGTCTAGAATGTCCCTCACACTGCCACACTTCCTGTATGCAAATGGAATAATTTCTAGGCCAGTCTTACCACTAGGGTCATCTGAACACCAAGGGTTCATAGGCTGGTAATTGTGGCCTCTTAAGTGTCAGCCTCTGCCAGGACACACTCTCTCCACTCTAGACCTCTGTCTCTTCTCTCACTTTCTGATTAGCTAGCAGCTCCAACATGAGTGCTTGGAATTTTGTGGGAAGAATTGGCATGCTAGGATCTCAAGTCTTCCTTGCATGGACCTAGAACCCATGGTCCTCCCTGGTGGTGCACTGGCATCCTGGTATCTTATACCTCCCCATTTCTTGCCCCTGGGGAAGCTGGACCAACAACAACCCCTGGAGCTGAGCACCTGCCTTGGAAACAGGGGTCCTGTCATCTGTGTTATCCACAAACTGCATGGGCAAGATGCACAGGAGACAGCCTATGTCCCCAGCCTGCCGAGACCAGGGCTCAGTTTTCTGGGATTTTTGAAAAACCTCCCAGGTAGGAATGTTCTCGCAGTGGAATCTGCAAGGGCAGCAGAGCCTCGCTCCCCTGTGAAAGCTCGCCTTTTCTTTACTTTTAATGTAATGTAGCTTTTATTATGGAATTAGTACACGCCCATTGTGTGAAATTCAAGGAAGGCAAGAAGTGTGTGACCCTGCTCTCCAGAGGTGGCTCTGTTTATAGATCATTGCATGTTGTTCCACACGCCTTCTCAAAACCCGCTTTACTGAGGCGTGATTGAATACAGAAACCATGCATGTTTAATGTGCTCAACTTGATGAGTTTGCAGGTGAGCGTGCATCCGAGGAAACCATTGCTACGGCAGATCCACAAACCCCATCACCCCCAAGGCTTCTTCCTCTATGCTTATTTTTATTGCCACTTAAAAAATGATAAGAACACTTAATCTGATGTATCTATCCTCTTAGTAAAATTCAAAGCACACGTTATAGTGTAGTATAATCAGCTGTACGCACTGCACATGCCTTGATCTCTAGGATCTCTTAAACTGCATAATGAAAACTACCTTTTGGCCAACCCTCCCTCTGCCCCCCAGTCCCCAGTGACTGCCATCCTACTCTCTGCTTCTCAGAGTCGATGCTTACAGATTTATCACAGGAGTGAGACTAGCTGTATTTGCCTTCCCAGACCCGGCTTGCCCTACTTTGCACACAATCCTCCAGGCTCATCCATGCTGGAGTAAACAAGAGGACCTTGCCCTGATCGTGACTGCATAGCGGTCCCTGGTGCCTGCAGCCCATACCTTCTCTTGATTCAGTCCCTTGCTGATGGGCACCTACCTGATTTGTCTTACTGTCAGTAATACTACTATAGATACTGGAAGTAACCTTTCTTCCTGGTGGTAATTTAATTTCCTTTGGGTGTACACCCCATGTTGGGTGACTTGGTGATTCTCCACTTCCACCTGCACCAACAGTGTGTCCAGCACCCCATCTCCATGTGATATTGAGGGCTTTTGAAACTCTCCATTGTGACAGGTGTGCAGGGTATCTCCCTGATGCTTACTGACATTCGCTCCTTTCGTGCTGTGGCACCTCTCTGCCCTCTGTGGGAAATTGTCTATTTAGGTTGCACACTCATCTACAAATCAAGTTATTAGCTCTGGCTTGGAGGAGACCTTTGCATAGCTTGTTGGTTTTCTGGCCTTTTATCCCTTCGTCAGAAGCCTGGTGGGGTCTACGTGCCTTTTCTCCCAGTGCACGGGGCTCTTCCGTGGTTGCCCGTTTCCTGGCTGCATGGAGTGTTTTCATTTGCTGTGATCCTGCCTGTTTTATTTGGCTCGTACCTGGGCTTTTTGAGGACATAGCTAGTGAGTGACAACCGAGAGCCATATCACAAGAGTTCTTCTTCATGCAGGACCTTAGATTTCAGTGTCTGTAACAGGCATTTTACTTTCTCATGGAAACTCAGCTCAGGCTGCAAGGACTGAGTGGCAGAGATCTGGGGTGGGGGAGCAGCATAGAATAGGTGGCTGGGAGGTGGGACTGTGTGCGCCCCAGCTTCCCGAGCAGTTTCCATCACACAGGACTCCCCACAATGGCAACCGCAGAGGCTGATTTTCAGCAAGGAGCTGTGCTGTGCTGCAATGATTTGCTTGGTTTCGAGCAGGTTAGACAAGGCCACTTTCTTTGCTACCAAAATGGTGAAATCCAGTTCCCAGCAGCCTCCACATCCAGGAAGGAGAGAATCAGGCAAAGCTCACATCCCATGGGACGTGATTACAGGGTGTGCACACAGTCAGTGCTCCATCTGTTTTCTCGTCTGACTTGTCCACCGCTGCCAGTCTTAGCCCACTTCTTCCGTGCACTTGGCTTGTGGACACCTTAGTTGAAGGATGGTCCCTTCCTCTTCCTCCTCCTCTTTCTTCTTCGACCATTTGAAATACATTTGTAAACTTCTTTCAAACCGTCCCAACTTTCACAGCCCTGTGAACTCACAAAGGACATCAAGAGTACTACAGAAACTTCCAAGTACAGGCAGGAATGCCGTGCTTCTCTGATCATTTTGGTTTAGGAACATAACGATATTTTTATGGTTGTTATTTAAAATTTGGGTCCCACTTTTCTTGGTGATTATTATATCATAAGGAAATATTGATTTTATACTCCTCACATAAGTACTCTAAAGAATTACAAACATTCCAGGATACGTGAGTTATAATGTATTTAACACTTCTGTTGAAAAAATAAATTATTTCTGTCGTTCCTGGCATAAGTATTGTTTCTCTGAACTCTGTATATCCACTAACTCTAAGGAATTATTATTTTCAGGATAGATTGCTATAAATAGAATTAACGAGTCTGATGATGTGCTGTACATTTTAAAATCCCCCTTCGATTCCTCATGTGTTTGCTGTTTCAGTACAATTTTTAAAACTTCGTATCGTGGTTAAAGAGAAACAATACAAGACTTACTGCTTGCATTAGCTACCCTTTTTTTCCCTGTGACCAACTGTCCAACATGGAACAGCTTCTGGGAGAAACAACTCACTTTTGGCTCACGGTCTGAAGTGCTACAGTTCACCACGGTGGGGAGGTGCCGTGCTGGCTGGCTTCCTGGCAGTAGAATGAGACTGCTTATGAACAGCTCAGTAGACCAAGAATGAGAGCCATGACAGAGGGTGGGGCAGGCTATGAACCTCAAAAGGCAGGCTGCTGACCTGTTTTCTTCAGCTAGCCTCCTTCAGCTAACCTCTCACAGGTTCCACAGCCTTCCCAAATGGTACCACTAGCTGGGGACTGAGTGTGCAGTCACGTGAGCCTGTGGGATACATTTTACATCTGATCCCTATTGCTGCGTTAGCCATCTGAAGCGTATACTTGAGCGACGTCAAACACATTGACATGTTTGAACCAACACTGCCCTCATCCATCCCCACAGCTTTCCTCTGTCTCCATTAGATGTGAACTGCCCTTCCCCTGCCTCAGATCTTATCACCATGTTCAAGTTTCCCAGAGAGTGAGCTCACTTACTCATTCTCTCATCCATAAATCTCTTGCAATACAATTGTTAAGACTTCAGGAGAGGTGGAGAAATGGGAAGTCATGTGTAGGGTGAACCGTGCTGTGCAGAGGGGTGCTGCCCCAGCCTGAATGGGGGCTGGGAGCCTGTCTTGTGCAGCTGATGGAAGCTTAAAGATTCCCCCCCCCCTCTCTCTCTCTCTCTGTGTGTGTGTGTGTGTGTGTGTGTGTGTGTGTGTGTGTGTGTGTATGTGTGTGTGTCTTTAAGCTTACAGACATAAGAGTTATGGGGTAGAGTGATCTCTAGGGAAGGGGAGGGTAGCCATGAAGGTAGAGTATTCATCTGGGATCCAGTCAAGAAGAGCCTGTGCAGCAACCAGGGAGAGAGCTACAGTCTGAAGGACTGGGTATCCATGGAAAGTCTTAGGCAATGCTGCTTCAGAGGGCCAGTGTGTAGTTAAACACCGAGTGTCTGCACCTCAAGTTTCCATAAATTCAGTATAGCAGAGCAACTTGTGTCCACTCTTCAGCTGCTGGGCGTCTTGCCTCAGTTTGCTTTGTCACAATGCGGTATGCTTTGGCTCACGTGCACATAGGCACTTATTTCTCACAGTTCCAGGAGCTGGGAGGTGGAGACTGGGTGGCCACAGGGGTGGGTTTTGGCGATGTCTGTTCATCACAGTTGTCTTTCTTCTGGGTCTTCACACAGTCAGAAGTGGATGAGCTTCTCAGGCCTTCCGTACCGTGTGGGCATCACTCCCATCCCGAGCATTGCACCCTGTACCAGTTCCTGCTGACACCATCACATAGGAACCAGTGGATTTTTCCAATGGATTTGGGGAGACACTGTTTTCATCCATTGCTGAATGACTGTGTCCCCCGCTGAGATTCACAGGACTTTCCCCAGTTTCAGACTTCATTGGGGAGAATCTACTCTGTGATTCCTCAGGTTGTTGGTAAATTTGTCTGTAATTATCGGGCCAGTTAGTGTAGCTTCTCAGAGGCTACTAACTAGAGCTATGCATAGCATGTTACCAGGTGCATCCCCATGTGTCCGTTCGAACCACTCACCCAGCAAGAAGAGCAGTGGTTCTCAACCTGTGGGGTCATGACCCCTTTGATAAACCTCTATCTCCAAAAATATTTACAACAGTTCAAAAATATTCATAACAGTAGCAAAATCACAGTTATGAGGTAGCAATGAGGTAATTTTATGGTTGGGGGTCACCACAACATGAGGAACTGCATTAAAGGGTCCCAGGGTTAGGAAGGCTGAGGACCACTGGTTTAGAGTGAGCTTGTTCTCAATGCAAGGTCTCATCTCTGCAGTGTGACATCCTCTGTGTTTAGAGTGAGCTTGTTCTTAATGCAAGGTCTCATCTCTGCAGTGTGACATCCTCTGTGGTCACATGGGGACTTTTTTTTGACATAATGTGACATGGGTGACATCTCCCGTGTTGTATTTTGTGATCATATATAGACTCTTTTGATGTGTGGACACAGGCCATGCTCCCCTACCCCCATACTATTTTGGTTAAAAATGGGTGATTTTCACTTGAGGGAAGATGGAGATTTGCCTGACTATGTAGGACTGATATCATAGATAGAATAAAATGAAGGGCACATGAAAAGGGAAGGGGCGAGGGCAGGGTGGGAGGGACCTCGGCACCTTCCTCACACTGGTGGCTCCACTGGGTTTCCTCAGTCTCCTATACTCCCATCTTAGAAGTGCAAAGCCCACTAACCGAGAACAGCAATGGAACAGACAGAGCAAACCCAGCAGAGTAGCCAGAGTACCACGAGGAAAAGGCAGCCTTGGAAAATGGAACCACCGAGTAACAACAGGCATACACTCCAGGACCAAGGAAAACCATGGCCACCCTCAGCATATCACACTGAGCGAGGAACCTGGGATTCAGGTGCCACGAAGCCTCTGACGCCTTGGTGGGTGGGGGTCCCAACAGTCAAGTGGAGAGAGGGACTGGCTTACTCCTGTGGCTGGCAGTGAGTCCTGAAGTGTCAAGCCTGGAATTACGCAACAACATGGAAATGATGAGGTGCCTGTCACTCTCCCCACTGAGGTGGTGTCCTAAGGGGCCTCACAGAGAATCAGCATGTTCACCAACACCCAGTGGTTAGGCCATTCCCACTGTGGTCACAGGAGAGCTAGTGAGATGCTATATTTCTCTCCCTGTCCCAGCAGTAACAGGTGCTCCACCTCTCAGGTGTCGATAAGAAACTTTGTGTGTGTGCGTGTGCGCGTGTGCGTGTGCGTGTGCGTGCGTGTGTGTGTGTGTGTGTGTGTGTGTGTGCATTGAAAATGAAAAGATAAAAAGTGATACCTCACCCAAAGTAACCACAAGAAAGTAAATTCCATTTTAAATAGATTTAACCAGGATGGAGGTGGACATTGTGGTAATGATAAAAGGTGCAACCACTCAGTCGTGGCAATTCTCAACTTACGTGCACCAAATAACACAATGGCAGAGCATGTGTGAAGTGAAGCGAAACCTGACAGGGCTAACAGACACATCGACAGAGCCTTCCACAGTCACTGAAGAGCTTAATATCCCTTCACAACAATCGCTAGAACAACCAGGTGTGAAATTAACAAGGTCGGAGACCTCATCAGCATCAGCAGCAGGTGAGTCGAATCACACTTTGCTGAACATGCCTCCAGACCAGGCAGAAGGCGAACTTGGTTCAAGTGCCACAAACACATTCTTACATCGCCCGTGTTCTCAGCTCATAACAAACCTCAGCAACCTTAAAGGACTCTGAATCACAGTATCCTGTCTGCTACAATGGAGTTGACCCAGAAATTACCTTTGGGAAGATGACTGGGAACTCTCTAAACTGTGGGAAACCCAACGCACTTCTGCATTTGGTCAAGGAGGAAATGCTAAAGGACATTAACAACAAAACAATAGGATTGAATGAAAATACAATGTTCCAAAATGAATAGTCCAGCTAAATGCCTAGGAAGTGAAAAGCAAAATGCACCAAGAGAAAGGAGAACGAGACAAAGACAAAAACCCCAATCCGTGCCATTTGCAATAGAAAAAGAGAGACGAGAGAGCTGGCTCTTTGGAGAGATTGATAAGACTGACAAAGCTATAAAAGAACAGCAGAAGAATGAAAGAAAACACACATCGCCGAAATCACAAGTGGAACAAGACACACTGCAGACATCAGAAGGATGGAGGGGGACTGTCGGGAACAGCTCCACACACAGACATCTGACAACTTAGGTGAGAGGGACCGATGCCTTGGAAAATACCAACGGCCAGAGCTCATCCTTCCTGAAGCAGATGGTTTGAATAGCCTTATGACTATTAGAGAAATTGAATTCATAAGTTAAAAACTCCCCCCAAAGAAATACACAGACTCCTATGGTTTCAGTGGAGAATTCTACCAAATGTTTCAAGTAGAATTAATGCCAATAGTACATAATCTCTTCCAGAATACAGCACAGGAGGGAATACTTGCTAGTTCATTTTATGAAGCTATTATTACCAAAACCAGAGATATAACACAAAAAAATAAAACTATAGGCTGGTATTCCTTATGAATGTAGATGTGAAATTCCTTAACGAAATATAATCTAACACAATCCTGCAACATATAAAAATAAAACGAGTTATAAACTATGCCCTAGGGGGTTTTAATGTAGGGATGTGAGGCCAATTTAATGTTTTAAAAAACAAGCAATAAAAACCACCACATTAATATGTTAAGGAAGAAAAGGCTAGATAATATCAATAGATGCAGAAGAATCATTGCCAAAATCCAGTCTTCAAGCATGATTTTAAAAACCTCTTGGGAATGTAGGGGCAGAGGAAAACCTTTTCAACTTGAGAAAAAAAAAACTTTAACAAATATCACTACCATTGAGTTAACAGTGAAAATAAAATACTTTCTTCTCAATCTAACTAAGTAGGAATTTCTCTTTTTATAACTTTTATTCAACGTAGTACTGGAAACTTTAGCCAGTGCAATAAGGCAAGAAAAAAGAAATACAGATTAGAAAAGAAAAAATGAAACGGCTCACAGTGGGTTGTGCCTCCCACGTCAATATTAACTGAGAAAATGACTCACAGGCTTGCCTACAGCCCAATCTGATGGAGATACCTTCTTAGTTGAGGTTCCTTCTTCCCAGATGACTCTAGCTTGTATCGAGTTGACAGAAAACTAACACGTGCATTCCTCATGTTGAGATTGCTGCAAACACACCCTGTCTCTCCTTTGTCTGGTTATTTCTGGGTAGACAGTTTGACCTATAAAGATACTATTTCATGCTGTCAGTTGGTGGCTGGGTGCTCCTGATTTGGGTGCAGGAGTCCTTGTTCAAGTGGGACCAGACAAGTCTCTATCCCTGCTTGTTCTATGCCTACTTCAGGCATCATCCAGAGTCTCAGAATAAACTCAGGCCTGAAGTGCTGGCTGGCTTCCTGCAGGCCCAACTGGCTTCTGTGGTGCTCAGGGACCAGTCTCCTGCAGCTAGCTTTCTCCAGTGTCCCTGTGCTCTGGAATCCTCCCTGTTTATCAGGCTACCTCTTGTGTGGTAGTCTTGCTTGTGACCTTCCCATGGTCTCCCCCAGACCTTCCTGGACAGAGTCCCATGCAGTGACTTGTACTGCGGACCAGCTCTGGTCTTGCCTGGACATGGTTTGTTCAAACTTAACCTGGGTTACTGACCCTTATGAACCGAATAAAGACTCTTCTCAGCCCATTACCACCCTGGACCAGTGGGGGAAGTAGTAAGTCATCATTCAGTGCTGTCTTGGAGTCACAGTTCTCAGAATCAGGCATGTGGGACAGGATGCTGTGATGAGAACATGAAGTAGAAATTGTTCAGGTAGGGCAGGACCCCAAGCAGCAGTTCTGAGAATGTCCTTCTGGAGGCCAGGGACACCAGAAGATAATTTCTGTTCCTGGTTCCTCACTATCTCTCACCCTTTCCTGGTAATTACATGTGAGAATGAAGCCAAATATGAGAGGAGGCACCTGGACACCTCAGGATTGGGCCGTTTGGATGGACCAGTTCGTCCTTATCTCTGCATCTCACCCCAGTTTCTGCCATTAGTCCTTCAAGACAAGCAGCTGGGTGGTTGGCCATTCCCCTCCTGCTTACAATAGTTCTGTCCTACAATGAATCTACAACAAACTTCTTTCCAGAGCTCATCCTCTGTGGCCTGTGGATTTTATCTTTCTAATTTGTAAAACAGGAACCTGGAAGCCACAGACACAGTGGGAGAAATGTGTGACTGTGAGCATCCAGTGCTCCAGCTCCCGAGTTTAAGCCCACCTGAGGTGAGCAGAAAAGCTTCCATCTAACTCCAACATGGTTCACTTTTCACGGGTGAAGTGTCGGCCAACCGGGTCACTTGCCTCTCTCTAGCATTGCTGATGAAGGAGGAAGGGGGTGTGCAGAGCCATTTCCTCTGGCCCAGCCCACTGTCCTCCCAGAACCCAGCTGCTTCCTGTGTCCTGTTTTAGAGGGTGGGTAGGTTTTTCCTCTGCCCCCTTCACCACCTCTCTGTCCCCTAAGAAAGGCTATAAACACACTGACCACCCCTGGCCGTTCCTCTGCCTGGGACCTGGTAGATCCCGCTGGACCTCATCTTGTCATATCAGGTGGGGTAAGTCTGATCTTGTGCCTCAGCTCTTGGCCTCTTTCCTTCTCTTGGAAGTAGGGGTGTTCTAGTCTTGGGGCTGCACCATCCCACACTACTGCCCAGCATGCTTTTCCCTCAGACATCCATCCTGCACCTCCTGGCAGCATCTGTCCCTTGAGGGGCACAAGACATGTCCAGAGAGAGTGAAGGCCACCCCTGGGGTTCACACACAGAAGGAATGAGAGAGAGATTTGGGTTGGTAGCAGAGAGAGCGGAGCTGGAGGGAGAGGTCTCAGGGACAACTTCTGAGCCCTCCAGGAGGTTGTGGCTCAGCTCCGGCCAGCTGCTTCGTGTCTTCAGAAGGACACAGCTGCTAGACACAAACTGCCCGAGGATATAAAGGCCAGTAGGGCCTTTGGGACCACTGAGTCACACACTCCACACTGACTGCACCTGCTCCCAGAGCCTCCCCCGTACCAACAGCCATTGTGCACCATCCACCACTGTGACTGGCCCACGTGACCAGCCTGACTGTCCACCCCTCTGGCTGATCCAGGCTTGTAACTGTGGTCTGAGGATTGTCTAGAAGGTTCTAGCTGTACTTCTGGGAAGAAGAGCAGTCATGATGTGTCCCCTGAGCCTCTTACGGGCATTCATAGCCAACCATTGGAAGCCCCACCACCCTACAGAGCCCACTACCATTTTCTGGAGGGGTACCAAGGCCGAGAGTTACCAAGTGGCTGATGTCTGATCCTAGTAAGTGCAGGGTAGCTAGGATGTGAGTCAGGTACTAACATCCTAGCTTGGGCATGTACACCCAGGAGCTTGTGGCCTCAAGATGGAGTGGATCCTAACAACCGTCCCATGGGACCATTGTGGAGTTTAACCATCACTTCCAAGTAGGGAATGGATGACAGTACGTTGCAGGGACCATAACATACTGGCTTTATGGTAGGATGAGTTTGATGGTGGGAGTGACAGTCACCTGTGTCCTGTGACCAAAACATGCTTTGTACTTTACTAAGTGGTTCTTCTCAGTTCTCCCTTTGCCCTTCGGAGTCTGTGCCCCCAGTTCTCCCAGTCCACACTAAAGTGGAGAGCTTTTGTGTCTGCCCACTTCCTCTGCTCCATTCCCCCTGCTTCCTAGGGGTTTGTTGTTCAAAGGAATGAGGTTGTCTGTCCAGAATCCAAGTCGAACAATGTTTCTAATGAGCAAATTTAGTTGACAGATTTCACCCATTGACAGTTGTTTCAACCACTGTCACCTGAGGACCGACCCCTGCTTTCGTGCTTTTGTGCTCCCCGCCACCCCCACCACTCTCCCATTCCCACAGATGAATCATTCTCCCAGTGAAGATGGCCTCCCCGCTCAAAGCTCGCGCTGTGTACTGCAGGCTTCTGGCTATGCAGGCCTCTCTACTCGGGCAGGGTGCAGACCCTGCTGGAATGAGGGAGCTCTACCGTTCCCTACTCCCTCAGCCAGGTTGGTATTTTCTAGAACTTCCCTTCTGGTTTGTTGTGCCTTTATTTCTTAGTCCTCTTTTGCTTGTTTTATTGAAAAAGACACTAATGAAAATGTTCCAAATTACCCAGCGGCCCTGACTCAGCTGGTTCAGCACCCTGTGTCACAGTGGGTGAGCGCCCAGCTGTGAGGGATGGTTTTGCTGGGTGTTACGTTCTTTCCCTCTGACAATCTGAAGCACACTGACCTGTCGTATGCGTACCCCACTGTTCTGTTCTCGTTCTCTTATTGATCATGGGCTTCTGCTCTTTGCAGGGGTGTGTTGGTCTTGGATTTGTCTTAAATTTCACTTGGATCTGTCCAGGAAGGATGTATTCTTGCCTCTACTTGGCATTGTACAGGCCCTCTGTATCAGAATCAACCTGAGGGACAAAGGGTTTATCTTGAATGTGCAGCCCATCATGTCAGGGAGGTCACAGCCACCACAATGCTATGACACTGGTCACGTTGGGTCCAGTCAGGAAGCAGAGAGCAAAGAATGCTGGTGCTCAGCTGGCTTTCTTCTTTGTATTCAAACCCAGGACCTGAGCCCTTGGAATGGTGCTTCTGACATTGACCTAATCTAGATAATCCCTCACAGATGCAGCCAAAGGCTTCTTCCTGGGGTGATTTTAGATTCTGTGAAGTTGACACTATTAACCATCACAAATCCACCTCTTATCAACTTGACGTCCAAGCACACTGCATTTAATCTATAACCTTCCACCCCTTGTCCCCATAGGCTCACGGTCACCCTACGTATAAAGTGCATTCTATTCAGCTTTAAAGTCCCCAGTCTCTAGCAGGCCTAATGCTATTTGGAAGTCTAAAGGGCAGCACCCTGAGTCCCTCTCACAGTCGGCAAGCACTTGCTGTAAGGGGTGACTTTGCTGAGTTTTATAAGACAACACAATCTCCTAACAGTGACCCCCCCATTTAAAAAATGAATACTTCTAGCATACAATGGCACAGAATAAATGCTCTCATTTAAAAAAAAAAAAAAAGGAGAAACGGGCATAGCTAGGGAAGATGAGATCAGAGCAGGACTAGACACCAACACAGCAAACACCAAATCCTGCAGTTTCGTGTCTTGGCATCTGGGACTCTTGATAGAATTGTCTGGGCTCAAACAGGCTTGGGTAGTCTCACCTCTCCTGCTCTGCTGCCTACGGTGCCCTCAACCTTTCTCACTGGCACATGCAGCTTTCCTCAGGAGAGGATCTTCAGCATCCAGGCATCTCCACTGCAGCTGAAGTTTAACTTTCCCAGCCTCTCAAAGCAGCCTCTTGGGGCCTCTTTTCAGGGACTAGGAGCCTACCATACATTGGCTGGCCTCAGAGACTCTCTGCAACCTCAAAGCAAGGCTCTCAGCCCCCTCAATCTTATGTCTTTTATGCTTCTAAAACCCTGACCATATGGGATGCTGCTGCCGAGTTCTGCTGCCAGCTCAGGATGGAGCCTGGCTTCCTTGGACCACACTTGCTAGGGACAGGGAATTAATTAATTGGGCTTTTCACTAGTTGGAGCATTTGATGGATGGGGTCTTACCTCCAGGACAGCTTTATCTACCGTCCCAATGCTGAGATTCACATGAGGAGGGGTACTTTGCTTTGATAGTTATAGCACATACCTCGGCTACCACTTCAAACTTGTTTCGGCTCTTTTCCTCAACAAACTGCACATTTTAAATCTCTCTGCCTCACTTGTTGCTCTGTTTCACTGTCGACCCAAAGAGTGCTAAGTGGTAGGACTGCCACAGCCAGAATGCTCTCGGGCTTTGAGATGCACCTTAATACATTGATTTTCAATTTAGTCTCACTCACACAGGTCCTTTGCCCTGATACAATATACAGATGGCTTCTAGCCTGGTTCCCATAGGAATCGTTGTTGCCCTCTGGAACCTCAGAGCCAGGCCTCCCCAGTTTGCATTCTCTGCGCCTTCTGGTCTTGTAAACTCCCATTCTAAATCAGAATAGCTCGGTAGACTTTGCTTACAGCAATCGAGGGCTTTGCTAGCTCAAAGCTCCAAACTCTTCCGCATTTCTCCGACAAACTGTTCCAAAGGCCTAAGAACCACGTGGTCAGGTTTATCTCAGAGATGGTCCCATTCCTCAGTATTGATTTTCTGTCTCACCGCTGTGGCAGATCAGCTGACAAAGGTAACTTTAGGAAGGAAGTGTTTATCTTGCCCCACCCTTTGAGATCACAGTCCATCATGGCAGCAGGAACAGGCAGCAGCTGGTCACATGACATCACAGCCAGGAAGCAGAGAGAGATGAATGCTGATATTCAGCTTGATTCCTCTATTTTACTTATGGGATGGTGCCACCCACACTTATGGTGGGTCTTCCTACCCCAGTGATCTATATAAGCTAGATAATTTCTTACAGACATGCCCTGTGGCCTGTATCCTAGGTGATTCTAGGCTCTTTCTAGTTAATATTAACCATCACACCTACCTATCTGAGGTCATTGGTTCTTCAATACCTACTCCTCAGGTGTGGTCCCACCCTCTTTCTTGTGGTGATATTTTATTTGTACTCTAACAAATAAAGCTTGCCTGGGGATCAGAGGAAAAAGCCAGCCACCATATTAAACATAAAAGTCAGGCAGAGGTAGCACACGCCTTTAATTCCAGCACACCATAGAGGTCTGGAGGTCTGTACAGACAGAAAGGAAGTGATACAGCTGAGCGGAAAGAGGAAGTGATGTAGCTGGGCAGAGAGAGGAAGTAAGATGGCAGGGCAAAGAAAAGTATATAGGTGTGGGTATACAGGAAGTAGCTCTCTCTTGGGCTGAGGATTTCCTAGGGGTAATAACTTGTGGCTGGCTTGTTCTATGTCTCTGATCTTTCAGCTTTCACCCCAATATCTGGCTCCAGGTTTTTTTTTTATTAATAAGAATTTAGCAATTCGTGTTACACTTTCTGGTCTCTGTCTTGCAGCGATGGCCCTCTGGTTCCCACCTGTCTCATTAGCAGCTCTGTAAGTACCTTCTCTCTGTTGTTTCCCAGTGTTACCTGGGCCACTCCCCACCTGTTCTCCAGCACTCCATGTGGTTTCTGGACTCTACCCTGTCGTCACTCATGTTCCTTCCAGCCCTACACTTCTAATCCAAAGTTTGTTCCCAGAACGTCTGTAGATTTCTGTTCTTGCTTTGTACTACTTATTTCTTTGGTGGCTTACATACTGGTAAGGCTTGGATCTGAAGTGCTCCTCAACTAGGCCTGCGAGGTGTGTCGAAGCCCTGGTTCCCAGTGCCACAATGTTCAGGAGAAGAGATTAGATCCTGGAGGCTCTGGATTAATCTATTGGTGGAGCCTCAATTTGATGGCATGATTTGGGGGGGTGGAGAAACTTCTAGACATGGGGCCTGGTTATAGGAAGTAGGTAATTGAGGATGTGCCACAGAAAGACATATTTTGCCCCTAGCTCCCTTGAGCCTGTCTGTAGCATGAATCTTAAAAGGTCTTATTAATAAAATCAAACCCGGAGCCAGGTATTGGGATGAATTCTGGAAGATCAGAGAAGCAGAACAAGCCACAGATACCTCACCTTGCCAATTCCTCACCTGATCCTGTTTCCTCAGACTGGAAGCTTCTGAGTCCTCACCCAAAAGGATCCAGCTAAACTGCTGGTAAAAGCCTAAAAACTTAACCAGGCCAAAAGCTTCTAGTTTCTGGTCCTCACACCTTATATACCTTTCTGCCTCCTGACATCACTTCCTGGAATTAAAGGCATGAGTCACCATGCCTGACTGTTTCCAGTGTGGCCTTGAACTCACAGAGATCCAGACAGATCTCTGCCTTTGGAATGCTAAGATTAAAGGTGTGTGTGCCACAATTTTCTAGCTTCTATGTCTATCTAGTGGCTGTTCTGTCCTCTGACCCCAGATAAGTTTATTAGGATGCACATTATATTGGGGGACACAATATATTACCACACCTGTCTTCTCTGGTTCCTGGTCACCACGAGATGAACAGTCATTGTCCACCATGTCCTCATGTGGTGGTGTACACCTCACTGCTGCCCAGAAGCATCTTGGAGCCTGTTGACTGGGGCCAAATCGCTGAATCATGGGCCCAAATCACAGCCTGCCCCTTTTTTTCCTCTAAGTGTTACAGAGTCTGACGTATATCCTCGCCACACCTGTGAGGTACGCTCTACCCATTCTGTGAATAGATGTCGTTTTCTATTATTGACTGTGTGTCTAAGTCAGGCCCTGAGTGATCTGGGGCCTTTGCTTGCAAATCTGTTTTACTTTAAGCCTGGTGTCCTTGACCTTTGATACCTGATGTAGCTGCCTTTCCAGGACAGGGTCTTTAGAATTAATAGTTTTCATTGTACAATTATATAAAAATAATTATGTGGACGTGTAGCTATGAAAATTCTAGAAGCCAGATTTCTAATGTAGTTACAATATCGGTAGTCTTTATCAGCATAGACATGGCCCAATGTAATCACACCTGTTTTGTGATGGTTCCAGATGTCTCCCAGCTGCAAAGCTGCCTGGGCCAAACTGGTCTGCTGTTATACCTGTTCACATGAAAGGAAACCTGTGTAAGCTGGGTTCGTGAGAACAAAAGCTGTGTGTTCTCCCTGCTGGACAGAGGTTAGGAACCCAGAGGTCAGTTCTTCAGTGCAGGCGATAGGAACTGTCCCTGACTGAAGTCAGCACCACCCTCTCTAAGGTAAGCTGACCTGGCCTTGGCCATGTCCTCCAAGATCTCACTAAATAATGAGAACTCTGCCTCACAGACAGTATGTACACTGTCTCTTCAGAATGAGCGGGACACAAGGAAAAGCGACTACTGAACTCTGCCAAGACAGGGTAAGATGGTCTTTCAAAATTCCTGCTTCTGAAAATGGTCTGTCAGATACTCTAGGCTTGTTGCCAATTTGAATGTACCAACAATGCTGAGAAACTTTAGGTGACTGCCCAGGCTGCCAGCTGTCTCTTCTCTACTCTCGCAAGATTCCTGAAAGTTGCTTGTGTCCATCTCCTGTTTTCTCAGGTATTATTATGTTCCTTCTCAGGTCTTTGATGGAGTTTAAGACTAGATGGTCACACATTTTCTCATATCTTATCTAGAACATATTAGTACTAGAGTCAGAATCTTCAAGGTAGTCCAGCTATTGGAGTAATCCTGGTAATTTGCCATTTACCTACGTTCTGGACATTTCTGGACATTTAGCATGTCTTTCTCGTTAGATGTTATTCTGACTGGTTATAGTTCCATTTTTGTTTATGTTATTACCCTTTGTTTTTCCTGGACAATACTTGATAATCATTCATATTGTATATAGTTTGCATTAAGATTAGAACTTTCTTATTTAGATAAAAAGGGGAAACGTAGTGTTATTTGCTCTGCCCATGACCTTGGCTATACTGCCCAAAGGAGGCGGTGCTTCCTGCCATTTTATGTGACCTCTGATAAGGAGTTGGAGAAGGATCACATGCCCCTACTCCCTGCTGCTGCCGCCGGCGAGGTGGATTCACTCCCATGTCAGATCATCCCTGATAGCTGACTAGGTTCCCCCTCCTTCACAGTCCCACAGGGACTTATGAGCACATTGGTATTCCTCAATGGGAAGCCTGTTGGGACAGCATATCCAGAATACTTACACCCTGATCCTCTCTAGTCCTTCACCATCTGTCCACCACCCACTCCTGCTCCCGTTCTGGGAACCCCTCTCCTGTATCTGGATGGAATTAAGTATGGTCACTTTCTCTCACACAGATATGATCCAGGCTGGGAAGGGCCAGGCCCAAGTCTGTCACTAGGGAGACACCAGATGACAGTCCAGGAGGGCACCAGATGACAGCCCAGGTAGCTTCCAAACCCCCTTGTACAGTACAGGGTGTGGCTCAAGCCCAGAGTCACATGGAGGGGCTCAGAGTACTCTGGACCAGGTTGCACTCGGTCATCATTGATGGAGGCCAAGGGCTAGCAGATTCATTGAAAGCTTGCCATGTTCCTGACAGGATTGACTGACTATGTGCCCTAATGGATAAGCAGTCCTGACCCTTTTGACCAGATCTATCCCTGGGTGGGGACACCTTGCTTAGTCACCACCAACAGGAGAAGTACAAGCATCTCTCATGGGCTGCTGGGCCTAAGGTTGTGTACAGGACCCACTGGCTCCAGAGGGCTGGGGGCTCCTAAAGAGAGGAAGTGGTTTGTATGTACCAGGGAAGCTTTAGTGTGCAACTGACATGCTAATCACAAGCCACTGGCATCCATTTGTCAAAGCAGCTCAGGGACAAAAATCTCCCTGGTGAGCTGGCCTCTGTTTGGGAAACCTTCCCAGAAAGCTGGCACAGACATCAGGCTCAGGAGCTCTAGAAAGTGACCATGGATCAATTGATCAGCTCCTGACGAAGACTCCCAAGGAACTGAGGAGGTGGTGGAGCTGAGGGGTGGTCGTTTCCACCTGCTGGCCTCTCACGGTCCCCACAGACTTATGAAGCTTCCAGGCTATATGAAAATAACACAGTGAGAGATAGACCCCACCCCGAAGCTCCAAGAGGTTAAGCAGTACTGAGCAGGTCCAGTGATGTCCCCACTATCCAGAAGGAGCAGAGGGGCTTGGTAGAGACTCACGGTACTGGCCTGGTGACTCTAGCTACCACTGAAGGAATGACTTAAAGAAAGCCAAGTAAATTCTGCTCCTTGGGTCCCAAGGAGGTACCACCCACTGCTCAGAGCTACTGTCTGGGCTTCTGTGAGAGGGGATGCTATATTTGGAAGGTTTCTTAAACTGAGTGGTGTTCTCCACAGTCCCATGGCAAAAACCTAAGCCTTTGACTGGTTTTGGAAATTGGTTATTAGGCAGTAACCTAGATTAAATGAGGTCATGGTGGTAGGAAAGAGAGGAAGAACCCTGACTGGCCCCACTTCAAAGATCAGGCTGTTGAACCAAGTAGTACATGGTGGAAAGGAGCAAGCAAAGAGCCCTTGGCCTGACCCCAGTTGGTCATCAGAGGGTGCTAACTGCACTCTGCCTATTCCGATGAAGAAGTGAGGGAGGAATGGTCTAAGCCTTGCCCTAAGCGTCTGGCTAGGATGGCTGCATGACATCACTGGGTGCTATGGGTGGTGCATTGCCCTGGGGTTCTGTGGACAGGTCAGACAGAGGGGCCTGCAGGTTGGTGAGACTCAGTGGGCCTGTCATCATATGCAAACGCTGGGTGTCCCGGCCAAACCTCCCATTTAAGCTTTATCTGCAGGAAATGTGGAGGCTGAGGCTGTCTTGAGCCGATTCTTCCTTCCAGGTTGTGTTGATAAACAGCACTCGAGAGAAAGCCCAGGGAGGGAAGCCAAAATGAGAAATGTCACTCACCAGCAGGAATTTCACGGGTTCGTTTCAGATCCACAGGCCTGGGAGTAGGAGCTGATGGATTTTTGAGGTCCTCTCACTGTGTTCATTTCCCACCAAAATGAGGGTCACATTCAGATCTAAGAGATGCAAATCTCTTTCTCTTACTCTCTCGTTCTCCCTCCCTCTCTCTCTCTTGCTCTCCCCAGATTAAAGCACAGTTTATAGCTGTGAGTCTGCCTTCACACTGATGGGTCTAAATGCAATGTGCAAGCTGGGCATGTGTTCCCTGGGGTGCGTGCATGTACACATACACACACACACACACACACAGACACACACACACACACACACACACACACACACACACACACACACTTCAATACAGACCTGTGGACACAAATGAGCACACATGTGTATTCATCCAAACACATACACACAAGCATGATCCTGTGTAATGAGTAAATACAAGCACACGTACTGCATAGCCATGAAGAAAGGTGTACCCATGAGAACATGTTCCATGCACATGTGAACGCACTGGCTCATATAGGCATCCAGGCTATGCCTGCCGCTGCAGAGAGGCACACAGCCCGTGCACGCATAAGCTTGCACTCACAAGGGCAGACAAAGCATGCCCTCAATAGAGAGTCCCCAGTGGTTAAAAGTCAGACATTAAAAGCATTAATAAAAGACGCTGCCAGAAGTTCAGTTGCAACATTGATTTCCTGGTTGTCAGAGCTGAGTAAATAAACCCCAAGTGGCATTTAATACCCTGTCTTCTCACAAAAAGAGCAGCTCTGGGGGATGGCAGAGCTGGTAAACACTGACGACCTTCGTCAGCGCGGAGCGGACTGTAGTGGGCTTCGACATCAGGACCCTTCCTGCGGCAGCCTCAGGGTCTCTCAGCCCCATCTGTTTACCTTATGCTGTCTGTGGCTGGGGACCAAGGCCAAGGTCACAGGGGCGGCTCAACTCTTGGAAGAGGCCCCTTGAGAACACATGGGTATTCCAGGTCCTTCCATGTGTGACTGGAAACTTTTCCCACCGGGGCCACCTAAGCCTAAGATGGACTGAGCTCCCCATGAGCTTGTTTTCTGTATCCATCACCTCTGAGGTGGGCTGAATTGCATCCTTTGAAATGCCTAGGTTGAGCTCCTAAACCCTGTGCTAAAGAGTGAGTGCATTTGGGGACATTAAAAGAGGCAACTGAGGTCAAATGAGGTCACAAGGGTAAGCTAATCTTGCTGGTATCCGTACAAGGAAAGTTCAGGACAGATACACAGAGGGACAGCCATGTGAGACATGAGGAGAATCTGGTATCTCCAGGACCATAAGACAGGCTTTGGGTAGAGCCAACTGTTCTGCCTCCATCCCAGACTTCAGCCCAGAATATCACCTCTTGCCCCTTAACCCTCCTGGACTGTGACATAGTGTCAGAGTGGCCTTAAAGAATGCCATAGCTAAAGTGTCTCATGGTATCTGGGGCTGATCCTATTGCCTTACATGGCTCATTAAACGTTAGGGTAGCTGTAAGTAACCTTGGCCCTGCCCTATGCCGGAGATCCTCTATGTTTATTCACATCTGTACAATTTACCGTACATACTTTGGCTTTTGAATGTTTCCAAGGCCCATATGTTAAAGACTTGATTCCCAGCTCTCTAACACTACAAAATGGTGCCCCTTTATGTCTTTGGGGTGTGGTTTTAAAGGAAATTGTGGGAGCCTGGGCTCTACTTTCTTCCCAGCTATGAGGTAAGTCAGAGCTGTGCTCCAGCCACAGGCCCAAAGCAATAAGGCTAATTGTCATAAACCTCCTAAATGGCGTCACATACTCCTTCCCTGCCTGCCTATCTCAGTGGTGCAATGGCAGGAAGGCAACTGGTTCATTTTGGTGTCCTTTCACACTGCCTGTCACGGTGACTTTCTGCCGTGATGGCTTTCTTCAGCTCGGTATTCAGTGGGATTGGTAGTCGAGGCCTTTCTCAGCTGGGTACTGCTGAAAAATTCCTTAGCTTTTGAAAGGCGTTTTTGCCCAGTAGAGACTTTTAAGTTGGCAGGATTTTCTTGTCTTTTTGGTCTTTGGAAGGATGTATTTCCTCCCCACTCCCCCCCCACCCCCACCCCCGCATCTTTGCCACAGTTTCTCATGAGAAATCAGCGGTCATTCTTGCCTTTATTCCTCCAAATGAAACATATCCTGTTTTCAAAAATTCCTTTATCTTTGTCACTGGTGTTGAGTGATTTGATTGTGCATTGGTGTGATTTTATTCCTGCTTGAGTTTTTTGTTTGTTTGTTTGAAGGTTTTTTTTTTTCCTATCAGTAGGACTACATTTCCATTTGGAAACTCTGGAACATTCTCGGTGTTCAGATGCATGTACGAGACAGCTTCTCCCTTCCTTTCAGTAATATTCTTTTAATTTTAAAGTTGCATATTTTTCTCTTTGCAGCCCCTTTTGTGTGGTTCCCCTCACCATGCCTTTGGGTGGGCTCTCCAGTCTTCTGTGGCATCAGGTCCACCGTGACTTTCGTCTTAGACGTTGGAGTTTCCAGTTCTAGACGTTTCATTTGGGTTTCCTTTTCACTGTCCACGCCTCTTTTCGGGATGTTTTTGTCTCCCCTGTAACTCTGGCCATATGAAATGCAGTTCTAATGAGTGCTTTACCGCCTGCTAATCCCGTCACCCCTGTCAGCTCCTAGTCTGCTTTGGCTCCTCATCGTGGCTCACATCTCCCTGCTTCTTTTCACGGCTGGTCATTTTTTATTGGATTCTAGACACCGTGCGTTTTATCCTGCTGCATGGTGGGTATTTTTGCATTCCCATAAATCGTCTTAAGGTTCGTTTTGGGAAAGCCTTACTGTTTTAAGTCCTGCTTTGGAAAGTGGACAGAATGACTAGAACAGTGTTCAGTTTAGGTGAACTGAGGCAAGCCAAGGCAGTGAGTTACTCCCTGGGGACGGGTGGGGGGGTGGGGGGAGTGGGGGTTGGGGGCTGTGGCTGCAGCATGGTGCAACAGCCCTGCTCCTGGCCCTGGGTTAGCTCTGGTTACTGTCCCCTTTGATCTGCTTGGATATTGTCCTGGCTTTGTGTAGCTTCCTCACAGGACTTCAGTAACATGTTAGCCCAAAGACACCATCTGCAGGTCTCAGGCCTCAGCGTTCTCTGCACATGTTTCCTGCCTGCTATTCTAGACCATGAGTAGCCCCGTTAGTCTCCTGGACTCTCAGATCCGTGTCTTCAATTCAGAGAGTTCCCAGAGATCTACTTTGACAGCTCCTCCTGTCAGCACCTGAAAACTACACCAGGAAAACCACGTGTAGGATTTTAGGGCTCATCCTCTTTCCCATCTCTCCAAAGCACTGTTTTTCATTGCCTGTTATTAATGTTTGCCTCTCAGTAGTGTGTGTGTGTGTGTGTGTGTGTGTGTGTGTGTGTGCCAATGACATGTTGAGCTCTGGGAAGAATATGAGTCTGTGGGACTGTTGAAAGATATCCTCTTTTGACAGATGTAGCATAGATGGATGTTCCGGAACCTCCTCAGACCGTCCTCTATGTAGTGGGTAGCCATTCCAGCTTTGGTCTGGAAGTTCCAACCCCCACTGAGGCTTCGGTAACTATCACACCTACAAGGCAGGGCCAAGGGAGGTCCCTGAAGACCCGAGATCAGGACGCACCATGCTCTCTTGTTTCCTGGACCTGGACGATAGAGGCAGATCAAGGGGAGTTCTCCAGAGAACACCACCTGACTGCGCTGCGTCTTTTCCAGAACTCGCCACCTACCTATCCCTTCATTTGTAAGTTACCTGCCTCGGCCAGCGGGGTCTCAACGGCGGTGACCCACCTGCAGGAGAGAATGAAAGGGACGGGGAGACACGAAGGAAGACAGCAAGACAGGGTTCTGATCAAGCTGCAAATTTTATTTTCCTCAGCAAGGCTTATATAGCATGGGAGGGGGAGGGGGCAGGAAGGAGGAAAGGGGTGCAGGACGTGCAGCTGAGGGGGGACGTGCAGGTCGTGAAGCTGCAGGATGTTGTGCTAGGTGATAAGGTCACTGGTCAAGGCCCATTGTTCTGTTGCTCTGCTACCTGACTGCGGGATGTTCTTTATCTTTGGGGGCATCTGGTTTAGGGCCTGTGACTTGTTTTCTGGCCTAGCTTTTCCATGGTTCATGTTTGGTCCCTGACAGTTACCCACTAAATAAATCTTCCTTTTAACTACATGGAGTGGCCTTAATAATTTCACCAATACCTCTATGTCTTCCACGACTTGCTCCTCATCTGGTTCTTGGCTTCCCTGCTGAAGCCTCACAATGTTGGACTCCTTGTTCTCCTCGTTCTGGCCCCAAGGTAATTCATGCGCAATTGAGTCTGGCAGGAGGAGTAAGAGTGCTATGGATCTGCCACTCGCCATAAGTGTGTCACCTCTCTGAGGTTCGTCAAGGACATGTGTCGGCAATGTCCCCCACCCTGGGCTTCTGCAGGGAGGTGAGATTACCTCCTGTGCAGCAATGTGGGTATCTCCTGGGGAGCTTCACTCTAGCCACAGAGCATGGCCTCCCAGGAAGAGAATTGAATGTCCAGGTGCCTGAATAGGCTTGCAGCCTGTGAAGCCATCTAATATGGCTCTGGGCTCTTTCCATACTTCTTGGGCTTGGCTTGCTGCCTGCCTCCTGTATTGGAGCATAGTAGTACTTGGGCAGTTTTGGACCCCTGAAGTCCAATCAGGGGTCCACTATCAGTGGTAGATCTAGGGTAGCCCTCCTGTGGTCACAGTCCTCACCCTCATGCAGGCTTCCTGGTGTCTCATCAGGAGGCAGAGAACAAGCATGAGTGTTCACGAGGTCTCTGGCTGCCACCTGTCTCTGCTTTACCTTCCCTCGTCCACCCCACCCTCAGGCTCAGGAGACCCTCTCTGGTGGGCCTGCCCACATAGCTATAAATAGTAAGAACCCATGGAGACTTTGTTCCAGCCCACTCAGCTCCCGATGCCCAGGTTCCTGCTGCCATTTGCATGCTGCCCCTTAGCTCAGAGGCCAGGACCTGCAGGCTGTGCTAGGGCCTGTAGGCTGTGCTGGGGCCTGCAGACTATGCTACGACCTGCAGGCTGTGCTGGGACCTGCAGGCTATTCTAGGACCTGCAGACTTCTTGCCTATGGAAAGTTGCCTCCATGCTTTGAGCCAGTGATGGCCGTTCACTCTGTATTCTTCTTAGGGCTTCACTTCTACATAACCTGGTACTCCATACCAGAGTTACATGACTGGGACAGGAGAATGAGCCTAGGGCAGGGGGCTCCATGTGGTCCAGGTGGTCAGCTCCATCACTCTGGCTGGCCTGTGTGGTGGGGGAGCATACAGGGCCAGAGACCGGGACAGGCAGCACTTCTGTGGATCCAGGTGAGATGCAGGTGTTGAGAAACCCTTCCCCCTCAACACCCTCCCACCATGTTCTGGGTGTGTTTTCCTTCTTCCAGAGATTTATTTTATTTTTAATTAACACATAATAATTGTAGCAATTTAAGAGCTGCGATGTGATGTTTTGATGTGTGTGTACATTGTACAATGATCAGATCAGGGTAATTAACACGTCCATCATCTCTAAAGCCTGTCATTTCTTTGTAGGGAGATGATAACATCTGCTCTCCTGGCTATTTTGGGACTTACCTTAGCGCTAATCACGGCCTCCATTTGGCATGTGTCGTATGGCAGAACACAGCACAACTTCCCGCCTAACCCTGTGCCCACTGACCAGCCTTCCCTCCTCGCCTCCCAGGCTCCTTCCCAGCATTTGCTCACCATTCTACCCTCAGTGTCTAAGAGATGAGCATGTCTGGTGTCCACACGTGAATGAGATTGTGAGGTGTTAGTTTGTCTGTGTCTGGCTTATTTCATTGAACGTGATGCCCTTCACTCCATCTGCATCTGTGAATGCGACAGGATTTCATTTTGTTTTTAAGATGGCTGAACAGCCATCCATTGTGCACACACATAACATTTTCTTTGTCCATCCATCCACTGATGCACCCTTAACTAGCAATTCCGCTCCTGAGTGTTTATGTAATTAGGGCATCAGAGAGATGTCTGGACTTCCACGTTGATTGCGGCCACCACTCAAATAGCTAAGATGGGATTTTCTGTTTTGAGATCTGGACTGCAGAGCTTCTTTAGAGATGAGGATTCAATATCCATGAGGGAGAGAGAGGAATCGGGGATTGGCTGAGGACTAGGAAGTCGAATGTCATCCATGGGGATAGCCCAAGGCTACTTGCCTAGGAAAAACATCAGTGGTGGTCTTTTAGACACTCTGGATTTACTGAGTTTGTCCAGAAATTGCTGGGAGCTGAGATGCTCCTCATGGACTCTGACAGAAGACTCAGGAAAGCTCCCCTGATAGTCTGTGGGTGCACATGTACATGGGAGTTTAAGGACCAGAAATGATGGTACAATGCCAAGGGCCTCCAAAGTTGACTACTTAGGAGTAGCCTGGCCTCTCTGACCAGTGGCTTCCTCCTCATGCAGTGTGGACAATCATGCCTGACCTGATGATGGGAGGCCCAAGTTATGCTGTGCAAAAGCCAATATATCTTTGCAACTCATTCCTCACTTGTCAACAATCAGGCCACAATGTCATATATGGTGGTGGTTCAGGGTGCACATGCCTGAGAGTCATTGGCAAAATTCGGCAGAGTTCTCAGACCATCTGATTGGCCCTGGGCCAGACTTCCACAGTAGCTTCCCTGGCTCTCAGGTAGGGCATAGGTAGGAAGCAGCCCTGGCCATGTCCCACAGACTCTATCCTGCCCTGGTATCTCCAGGGTTGCCCTGGATGAAGCAACCCAGCCTCCATGCATTTTCAGCCTCCTTGTCTAGACAGCTGCTTCTAACGTCATCTTTCTCAGTGGGGGTGTAAGTCCCATCCTTTGAGGCCCTACGTCTGTAAGTGACAGACCTTACCTGTCTCCTCTCCAGTCCTAAGTTCCCAGAATCCCATCCTCTACCTGTCTGCAAGTCCCCTGAGTGGTGGGAGGGTACTCCCAACTCCAATTCTCACTTATAAGAGATCACATGACCCAGGGTCTCTCCACATCCAAATACAGCAGGTTCGGAGCTTACCCAGGGTACCTAACCAGCCCACCAGGCCCCTGTTAGCCCCCCCACTGAGTAAACTGTGCCAGATAGCAGGATGAACAGTGGGGAAATGGGAGGTGGACTGCCTCAGCCCAGTCCAGTGGATCTGGCACCACTAATGGGTGGAAGACATGTACTTCCTGCCTGGCTACTCCAGCTACTTCTGTGTGTCACCTTGTGTATCTGACTGTGTTGGTGGATGGAGTCCTTGCTCTTGTTTAGACAGAAGACTTGCTGGGCAGAGGTGAGTGTGTCATAGCTCTGTGTGCAGCTCTGCCTCTCACAAGTACTCCATGAAGACATAAGCAAGAGGGGTATTGAGGTGTCTGGACTTGGTGCAGTTCTGGCAGCCAAAAAGAGAGGTGAACATGGACACGTAGGGTCTGCCTGACCCCTTTCCACTGGAGAAAGCTTCTTCCCAGCGGATGCTCAGTCCCTGGAGGGGCCCACTCTGACAGGAGGTGGGAGGTTCCATCTCTGGTGCCATCCTAGGAGCAGTAGTGAGTGTCCACTGTGTCCTGTCCATCCAGAGACCCAGTTTCCATCCTGTTCTCTGGGGCTGATCCTGACCACACACTTGATCACATTAATTGAGTTCCTACTGTGTTCTCCCAGAATCTGCCCAACCGAGGCCTGGTGTCTTCGTAGACAGACAGGTGGACACTGGACAACATAGTTTCAAAGAATGATCATCTTGCGGCAGGGCAAGGAGCAGAGTTGGCACTGGGGACAGGGTTGTTGTCTAGAATGTCTAAGGGTTCAGTGGAATAAAGGCCCGAGTAACAAGGGGGCCACTAGGGAGATGATTGGCTGTGTGCTTTAGAATAGCCTGACCCCTGGGGTGCCATTGCCCATCCCTTAGGGGGCAGAGAACCCTGCTGCAGGTCTGACAATCTGGCTCTGGGGTCCAAGCTGGCTGAATTAATGGGAGTTGAACTGCTGGAAGCCCTCTCCTAAGCATCTGTAACCTAGAGACTCTTATTTGCCCCATTTTTGAGCAAACACCGCAAAGGTCTTCGGAGCACCTCCCATGGCCATGAGTACCTGCCAGGAAGCATTTCTTGACAAGCCCCCGTCACATGTCCTGAGGTTCTGACTGGTGGAGGCTCCTGGAAAGTTTAGCCAAACCTCTGTTCCCAGCCTCTTCGAAACACCAAGCTCAGAGCACCTGTGAGGAGGTTCACTGAGAGTTCTGTGCCCTCAGCCCGCAGCAGACAGAGCCTACCTGAGACACATGGCTGAGGTGTGCAGCTGGCAGGATTGTGAGAGCCTGAAGGGGGAGCCAAGGACTTTGGCCTTGCTCCCATGGTGGTTGAGCAGGTAGCAGCATACATGAGGGTCCGAGGCCTATCACTCTCGTCGGCTGCAGCTCTTCCACACCCCCATCCCAGGGCCAAGCTACGACCTTGAACCTTTACATGGAGCTCTGGGGAAGTCATTGTCATTTCAACCCCAGGCCTCTAATGGCAGCCAGCAGCCAGACCATACACATGGGCCTTTCTCAAGTACTGCTTCTTATTTCTCCATAGTGACCAGGAGCCGGAAGATGGTGAATTGGCAGTTGGGACTTAACAACTGCTCCCCAGGGAGGGGAGTGGCAGGAGATGCTGCTCCTGGGAGCTGGGGGCCAGAGTGTTCTTGAGGAACCGCTTGCACCTCCCTTTCCCTGTTTTGGGAGTATTGGCATTATCTGTGTGGGAGGCTGCAGACCCAGGTTCCTGTGGGAGAGGCTGTGATGGAGCCCCACAAATTTGGTCTTCCTGAAGCTGTGTACCTGCACCCTTACCACAGTTAGGCTGAGTTCCAGAAAGACACGTGCCATCTAGTGTCTGAAGGACAGGAAAGGATCCAGGTCGTTGGGACCAGCCACAGGAAGCCTGGCAACATTTAAAAATGGTTTGTAGGGCTGGCAGCAAGTAATTCTGTCTTGTAGGCTGTGGTGTTTCAAATGAGAATGGCCCCCCATAGGCTTGTATATTTGAATGCCTAGTTCCTAGTTGGTGGAACTGTTTGGAAAGGATTAGGAGGTGTGGCCTTATTGGAGGAAGTATGTCACTGGGGATGGGCTCTGGGTTTTCCAAAGCTCACATCAGGCCCAGTCTCACTCTTTTTGCCTCCAGTTTGCTGTTTAGGATGCAAGTTCTTAGCTACTACTTCAGGGTCTGCCTGCTGCCATGCTCCCCAACGTGATAGTCATGGACAAACTCTCTGTAAGCAAGTTCCTAATTAAATGCTTTCTTTTATAGGTTGCTTTGGTCATGGTGTCTCTTCACAGCAATAGAACAATGACTAAGACACAGGTCTATATCTTGACTTGATTGAGAGCAAAGCCAACAACAGAAGCTGGTCATGTAGAGCATGGAGGAGTGGCTAAGGGGCACTGTGATTCCAGGTGAGCAGACAATTGAGCACAGTTGAGGGAGACTCTTGAGCAGGAGGCTGGAGTCTGTCTAGGAGGAGGGAAAGGGAGTGGAACCCCAAGAAAGAACAGGATGCTGGGCAAGGGCTATGTATTTGCTTTGTCCTCGGATGGCTCACCCTGTCTCTTGTCTATCTTTTCATTGTATGGAGGCCCAGGATGCCTGTTCAGCACTCCAGTGGCCTGAAGGGATCCCCACCATCTGGTTGCTAGCTGTGTGCTCACCCTATGCCCCACATTGATGCTAGTCTTCACTCTCTCTTCACCTGGACCTCTATGGGAGCCATCCTGCATTTCTAATAACCCCGTGCCATGGCTTAGATGTTCCATTCTCAAAGAACTTCCTCCCAAGAGGTCTGGTATGGTGGCTGTCACAGTCATTCCTCTTTCTTCGGCACACAACCCCCTTTGGACTATTCTCGGCTATGTATTGGATGAGCACCTCCTTACTTCCCTGGACTCTGAGCATCAGGAGTAAAGAAGGCACTTGGTGCTAACTAGCAGTTGTCAGGATAGGAACCGTCCCACTGCCTATGGATCTGGTCACTGGCTCAGCTCAGCTCTGATGGGCTTCCACTGGGCTGGTCCTCCGGGGAGTCCCTGAGGCGTTTATACCTAAGCCATTCCACCCCCCTCTGTCTCCACAGTAAGAGCACTGCCTCTTTTAGGCTCTCTTGGATACCAACCCACATCCTATCCTGTCCTGCCTCCCTGAGAGGCAGAAGATAACACTGTGGGTCAAGGGGAATGGAGATGCCTGGAGGCCATAAAATGAGGAGCGATCCTGATTCACGTGGCAGAGGGGGGCAGAGAGTGGCAGAAGGCAGGCTTCAAAGCATGGAGCTTCTAGAGTGTGGCTGCTGCGGAGTCTTGTGTGGCAGTGATCCTGCCTCACATGCTTCATAGACATGTACAATGGTGTGCGTACCCATTGTACGCTCATCTGCACACTCGTGCACACATAGGCAAATGCACATAGGCACCTATGTGCATTTGTGCAATGGCATACATGCTCATACACATGTGTGAACAGGTGCACACATACACACATTCACGTCTCATGATAGCCCAGGCCACTACCAAGGATAGGGAAACTCTGCTCCCTATCCTTGATGAGTCACCTGTGAGACCCTTGGTGTGAAACTGTTCATGGATGCTCTAGCTGTGGTCCCATCAGCAGACATCAGCTCAGGTCACAGTGGTAGCTGACAACATTAGCATTCCCTTCTGCTTAATTCAAGTCCAAATTGGTGCCAGAGGCCCCTTTTCCCACCTTACTGGATGAGGGATTTATGGTGGCATGCTCATAGAAAGGCCCAAGCAACACTGAAGAGGGTCACTTGAAGAGGCCTTCTCTGCTCTGCACAACAATGTCACAGATGCTGTGGTGAGCACACCATCGAACCCTCAACCAGCAGGTCATGGCCTCTGCTTCAGAGAAGGACAGATGCAAGGCCAAAACTGTGCGTGCGAAGCTCATGGCCAAATGTTTTCTTAGTTTGATCAAAGCCACACCCCACTGATGCCTCCTCTTTGAGTGATGGTGGTTGGATGGTCACCTTGGCCTTGGGGCCTCACCAGGAAGGACATTAATCAGTTCCTATGGCCTATGAGGAAGGAAGAGGTTGGAACCTGGCTGCCTGGCCTGAGCTGGAAGGGCATGTCCACACAGATGGTCAGACTGTGCAACAGAACAAGCTCTTGGGGTTCTGTGTCTGCAAAAGGCTGGCACATTATGAGGTGGGCCTCCCTTCCGGATACCTTGTCAACAGGACAGCGTGAGGTGAGTGTCTACATGGCTGGAGCCATTTCCATCCCTAGAGTCTTGCTGTGGCTCTGCTCTGTGCCCAGGACCTTCCAAGACTTATGCCCACTTGGCCATTGGGTTCCATTCATTAGGAACAGGTCTGGGCCAACTTCCCGACAGGACAGGAAGACGGGCGATACTGTCCCACAGCAGCAGGGGTGCAAATCAATGGTCAGGACTCTGGACCTGTGCTTAGGGAGCACCCCAGCTTGTGGCTCATCAGATAACTGGGGAGATGGGGTTCTGGGCTGTACGCTCAAGCTGAAGAATCTTGATTAGGAGGCAGCAGGGCTGGAGTGGGAAGGAGCAGCCTAGAGAGGGATGCCTCTCAGTCAGAGAATTTGCATCTCAAAGAGATAAATGAAGCCAGGCTGGCAGCAGAGGCTGGCACCAGAACTGTTGGTCCCAGAGGAGGGGCAGGAAGCAGCAGACACAAATTTCAGACACTGGGCAGAGAGTGCAGTGGCATAGAAACGTTTGCATGGGTGTCTGCAGCTCCTGGGTATGTTTTTTGGCCTGTCCCAGCTCATAGACAAGCCCAGCCCACATGTGCACCTGTCCATCCTCCTCCCCAGGTGCACAGCTGGACCTCCTCTCTGGATACCTCTTCAGCAGGACAGAGGGAGGTGAGTGTCCAGACGGCTGTAACCACCTCTCCCCCTGGAATCTTGCTGTGGCTCTGCTCTGTGAGAGGCTTGGCCTGATGCCCAGGACCTTCCAGATCTTGTGCACGCTTGGCCACAGGGGTCCATAAGCCTGTGTAAAGTTGCTTGATCAGCTGATGGCCCCTCTTACCACTCAGTGACAGGCGCCCATGGGAGGCATGGGTTAGCCAGTACCCCCTGCATATTGTCATGTGGCAGGTGCAGGGCAGAGCCTGTAGCGCATACCTGTGAAGACCTCTGCTTCCAGAGAGGGACAGACAGGGGACAAATGGCCAGTGTTGAGAATATCACAGGGTGTGGCTGGGATGCTAAGGGCTGTGGAGGTTAGAGCAGAGTGGGTATGAGGGTGCAAGATTCAGAGGGTGGGCAGATTGCACTGTACAGAGGGATGTTTAGGTCAGCATCTAAATATGATGAGGAGGTCTCAGGTTTCCTTTGGTCTCAGCCCTGGGACAGTCTTGGTTCTTGGGTTACTGAGAGAGAAGAATTCAGACAGGACACAACCGTAGAGAGCAAACTGCCAAGGGTTTAATTAGAGCAAGCAAGAATACAAAAAAATATACTCTTTAGAAAAAGAATGGGTGGGAGGGCCATGCCAGCAGCGACAAGACACAAGGGTCATGCCTGAGCCCCCTGGAGCCGCTGGGCACAGCGGTGAGAGATGCCGGAGAGGCCCCAGCTGCAGTCACATGGTGCAGGCGAGGTTGGTGTCGATGTGATGAGCAAGCGCGTGGTGAAGAGATGATTGAGAAAAAGAAGCAGAATGGCTTGTGCCCTATGAACAGAGGTGGAATTGGAGAGGCAAGGGTGGTGGGGAACAGCCCAAGGTGAGTAGCCTGCTCAGCATCTGAGGCCATGGAGATGTCCTGGCCCATGCTGCCACCAAGGGCCACGTCTGGGTCCATAGCCCTATAATAGCAGTGGTCTGGGTCAACATCCATGGCCTGTGTCACCACCAAAGGCCATTTGACATCTCTGGTCTGTGCTGCCCCCTGGGGCCATGTCGATGTCCAAGGGCTGTGCAGAACTGGCCCTCCCCCTCATTAGCTGCCGCACTCAGAAGAGCAGGCCCCACCCCTTTCCTGGGCAGCATGGAAGAGTGGTACAGGTGAACCAGCCCAAGGGTGTGAAATTGGGAGAACTGTCTCCGCCCCTCGTCAGCCCTGTGGTGGGGTTGGCACAGGAGAGATGCCCATCCACCCTCCCCTCCTACAGCAGACAGAAGAGCTGCCCCTGAGGGCAGGAGAGATGGCCATGTCCCTCGGCGGCGGCGGCGGCTACAGCACTTTGAAGAGCAGGCCTGCACTTAGCCAGGGCAGCACACTAGAGCTGGCCCTGGTGGGCACGGGTGTGGGTGAGCTGGCCCAGAGGGCCGATGAAACAGCCCCAAGGCTGTAAGCACGGGAAAACCAGCTTCACCTCTCACCTGTGCAGTGTGGGAGAGCTGGCCTGGAAAGTGAGAGAGTGGATGAGCTAGCTTTGCCCCTCACCTGAGCAAAGGGTAGAGCTGGCCCTGGTGGTACAGACATAGGACGACCCAGGCCCAGACCCATGGCTTTGAGTTGACCCACCCCAACATCTATCCCATCTAAGAACTACTGGAAGACCTGAAGGTGCTGGCCCTGCAGAACCAAAGCTGCAGGATCTCCACGCCACAGGGCAACAACAGTACACCTGGGAGAAGTCCCGGTGTGGTTCCAGTATTGATAGTGTAGCCGAAGCCAGAGGCCTTGAACCAGACCAATCACTTACTGCCGTGAACATTTGCAAGCAAAGCTGTTTGGGCAAAAGGGTAGACTGGATGACATACACAGCTCCCTCTGTGAGATTTTTTTCTGTAATTTGCATTTTAATTTTTTATTCTTTTTCTTTTCTTTTGCGGAGGAGATTGCAAGGGTGGAGGGCAGATAAGGAGGGACAGGGAGATAAGGGAGATTGGGGTGCATGATATGAAATTTACAAGGAGTCAATTTAAAAAATTTATAAAAAGAAAAAGCAGACCCTGGCAGGCCTGGGGCTTGTATTTTTCTTCTCTTGTCGTCCCCTCCTCTGTGCCTCCTCCAAGTTAGAAATTTCTTGAAAAGGGGTCTGCATCTCTCAGAAGCCCACTTTATGTAGAATTCAGCTTGTTGTAACTGGCTGTACAAGGTTTAAGAATGTGCATAGGGATTTAAGTAGCACTGAAGTTTAAAAGTGAACTAGGAGAAAGGGCAGCAGCCCTCTGAGGATGCTCCCCTTGAGAGAAAGTCTTGGAGTTGCTTTAATCTGGTCTAGTGAGCACGGAACACTACCACCCATTGTTCCTTATGTCTTGTGTTGGGGACCTCGAGCTGGCCCATCTGAAGGTGGCCACTGTCACTCCCTGTAGATCTTGACCACCAGCCATCCTCCACCATTGTCTTTATTGTAGACCCTGAGATGCTTTAATCTTTGGGGACCTGTTGGTCAGTCACCCCCGAAGCTAGCCTCTTGCCACAGAACACAAGGAGAAAATAGCTATCCATAGCTCATAATCTCCAGGAGTCTGAAGGCTCAAGCCTGGACCTCAGGTAAGAGACCTCAGGAACTTGAGGTGTTGGCTGGGCTTGGAGGTGGGGTTGTATTTGAGGTTAGATAGGCAGGCTCTGCTTTGGGGGTTGCCTACTCATGGGGGGTTCAGTTGCTCAAAGCCGTCAAAGCCACCTCAAGAGCCCCATTTCTCTCTGATCTTTGTCAAGCAGCTACCCCTTTTGAGCTATGGAGTGGTTAGGCTCTGTCTTCATGGAAGGAAGCTTGCCGGGCCTCTGCATGATCAGGCTGCACATGTGCCTCTTAACATGGCTGCTTGCTACTCAAAGCCAGCAAAATGAAGCCACTGATCACGTGGTGACATTGCATCGCCTGTCTCCAGTTCTGGGTTAGTGGCAGGTCACTGGGCAGCTTCACTCAAGAGTCAAGGTCTCAAGGCAGAACTTGTCAAGGGTCATCCTGCAGTCTATCTCTGGCAGATGTGTTCCTGAAGAGAATCTGAGGCTAAGGTGATGGTGGGCTAGTTTATTTAAGTAACTGACCCCACAGGCATGGCACTCTAGCCTGGGACCCCAGCCTTGGACTGGCAACAGTCAAGGAGAGGGAGGCAGAACTCAGCCATACCAGGAGGTGTCCCTAAGCTGGTCATTGTAGGGGTGAGGGTTTCAGTCAGAGGTCCTGTTGGGAGCTGTGTGCGTGGGCCTCAGCATGTGTACTTGGGAGACACAGAGTGGTCTGGCTATACCCTCATGGAAGGAACTTACTGGGCTTCTGCATGGTCAGGCTGTCACATTTTCACAAGTGACTATGGCCTTTCTGGGCTGTGACTTTAGCCCCTGGGGAGAAAGGATGAACAGAGAAGCAGGGAGGGAAAGCCTGTAGGGAGAATCTTTTGATCAGGAGTGATAGAACAGGTCAAGGGCTTTATTGCTGCCCAGGACCCAGCCCTGTTCAATGCCGTTTTAGGCTGGGGCCTCTTGCTTGTGCATGCCTAGGGATGGGGTGCCAGTACAGAGAAGGAACCAACTAGCCTGAACTGGAATTGTGGGTTCAGAGTCCCCTGTGCTGACAGCCCTCTTAAGTGTCCCCGAGAACATTGTAGAGAGCATGCTGGCTGCTACGAATAAGTACACACTCCGGGGGGGGGGGGGGTGGCTTAACGTGACTGGCCTCAGACTTTCGAGGTAAGCACTTTCTAGATGGCTCCATCTAGAAGCAGAAGCGTGTTGATACCACATTTGCTCTGGAGTTGGGACAGCACGAGGGTGAGGGCAGGGGAAGTTGGGAGGATTCAGGCTGAACCCCAAGTTCAACCACAACCTAGGGCAGGCTAATCCATTCCTTTGGTTATAGGTTCCTGATCCATCATGTGGATGGGGCCAGAGGGAGTTATGGACTGAATTTTTGTGACTCCACAAGTTCAAATGTTGAAGTGGCTGTATTCTGAGAAGGGGCCTCCAAGGAAGTGAACAGACTAAATGAGGTCCTAGGGCAGGGGCTGATTTGATATGTGAGCATCCTTAAGAAGATCTCCTAGGTAACCCTCTTCATACACTCCATCTCTGAAGAACACGGGAAGCTGGCTCTGCCGGGAGCTTCAGAAGAGATGCAGCCTGGGGTCCACTCAACACCCAGCCAGCCAGGAGAAGGCAGTGTGTGTTAAGCTGCCGGCTGTGGGACTGTGCTAACCCAGTCAAGTCGACTGCTTCTGAAAAGAGACTCAGGAGAAGGGGCCTCTTCTACCTGAGTGTATGTGTGGGAATGGGAGATGTGGGACATCTTGAGTGTGGGCCGCCCTCTGATGTGGATGCTCTCTGAATCTCAGGAAATTCCTACTACCTAGAGTGAGCCCCAGTAAGGGGAGGAAAGTCAACAAACTGTGCACGAGTCAGAAGAAGTTGTGAGGTCACTGGTTTCAACTTGGTCAGTTGAAGAGGAAGTGATAGAGAGAGGATACTTACGCTCTGAGCAAACTGCTGGTCCAGCTTTCATCAGGGTCCTCCTCCACAGTCAGAGGTCAGGGTATGTGGGTATGTGCCAGGGATGCCAAGCAAGAAGCAGGATGCAGTAGGGCTTCAGGGCTTGCTTGGGATACTGAAGTCCCTGGTTGGCAGGATGTGTGTGAGCTGTGCATGTTCAGTGAGCGAGCGAGCAAGCAAGCGTGTGTATGCCTGCACAGTGAGAGCTGGCAAAGCTGGACCCAGGGCCTGGGAGTCTCAGCCAGATGCCATTTATGCCTTGGCAATTGGAGACATCCTCAGTGCCAATGTCCTACAGCAAAGGGGGAGGTAGTGAGACCATTAGCTACCTCCCGGGAGCCTGGCAAACCAGTACCCCTGGCTCTGCAGCAGCTGGGCACGGCTCTTCTGCTGTGCATACCCTCCTTGGTTGTGTGGGAACGTGGGAGGCTCTAAGGGCAGGGATCAAAGGCAGCAGGTGTGGTCCGGGAGGGTTGAGGTATTGAGATTCGAAAGGATGCACATGGGCCAGGTGAGGAGAGGGCTGCTGATGTTGTGTTCCTGGGCAGCTCTGGGCATAGAGTGCTGAGTGTGTGGGGTAATACTGGTGGATCCTGAGGGGCTCAAGTAGCTCCAGCATCAGAGGCCTAACTCCATCTCTGCACCAGACCTTGGAGTTTCTGAAAGATCATTCTGAGCCCATCTATGCTTGCATCCTCTTAGGCAAAGCTGGGAAGAGGCTACAGGAGAACAGCTGTGGGACCGCAGGACACAGATGCTTGAGTCAAGGTCAAGGCGAGTTGGACCAGTGAGGACACTAAGCTTTGAGGGCACTCTAAGACCCCAAAGCCAGGGCAGGACTTCAGGCCCCCAGCACTTACCTAGTGCTCAGTTTCTCTCCATTCCTCCACTAGGTCCTTTCCAGACAGAGGCTGGTTTTATTTGTTTGTTTGTTTTCTGTATTTGTTGAGAAGAGAGACAGTGAAATTACTTGGCCAAAGGTGTGATTTACTAAAGAATGTTTTCATGAAGATTGCCCTGGGTTATGTGAGTGGACCCTAGATGCCATCACAGGGTCCTCAAGAGAGGGAAGAGGCAGACAATGTCCAGAGAGATACGGGAAACAGAGATACAGAGGAGATGCCAAGGAGACAGGAGCCGAGCAGAGACATGGAAGAGAGGGGGGCAGAGGAGAAAAGGCAGGGGGAGACACGGAGGGGACTTAGCTTAGAGAAGAGGTGCAGAGGAGAGCCACATGGAGAGATATATGGAGGAGAGACATAAGAAAGATGGGGAGAACAGAGATGGAGCAAGGCAGGTGGAGGAGGTGGAGAGGTTGCTGGAAGAATGGAGCAGAGAGATGCGGCCACAGCCCAAGGCATGTCAGCAGCATGAGCAGGAGGCAGGGCCATGCCCTCCACAGCCTGCTAAGGGAGCAAGGCCAGGCGAACACCTGGAGGCTGAGGTTTTAAGCCGTCACTTTATGCATATTTGCACCAGCGGCCGCAGGAAGCTAGTGCTGTCTCAGAGAGAAAAGGTCAGGGAAGAAACTGAGAGCCCAAGAGCTGGCTCAGGATCTGCCCTAGATTTCTGATGGCAGAAGAGGGAGACATGGGGGCTCAAGTGCCAGGCAGTGTAAGCAGACCTCCAGTGGGAATGGGAAGACAGAATCACTTCAGGGGCCCCACGGTACAAAGGAACTCATAGTTCTATAGGCCTCCTGATCCAGCCCGGCACCCTGGTGGTCCTGGATCCTAAGCGGGATATTAAAAATCTTGATAAGATGCCAAGGAGTTTGGAGCAGGGGCCAGAGGTAGCAGAAATCTGAGGTCACAGCCTTGGAGGCTGGAGGAAAGCATCAACACTCAATTAGCATGGAGATGAAGAAGCTGGAGCAAGGTCTGCTGTCACGTGGTGCCATCTGCCGAGGACCTCAGCCTACTCCCTTAGCTGGTGACAGTGGTTATGATGCTGATGGTGGTGTTTGTGATGATGGTGTCAGTGTTGGCAATGGTGATGGTGATGGCCTTGGTGATAGTGCTGGTAATGGGATGGTGATGGTGTTGGTGATGGTGATGATGATGGTGATGGTGTTGGTGATGGTGATGGTGACGGTGATGATGATGGTGATGGTGATAGTGATGATGATGGTGTTGGTGATGATGATGATGGTGATGGTGGTGATGATGATGGTGATGGTGGTGATGATGATGGTGATGGTGATGGTGTTGGTGTTGGTGTTGGTGATGGTGATAGTGATAGTACCAATACCCTGAGTCTTTTGCTAGATCTTGGCACATAGCTCATTAAACCAGCTTCCTCAAACCTTTAACTAGGTCTCAAGACACACAGCTCCTCTCTTTGGATTGGCTCACTCCAGTCTCTCTGGAGTGTACACTTGTTTCACTAAAACTTCTACTTAAACTGTTTATGACTGGTTAAATTCTTTCCTTGAAAAGTAAACGTCAAGGTGAAGCCTTTACCAAGTGATGCCTCTGTACTTTCAGATTTTTTTTTCTCCTCCAATGTCTCCAAATCCAAGCACTTACCCTGTCCTGTGGCTTTGCTTTAAACACCTTGAGTCCCCTTCTGGGTGGCACCCAGTCTCAATCCTCATGGCACCCTACCTTAGCATGTGGCTCATGTAGTCAGTCACTCTGCTAGTTTGTAAATTACACGGGCCAGCAAGTCTGATAAGGCTCCACAGGAATGAAGTCACAGATACGCACAGAGACAATTCTGCTCAGCTCTGAGATGGGTCTGTAGGTCCTGGGGTGATCAGAACCTCTACTGCTATCTTCTGCTTTAGACAACCTTTGACCCTCATGAGCCTTACAGACGTTATCCTTTCTCTCCCTGGCGTGGGAATGACCAGTGATCACAGATAAGCCCTCACTGTGGACAGTGAGACCACAAGATGTCTCAAAGCCCTGGTATCCTTTCCCTCTTACAGATGAGTAAACTGAGGCACAGAGATGTGAGGCAATTGCTCTGACCCTATGGCAGTAGAAGGTGGAACTGGGCCTCCAACGTTCCTGAGACTATCAGGTTTTTGTTGCACACAACAGGTACCCAGTTCCCATGCATGCACTGGCCATGTTGGCTGGGCCTGGCCCAGCAGGGTGGACATGGGCTCCTACCCTTGAGCATGTGGCTTATTGGGAGCACACAGCTCTGTTTGCAGACTGAATCACACACTTTCCCCCTTTGTGTGCTCAAATCCTAGACCTTACACATGCTAGGAAACTCCTCTACTGCAGAGTTGCCTCCCCCAGCCTGTGTGGCTTCATCTGAGGCTCTCAAATTTGTCCCATGAGTCTGACCTTCAGCAGGGCGGAAGCTCAGAGGTAAAACAAAGCATAACCCAACCTTCCTCAGTGGGAGACTGGATGGACCAATGTCAGAGCTCATCTGTGTCACAATAAGGACCAAGGTTGAAATGTCTGTCCCCTGTCTTACCAATTGCTACCGTGTAACCCCTGCGATGGGCCAAGGGGCCACCCTTCTTCACTGGGGTGTTCTCAGAAGGAACAGAATAGAGAGGGGAGAGAGAACAGAGGTGAGGGTACTGATGTCCCCATGAGGCCACCCTCTAGGGCAATGCTGCAGTCGATAGCTATGACCCAAACCCTCTCTCTCCCCACTATATGTTTTTCCAACACTCTAGGACAAGAGCAGGTAACTGGTGTGAGTATGTGGAGGGCAGAGTTGGAGCTAGTTCAAGAGGATATGAGATGTCTTCTATCCTGCTATGCTGAGGGGCTGGGGAACCTGCAGCCGGTGGGATGCATCAAGGCCGCAGCCTACAGGAGACAGAATAGACGTGTGTCTGGCTACAACCTGACCCTGTGACTAACCCTAGGCCAGCTCTTCTTCCACTGGCCTCAGTGCCACACCTGGTGGGTGTGGAGATGACAGGGGCATCAGGACAGCCTGAAAGAAGATTCAGGGGACCAGGAAGTCCTGGGCTGGCCTGCATGGTCTATGATCAGTGTGGTGCATGATCTGGGCCGCTCAAGTGGTCTGGACTGATAGCAGCGTCAGGCTGGTGGGGGCGGTAGGCGCAAGGTAGGTGCTTGTGTTGGGAATACCATGAGGCTACCACTGCAATAATGAGGTTGGAAATGGAGATCTTCAGTAGGATGGGCACTGGGGATGGACAGGAGGTGGAAAATGGCCCAGGACAGGTGATGCCTGGCATCAGGCTGTGTGAAGGGTGCACGCAGGTTTTAAGTTGATGTCCACAGTGAGCCTGAGATGTGGGTTTGGGGGGCGGGGGCATAATGAATTGGGTTTTGGCATGAGCTGAGATGGGAACAATTAATCCAGGGAGAGGGAGGGCAGTAGCTTGCTGGCTGTACCTGGCAGCTTGCTGAAAAGCTTCTTTAATCGGCTTAGAGATTTATGCAAATCCGGGTGTGGGGCGCTTTGATTGGCTTGTGGGAATTGTCCAGCCACCAGTCCTAATTTTCTCCCAGCACCCTGGCTCTGAGCATGGCTCCCTGATGAGATCCCTCAGCCAGGACGGGATTTTAAACACAATTAGGACCAGATCCAAAGGAGCTTTCCACAGGACAAAGTGCCTAGGGCTAGGCCACCCTGCACCAGCAGCAGGGTGTATGGGCTGCTCTAAAGGTTACACTAGGAAGCAGGAAAGTGAGCACCTAAGTCCATGGTGCAGACACAGCCCTGACATCAAGTACACACAGACCCCTGACCTTGTTCCAGACTGTACTCAGAATGCTCACACAGACTGGAAGCTGACCCTCATGACAGCCTGAGCCCTGATCCCAAGCAAACAATAACTGTTTCTGTCAAATACCAAATCCTGACTCTGCTTACATGCTAAGCTCTGGTTGTCCCTGGTCACACACTGAGTCCTGACTCTGCTTGCATACTAAGCTCTGGCTGTCCCTGGTCACACACTGAGTCCTGACTCTGCTTGCATGCCAAGGCCTGGCCTTGGTCACACATTGAGCCTGGAGCCTAGCCGTAGATTCAGCCCTCATCCTGGTCACACACTGACCCCTGACCCTGCTCACTCATGTCCTAGTACACTGGACATAGTGAACTACCATCCATTACAAGCTGAGCCTGGTCCCATTAACAGGCCTAGATCTGAAGCAGACTCCTGTATCTGGACCTGACAAATGCTCCAGGCTGAGCCCATACCCTGTCTTAGGTAGTGTCTCAACCCTCAAATGAGAGCATATTATGGATGCCCTAACCCTCCTGGGCTAAGCGTTCTGTAGTCTTCTGGTGTGGTGACAGGAGCCAATAGTGAGCATATTTTCTCACTTCTGTGTAAGTGGGTGAGCCTGATAGTCCCAGATATGGCAGCCATATATTGTACGTTCTGTGGCTTTTTTATCTATCTTCCCAGTCAGGCAGTGAGGCAGCGGGCAGGCCCTTGTCTACCTCCTACCTGGCGTCTTGGTCCTTCTTTCGTTACCTGACATGGACGGCTTATGACCAACAGAAGCTGATTGCTCATAGAGGTTTAGGCTGGCAGCCAAGGTCTGGAGGTCACAGATGCTGTGTCTGGTGAGGGCTGTTTCCTGGGTAGTGAACAGTGACTTCTCATACCGTGTCCTCACATTGTGAAGAGCGAGGCATGCCTTGGATTTCTTAAGAAGTTTTCTCATTCCACTCATGAGGGCCCCACCCTCAGGCTCTAGCCAATGGAGGGTTTATCTCCCTCCATTGAGAATTTGGGGTCACACACATCCAAGTTGGAGCACTAGCCAGCTCCAAAGGCTTCTTCTTGTCAATGGATGACTTGGAAACATTCCAGTCAGTAAATGAACACTGGTAGAACACACAACAAGGGAGAACTCTGTAGGAAGTGCGGTCTCTGGCCCTTGTTGAAGCCTATAACAGGGAAGTACTGGGGGCCTTACACATCAGCACGCCCCAGCCCAGGTTACACAAGAGATGAGGAGGGAGAATGGGCTAACCCAGGCTCACCAGCCCATACATCCTCTGTCAGATGGAATCTGCCTAAACAGAGCCTGTCCTGCCTCTGCCTGCCACACAGTCATCTGTGGCTTCCCAGTGTGGTACCAAGATGGAAGTCTCCAAGTTGAGACACTTGTTATACCCCAGGATGACTAATTGGTTACAAGAAGAAAGTACTAAAAGTGGTTTTTTTCCTTTCTTTCTTTCCTTTAAAAAAAAAAAAAAAACTCCAGTAGGTGTGTGCTCCACAGTGTACAGTGTGGAGCTAATACAGTGCTCTGTGCAGTCAGTGGGACTCTGGGCTGGACTTCCTGGAGCAGGAGGAAGGGGAGGGCTCATCTGACTGATTGGCAGTGACTGAAGACAGGACTGGACATTTGAAGAGGAAGAGCAGCAAGGGGGTGCTAGAAAGCCCATGGCTACAGGGCACTGGCTCAATCTTCTGTAGTCTCCAGGGCAGTGGAGGCTTTGTCCTGGGCTGTCCCATCAGGAACGAGGACTGGGTGCTGGTGGTCCTTCATCTATCAGATCCCGGAGGGCTACCAAAAAGGAGAAGAGGTGACCTCCAGTTCTTCCAGTCTGGGAAAACACTGCAGGCTGAAGGTGACATCCAACAGAGACATGGGCACAAGCATGGGACAGAGTCCTCCAAGTGTGGGAAAGGTGGCCAAGCATGGGGGTAGGCATCCATAGCAGACTTCCGCTAAGGCGGATGTGTGACACAAACTCCCAGCAGTACACCTGGATTTGTCCCTTCTGAGTCGTGACCCCGGGTACGGACAAGCTGTCGTCCTCAGCACACACCAGATCTCTTGTCTCCGTGGATAGGTTGGTGAGGCAGTGAAGAGACACGGGGGCCGGTGCAAACCACGGGCTCATCCTTGTTAGAGAACACAAGAGACGAACAGCAGGTGCACAGGGTATGATCGGGGCTCCAGGTTCCCACACTCGCCCCTGACCTTAAAGCTCATCTAACTGGCTATCGAAATGACGGGAGGAGGACTTTGTCCAGCATCTTGAGCATCTTGCGGCGGATTCAGGTCACGTAGACACCTTCTTGCTCACTGACCCGATCACTGTCTCTAGCCAGAGCACAGACACTGGGCCCTCAGCTTGGAACAGACAGGGGCCCAGGCATTCCCTGCATGGCCCCTTTGAAACCTCTAACAACCCAGGAGCAGGTGTCCTTGGCATGCTCCCATCCCCTGCTGGCCTGGGTGCTGGCTCCTCACTGCGTTTCTCTGGGCCTTGGAATGGGATTGCTATGCTTGGCTGGGATCTGTGTGTGCATGTGTGCATGCATGTATGAGGCCTGGGTTTTCCTCACGTGTGCTCTTGTTCCTTTAGACAATAGGAGGAAGGTAGATGCGGAGGAAAGGGCACAGATACAGACCTCCGAGGACCAAGGACTCCCTGTGATTCCCTGTGTGCTTTGGGGGCCTCCTGTCCCTGGACACCTTTCTCTGTCCCCCAAGACCAGCAGGAGGGTGTCCCCAAAGAAACCCCTTAAAGCAGGGTGCTTCGAGAGGCCACATCAGTGCTCAGCTCCTGTGCAGCCTTGCTGTCACCCGCTTAGTCCTCGGGTGGCTCTAAGCAGAAGGGAGTCTGACCTTCTGTACCAGATGGTGCAGTCTCTAAAGGGGTCAGTCACAAGGAGGCCAAGGACAGGCGCAAGAGAGAGAAACTAGAGCTATGCGCTTCGGTTCCAACGTTGGCCCTAGCCTTACTTGGCTGTGTGAGCCAAGCAAGCAAATTAACCTCTCTGAGCCTATTTCTTTAGCTGCAAATTGGGGATAATAGCAGGAACCTGTCCCAGAATAAGGATTACATGCAATAATTCATTTGGCCGAGGGCCTAGCTCAACAATGGAGACCACTGTTCTCCTGAAGATGCCTAAAAGATGGGAAGCGCCTCATCCAAGCCCCTCAGCCTGGGGCTCACATCCTTCTGGGTGGGGCCTGGCTGGCTGTCACCCAGTTCCACCACAGTCTGAGGCACACTGAGGTCTGGACAGTTGAGCTTGCTTCATCCCCCACTGCCACGTCTCAGTCAGCAGACCTTCAGTTTTTTGCCTTGACTGTCAATCTCCAAAAAATCAAAACACAAAGACCCCACCAAGCCCCCTCCCTGTCCTGGATCTGGGCCGTTCCCTTGGTGCATAGCGCACTTATGAAAGACCAGCGGACCCGGAGGCTAAGCCACCTTCCAGTATGTGGCCACATTACCTGGAATAGAGCCGTTTGTCCGGAGTATGGGGGAGCCACGCAAGGAGAGAACAGGCCTGGGGCTGCAGAAGCTGCGCCATCCCGCCATGCGGAGGGTGCTCATGGCAGAGTTGCCCTAGTCTCTCTAAGCAACACACAGAGAGGTGCAGGTGCCTGGCTCTCGGGAGACAACCATCCCATCCCCGGGCACAGCATGACTGAGCAGCGTGGTGGTTTTCATGCCTCTCCCTGATGATGCCTGCTGGGTCCATCGGCCAGCTGTTTGCTGCAATGGTGGAGGAGGAGGGCTGTGTCCCCTGCCGCTTTGTTCACAGGCTGGGGCTGCCTTGATGGTGCTCATGCCTGGCCTTAGGCGCAGCCGCTCAGGCAATGGGAAAGTGCAGGGGGCCATCGTTTCTAGCCTGAGGGAGTCTGCGCACTGGCTCCAGCGAGCAGCCCCAGGCACAGGCTTTGGGCTCCGGCCTTCAGAACTGGGGGGAGAGGAAGGCCCTAAGGCAGCCTGTGACCCAGTAACCCCAAGCCAGGCAGACAACCACCCCCTCCTCGTAGTCAGGCAGCACAGCTGAGGCCTGCAGAGCCCACAGGGCTCTGTGGCGGGACAACAGCCACCAGCCTTCATAGGCCCCACAGACCTTTCCTAGGGGTGGGGTGGGGGTGTCTCAAATCCAGTCCTGTCCAAAAGGGGCCCAGCCCTGTAACCCCCAGGGTGCTGACAGATACTCAGTAGGTTCTGTGCTCCCAGTGGATGGCCTATTTTCAATGGGGGGGGGAGTGCCTGGGGAGGGTCGCGCGGGTGGGCAGGACAGGAGGCATTAGCTTCCAGGACTCAGTTCAGGGCCTTCCAAAGATGAAATGGGGGGCAGTTCCCTAGGGCCCAGAGCCCTGGAAAAACAGAGGAGCTGCTATGATGCTGGGGTGGGACTGCACGCAGGCTGCAGGGACATGCTGGTAGTGGTGTTTTCTCTGAGCCTGACCAGCCCATAGGCTGGCAGGGCTACTGGCTCCTCCCAGTGGAAGTGGAACCATCCTGGGGAGTCCAGACTCTTCCTCTGGGCCCTTCTGCACCAGAGGACACGCTGCAGGCTCCTGGCTGAAGAAGAAAGCCCTCCAGGCTTAGGGAAAGAAGGTAAGGGAGGACCTCCCAGTACTACCAGACTTCGCCAGGTTCTCCGCTAGCCAGTGCTGCTGCAGAGGACCCCTGCTGGAACCTAGGCAACAGGAATGGGCCATCTTGAGGCAGACCTCTAAGTCAGGAAATGGCCTCTGATGTCACTTATGGCCTTGGTTTGCAGCAGAATTGGGTCCAGGTTCCTGTGTGCCGTCCCAGGCACAAGCCGCATCTGGTTATGATAGGAGTGGGTTTGGAGGAATGGCCAGAATTGGAACTGCCTAACTGGAGGCAACATGAATGTTTCAAGGTTGTAGTCATGTGATTCCCTTGGAGCACAGTCAGGAGGCCCTGCCTGCAGCTCCCAAATACCTTGCCACAGCTGAAGACTCTAAGCTCCGGCTTGCTCTCTGTGAGAAGCCTAGGGTGGCCAAGGGCAGATGGACGGGTCCAGAATCTCATGCGGTATTAGCCTGGGTGTGAAGTCAGGTGTATCTCCCTCCCATTATCGCATCTCAATAAGCCCATGGAAGCATCTAGAACAAAATGACCAGGAGGAATTCATAGCATTGCCTCTCTGAGGGAACTTTGTCTAACAGCAGACATGGCCCATGAGATGGCGGTTTGGCAAAAGACAGAATGGCACTCTTCAGGTGGGTGTTTCTTATCAGACCCCTCTGTCAGATGGGGACAAGAAATCATAGTCCCAGGAAAGACAAGGGAGATGGGTGGTAAGCATGTCCAGTCCTGTGGTTTAAGCTAACCCTGAGGCACTACCGCTGACATTGTGCCCCACGTCCTGCATCTGGGGACAAATTAACAGCCACACTTGGCCTTAAGAAGTTTCTTGAGAAGTAAGGGGCTTCAGAATACTTCTTGCTAAGTGCCGGATCCCCTACCCTTCCCAGCAACACAGCACCCACGTGGTCACACGGTTCATTGGATGGTGGAGACTCTGGCTGCACTGCTGTGTTTCCATTTGTTCTGTGTGTCTTTGCTGACCACCATGGAGGTGTCGGGGATGCAGCTGTGACTGCAGGGATGCAGCTGTGACTGCGGAGATGCAAGCTGTCCTCGCAGAGCACAGCAGCAGGAGGCAGGAGGGCAGTGGGGCTGCTGTCCCTGCTGTTGCTGGCCCCATCACTATCACTGGCCACTTCTAGGCTCCCTCTTCTGTCCTGGAGGAACTTAGGAGCATGTGTCGGCCTAAGAGGTCAAGAAAGGGATGGCTGCCACGACACATAGCTGGTGACAGAAAAAGATCAGGCCCCAGTCAGGTGCCAGCCCTGGGAGAATGGCTGCTTCTCCCACAGACCAACCGGACAGAGAACCTGAGTTCCCGGGAGACAAGAGCCCCGAGGGGGAAGCTGCAGACCTGTTGGCCTAACCGACTGCCCGACAGCAGCATTCACACCGTAAGCTCAGAGTGAACCCGGCTCATCTCTACCCTCGGGAACAGCTAAGGAAGCTGCAACCTGAGCTCCATGTGAGGTTCTGCAGTGCAGCAGACATGCCCTGGAGCCCTGGTCCTCCACTGTTTCCCTGTTGGGAAGATCGCCATGGCCCTATGAAGCCTGGGTCTGTGGTAGACACTGCATGTGGACTTTGGGATATCCCCCCTTGGTCCTGTTTGAGCCTTTTCCTGCCCATGTGGAACACCGTGCATGGGGGGTGGGGGGGGTGGCATGTCATTCTTTAGTTGTCACCTTGCTACCACAGTGTGTTACATGTGAACCGTCACACAGATATAAGCACAGGAAGTCAGTGGGTCATGAACCAGGTAGTCCAAGCCCACTCTTCCTTCCCTCAGGCCATGCCACCTTCTCTGACCAGGTGTATTTCATGAACCCAAACCACCCTCATCAAAGCCATTTCAAAAGCCAGGTTGTCAATATCCCACCCTGGCCATCTTTACTTTCCAAGACTCAGACAGGAGGGGCTGAGTCCCCCTCTGAGGAGCCAAAGGGGTTGTGCAAGACTGAGAGAGGCCCAGCAGCAAGTGTGCTTGGGTGCAGGGCATGCCCAGCGCCCTGGCCCTTCTAGAGCAAGAGCCTTTGTTGAATCCGTGAGCAGATGCTGCCAGAAGAGTCAGGTTGAGGAACAGAGGAAAAGCCAAGTGTTGTGTGACTTCCTGCTGAGCGGGCTGACACAGACGCGGGGATTCTGATGTGATAGATGGGCCCAGTGGGTGCTGGTGAGAGTCACTGAGCTCACAGGAGCCAGGGGCCTGGGCCAGCGCCGCTGAACAGATCTCCAGCCTTGCCAGCTGGGTGGCAGCCATGCCGACCTGGCCCGTTGTCTCTCACAGATGGTCTCCGTGAGCAGAGGATGGAGAGGCAGCAGGTGATATGTGTGAGCCGGGTGACGGGCCCGGCAGCACTTATAGAGACCCTCCTACAATCAGGCTGGAGCCTGAGGCAGAGGTGAGTGTGAAAGATGTGGGCACTCCTGGGGCCTCAAGGCCCACTCTGCCCTTATGTACTATAGGAGAGTGTCTCAGAGTGTCTCCCTTCTGCCACCAGACTATTCCAAGCCCTTTGTGTCTAACATGCCACCTACTGTGGAAGTCTTCACACTTCAGCACATGCCAGCACAGGCCTGGAAGGAGTGAGTCCTTCTGAATGAATGTGTGCAGGCTTGAGCAGAGCTCAGAGCAGTGACTGGGTTGAGTAGCAAGTTCCCCCTCCCCCATTCATGTTTACCTAGAGCCTCAAAATGTGACCTCATGTGGAGAGAGGATCTTGGCGAATGGGCTGAGTTAAGCTGGGCTCACAGTGGATTTGGATGGGTTCTAAAACCAATCAATGTCTGGTGTCTTTACAAAGAGGGCAGAACACAGGGAGACCTTTTGCCCTTGAAGCAGAGAGAGGCCTGGGACAGAGCCTGCATCAAGCCTCCAGAGGAAGCCACACCAGCCATAGTTCCATCCCCAGCACAGCCTCCTGACCTGGCAGGGAACACATGTTGGCTACATTAGGCCACTGAGCTGTGGGAGTTGGTCTGGCCCTTAGAGCCGAGCTCAGAGCTAAGGAGGATCCCAGACACTCCACCGGGAAGCTGGTCCACTTTGTCCATCAGAACTGGCTGAGGCGGGCTGAACAATGACAAACTATACCTCCAGAGCTTAAAGCCACAAAGAATAAGTCTCGTATCTTTGGGAGTCGCAGGGTCCTTCACTCACCATAGTATTCAGGGACCACTGTTGGCTCCATGGCCACACGTGCTTGTTCTAGCTGAGGGAGGAGTATGTTCTGCATATTCTGTCCTTGAAACTTACAATACCACTCTGCACACACCTCTACATAGAACACACCACCCACCCATCACCTGCCACATGGCCCTACTCAACCAAGAGAGGTGAGAAGGCCAGGTGTCTTCTAAAGGTAAGGGACCTAGTGACCAAGCACTAATATCTATTTCAGTCACTGAGAACAAACTACCCCCTTGACCTCGGGACCTTGAAATTTCCAGCCACTGGCACATTGTACCCAGTACTTCTGTGTGCATGGGTATGAGAATGGATGGATGTAAGAACCAGATGACTTGATTTTGAATCCCAGTTCTGCCACGAAGTTTGTTTCAGCCCATGAACACTAGTGAAGGTACCAAAGAAGATTAGAAAGATGGGAAGATAGAGTATATATGTGTGTATAAGTGTATGGATAGATGAAAGATGGATGGATAGATGATAGATGGATGGATGGATGGATGGATGGATGGATAGATGGATGAATATATAGGTGACTGATGGATAGAGTATGTGTGGATGGAGGATGGATGGATGGATAAGTAGCTGGGCAGATGGATATATGGGTGGATGGATAGACAGGTGGTGGTCAACATATAGAGAAATGGATGGCTAGAAATACGTGGATGGATGGAGGATGGACAGTTAAATGTGTGAGTATGTAGATGGGTGGATGATGGTGGAGGATGAGTAGATGGAGGATGGATGGATGAGTGGATAGATGTGTGCATGAATGGACAGATGGATGGACGAGTGGGTAGAAGTGTACATGGATGGACAGATGGGTGGATGAGTGGGTAGAAGTATGCATGGATGGACAGATGGCTGAGGGATGGAGGATGAATAGATGGATGGTAGATAGAGGATAGACAAAAGGGTACAGAATGGACATGTGGATGGTTGAGTACTTGGTTGAATGTGTGGATGATGGATAGATTGATTCATTAATTTCTTGCTGTGTGCCAGATGTTTCTGTGAATTAGCTAATTGAATTCTGTGTCACTGTTCTGTAATGCAGTCTATAATTTACAATCAAGGAAGATGGTCTCAGATATCCACCTGAGGTGTTCCTGAGGCCATACTGCAAGTGGAAAGTGATAGAGGTGGGTCTCTGTGTGGGCAGAGTGGGGGATTGGCAGCTAGGCTCCCCAAGTCTGCCTCTCAGCTCCATCACTAGGGAGCTGTAAAATCTTAGTGAGGCGATTTGATCTTTCAACTTTTAGCTTACAGATATTCCCATCTGAAAACCATATGTTCCTCAGAAGAATTTTGTGAGTATTAAATGGTGATTTTTATGATTCAATTTTTCCAAAGAACCTTTGATGGGAAAGGAAAGCGGGAGAAGAGGAAATTGGTGGATGGTGGGAAACTGAGACAGACCCCATGTGGGCCATAGATATGCTCTGAGGGGCTTAGGCATGGGATAAGGGGGAGACATGGTAACCTGGCCAGTGTGCTGGCCCTGACCTGTTGTCTAAGGCAGCCTGGGTCAAGGGCAGGGTGACCTTCCCATGTGGGGCCCCACCCTACTTATGCACAGTGCCTGGCCTTTTGTCCTTTCAGGGGACAGTAGCAGAGAACTGGTGTCACCCCACAGGACTGTGGCATCCTGCCTTAGATTCTACTCGGGTGATGGGGCTAGGGAGGAGTCGGCAGCTCGACTCCAGATCATTGCAAGGTGAGGGAGTAAGTGGGGACCAAGTCCGTCGGCGGAGCTCAGGCAGTCAGAGGCAGGTTCCTTCCTCCACCACACAGCCAAGGTATATGACAGTAAAGAGTCGGACTGAAGTTCTCGTGGGTGAACTCAAAAAGCTTGTCGAAGAAGCTTGTCGACTAGGATTCCAAGTCCAAGGCCTTCTCAAGAGGGCAGACAAAGGAGTCAGTCAGGGTGGTCAGGTGTTGGGGAGGATGGGGGAGTGTAGAGGACTTCTAGGACTGCTTTGCATGAGACTCCAAAACCAACAGAACCATAGCAGCAGCAGCATCGAGCCCTGATATGGGCTGTAGGTTTGGGGGTGTGGACAGACATACTCTAGGGTGAGAGAGGTTGGCATGTGGCTTACTGCATGTGGGTATCATGGCATCTGGGGAACGCTGGACTTCCTGCTTCATTTTCCTGTGAAGGAAACCTCGCTTGTTCCTCATCCTGACATGCGTTAAATAAAAGCTGAGGATGAATCCTTAGTTCCTCAGCCTGTGACCAGGTGCTGGGGACAGTTCTTGGTACAGGATTCTCCAATGGTCACTTCAGATCATCACTTCTGACTTTAGAGATGACGACACTGGCCCAGAGAAGGAACAGAAGAGCCTTTGGACTTCTGACCTCCAACTCAGGACTCGCCTGTGTCCTCTATAATCTCAAAGCAGAGCCTCCTCTGCCCAGGTATCCTGGCCTGGAGAGGGGTGGACCCAGCTATGTGGCCCAGGTCAGGGAATAGAGAGGCCCTGGAATAGAGAGGAGCTTAGGGTGAAGAAAGGGCAGATCTGGTTACTGGGGGTGCTTGTAAGGAGTCTGGATAGGAACTGAGGCAGGAAGTCAGCCATAGTCCATGTTGTCAGAAGATTCTGGCTGTAGGAACACGAGGCATGGGAGAAGAGAGGACCAGAAATCGTCTGATAGAAGTGGAGATATCCCAGGTGGAAGGAAGTGTGAGCCACAAAGCAGCTGAGCTACTAAGGGGGAAAAGGCCTGAGGGGACAGGAACTCCAGGTATCTATTTCTAGGATTCTCCTAGGTGCTAGTTTCTTGTCTGAGCCAGTGAATGAGCCATTTCCTGAAAAGGAGATATTATGGGCTGGAGGCCTGAAGGACAGCAGAGCAGGGACAGCGCTCACCTAGGGAGCTCACCCCCTCCATGGTCTCCATCAGCTCCCAGCAAGCTGCCCTGTCTGAAGTCTCGTGTGGGGTCTTGGAGATAGGTTCCCTGTTTGGAACAGACTCCTGTTCAAACTTTATTTTTTGCTTATGAGACACTCAAATTTAAGTGGAGGCTCTATATTGTATCTAGTGGCCGGATTGAGGGAACATTAGTCAAAGGTTGGGATAGAACAGAAGTCCTTTGTCCCATTAGCCAAAAGGCCAAGGAATAATGAATGGACAAAGGATCTGGAAGCTGACATAGCAGGCCTGGATTCCTCTGCTTTTGTGTGCCATGGGTGGTCACTGGCGGATGGATGGAGGAGCCAGGGGCTCTTGCTCTGTTTATACTTCATGAAGACTACTCTGGTTATCGGGTTAGAGAAAAGAACTGTGCTTGGGGAGGCTGTTCGGGGGGGGGGGGGTCCCTGATTGGGTAACTCTCTTGTAATGGACACAGTAATGGTGGGGCCAGCATGCACTGTGTTTACGGACATCAGACGAGGAGAGGGCACTGTCCCAGAGAACCTGGTATAGCGAGGACCAACAAGCCCCAAACCCTATGGTACATATCCAGAGGCTAGAACTCCAAAGCCTTCCTACCCATGTGTTACCAAGGGCAGAAAAAGACAAGTTCTCCCAGGAAACCGCTGTCCTCCACCCACTGCAGAGAGCCCTTTCCAGAGGCTTTCCGCTGCTGGAGCAAGAGGGAGGCTAGGCGCTGGAGAAGCCACACAAGGAGGCAGCTTCACGACACCAGGAGACCGCGAAGCAGAGTCTTGCGTTGACTACCCTGGCCCTGCTCAAGGTCTTTGTTTGCCCGAAGCCTGCTTCTTCAGATTCCATTCTTTTTCTACAAAGAGGAAGTATCACAGAAGGCCCAAAGCTGCAGCAACTCGCCTCCAACTCATCTCGCAGTCCAATTATCTAAATTATTGCTTTGCCCTGGCACAAAAGGAGGAGGCACGATTTAAAAGTCGCTGGGAGATAAGTGCTCAGTTGCCTCCCCTGTCAACAATGCATAATAATTTTGATCAGGCTCTCATCGTGTTGTGATAGCAGCCACAGTGGCTGTGACCGGGTCTCCGGGGACTTTATTTTTAGCTCCAAAAATCACAAAGGAGGAGCCAGGAGGAGACTTCACATAAGACAGACTGGGCTTTTGAATTCTGCCTATGCAAGGCCAGCCAAAAATTGAATTTGGCTTCCAGAGACCAGATAGCTAACTGGGAGCGAGAGTGGGAGTTTCCCAGGGCTGGAGCAGGGGGCAGCCTGGAAGGGGCCTCCCATTGTCCCGTGCAGAATAAATATCTCTCCTGAGATGGTAGCTCGATCCCCAGGCCTGGCCAGGAAGGGAGAAGAGGACGTGTGGCCACTGTCCCAGGGATATTTATTTCCTTCCAGCTGAACAGCCCAAACCTTCGAGAGAGAGAAGGAAAGCTGTCTGAGGTGAGAGGGCCTCTGGGAAGAGGCAGCCACTGGCCTGAGCCCCGGGCAAGCTTTGATGGTCGCAGATGGAGTGGGCAAGGAGAAAGGGTGTTCTGGGTGGGCGCAACTGCCTAGGTTAAGGCCTGGCTAGGCAAACCGAATGGAGAAGGAGTGGGGCCTGGCCCAGAGGGAGAGGGGTGGGCAGAGGAGGAGATGAATGAAAGTGTAGGTCTGTGGGAAGAGGTTATTCGGTTGCTGGTGATAACAAGGGGCAGCAGGAAGCGTGTGAGCCTATGAAGGATCAGCTGGTGCTGATGTTGGGTCAAGGACATCATTTCCAAGATGGTGTGTTTTGGCTGAGGAGCAGTAGAGGATAAAGGGCTTGAATGGTCTTTCTCTCTACTGGTCAGGGACCTCCCTTAGCGGGAAAGAGAGTGGCCCTCAGTCTCGCCTAGAGCAGGCTACCCTGAAAGGACACTGGGAAACTCACAAAATGGCATGCAAGGCTGAGGCCAGGTAGAAAGTTTAAGAGCCAAGTCTCAGGCTGGAGAGGTCCCTGAAGTCCCTGACAGAATGCAGTGTGATCCTGATGTGGCTTGCCTGGGCTATTCACCCTCCTGAGTGGTGTTTTTTTTTTTTTTTTTGTTGTTGTTGGTTTTTTTGGTTTGTTTTTTTGGATTTTGGTGTCTTAGCACACTGGCCTGGGTGATTAAATGGGGCCCATGCTTGTGCCATAGTCACAGGGGGTGGGGGTTTGGGAAGTGGTCCTGGGTTTCTGACTGTGTTGCAGAGGGACTCAGAAAGGGGTCGCATGCTGCCAGCTGGAGACCCTGACAGGGGTCTGCCACACTTTTGCTGTGGCCATGTCTCTCCAAGTCCTTTATGCTGGGCAAAAAGCCACTCAGGATTCTACCACAGTGGGAACATTTCTTTTTCTTTAAAGAGGGACTTTAAAATATGTCGTCTTAAGACAGAGGCTGAAATGACAGCTGCCTGTTCCCTGGAGCAGGATGCAGGGCCCCGGGGGATGTAGAGGGGACAGGGCAAAGGGCACTAATCTGCCTCGTGATTCCTATAGAGTCGGTGAGGTAGATACAGGACTATAGTTGGCCACCTTGAAGAATGTTGGTGGGTTCTGGGTTGCTGGGGCGGTCCTTGGCTGACCAATAATGGCCAGGCAACTTAGAGAGAGGGCTAGGTCCCAATGCAGGTACTGATGGTACAGAGTCTCAGAGCTGGAAGCCTGTGCCATTTCTGGGGACAGGAGGCAATTCTCCCGGTTCAGATGTCAAGCATCACCAAACACGAAAAACCTCATTATCCTCTGTCAGACACCAGTTAGGTGGTAGAGGACACAAGAAGGTACTGGCCACCCCTGTCTTCCTGGGTCACTGGGGAGCTGCAGAGTCTGACCCTGGAGCCCAGGCTGAGGACTCCTTGATGGCTGCCTGTCCCCTATCCCTGCCTGCACCCTGTCTCTGCCTATAATGGAGGAAGGCCATGAGCAGAAAGGGAAGGTGAGAATCAGCTGCAGGGGCCATGAGGCCAGTCTGGCTTTGGTGGACACCTTCATTGGAAGGAAGAACATGGACTCCTGGATGCATGGATCTCCTGACCCCTGTCCTTCCAAACAAAGCCTGAATGTACAAGTCTAAGGCTTTGGTCACCTAACCACCTTAAACCCCCTTCTAGGCCTCAGCCTTTTGAGTGCCAATGGGATATGACCCCCTTGAGGTTAGGTGGAAGCCTGGGCTTGGGATGATGGCCCAACGGGACAATGGATTCTGACCCTCCACATAGAGCCAGACAATCTTGGCTTGTTATTCAATGTCATTACAGAGACCCAGTTCCAGCAGGGCAAAGCCTATCTCTCCCTCAACCTCTGCTCCCAGAGGAGAGATGCACAGGGCATCAGGAGAACCTCGAGGAAGAAACCCAATGTTCTCCTGTCCCTGTGGACACAGCCAACAGACACACATGCAGATGTTCCCTCAGCAAACCTCCTGGGCCCCCTCCTGGGCCACCACCTGCCTGACTACTGGGGAGAACTCCATGAACTTTTTGGTGAGTCAGCTCTCAGAAGTTTTTGTTTCTTATTCTGGGGCCATACACACACACACACACACACACACACACACACACACACACACACACACCCCTCTATTGGTCCTTCCTTCCTGGCTTCCCTCCTGGGCTTCTATATGGGACCCATCTGCACACCTGCATAATGATTCAGTATGCTATGTCCTCTGGGTGCTGTGGGAGAATCTGCCTCACCCTTGGGAGTCCCAGGTGGTTGCTTTTTCCTCCCTCCCTCCCTCCCCCCCTTCCCTCCCTCCCTTCCTTCTCTTCCTCTTCCTCTTCCTCTTCCTCTTCCTCTTCTTCTCTCTTCTCTCTTCTCTCTCTCTCTCTCTCTCTCTCTCTCTCTCTCTCTCTCTCTCTCTGATGTGCATATGTATGCCTGTGCTTTTGTGAAGACAGGGTCTGTCCCTGACCTGGAGTTCATTGAGTAGGCTGGGCTGGCTGGCCAGTGAGCCCCAGGGATCTTTCTGCCTTCACATCCCCAGCACTGGCATTATAAGGGTACCATTTTGGATGTTTTGTTGTATGCATCTTAATTGGTATTATGATAAAAAAAACTTGGAGTCTGATATTGGAGTAAACGCTGAAAGATCAGAGAGACAAAGGAACAAGCCACCTCTTACCTCTAGGACTCCTTAGCCTGAAAAGCCTTTAGCTGAAAGGAACTCTTCTGCTGAAAAGCCTTTAGTTCCTGTTTCCTCACGCCTTACATACCTTTTTCTGCTCTGCCATATTACTTCCTGGGATTAAAGATGTGTGTGTGCTTCCCAAGCAAAAACATGAGATCTCAAGTGCTGGGATTAAAGGTGTGTGCCACCACTGTCTGGCTCTGTTTCTCCCCTAGACTGAGTCAATCTTATGTAGTCCAGGGTGGCTTTGAACTCACAAAGATCCAGACGGATCTCTGCCTCACAAGTCCTGGGATTAAAGGTGTGTGTCACCACTGCCTGGCCTCTGTGTTTAACCTAGTGGCTTGTTCCGCCCTCAGATCTTCAGACAAAGTTTATTAGGGTACACAGCATATCACCACATGTTTAGCTGGACAAAGTGGTCGGATTCACACTCTTCCAGCAGGCACTTTCCCAGGCAGGGCTTTTGTCTGACCTTTTTAAATCCCAGAGGTATGTTACCAAACTTGGGGATCACAACCTGTGTCCCAAGTCAGGCCTGGCCACCCTTCCTTAATAAACCCACTGAAAGAGTTGAATTAAATGTAGAAAGCAAGAAATGGAAATATATTCAGTATGCCTACACTGGGAAAAGGGACAAAGAAATTCAGCAAACACTCCAAGTCTGTCTTTGGGGTTCTCAAATGAGGTTAAAGGTTAAATGGAAGGCTGAAGATTGCACATCTCGGCAGTCCCAGTGAAGGTGTGCACCCCCCCACCTCCCACCATTGACCCACTATTGACCCATCCTTGCCTGGGCTTCAGTCTCATCCTGTAAGGTGGTTTGACAAGTTGTTAGAACTGTGTGAAATCTCCTTAAGGGAGACCATCCCCACCCCCTCTCTGGTGCCCTTTTCTTCTCCCTGTGTAAGATTCCTGGGGCAAATTCCCATTTCTTTGAGGTCCATTGTTTTAATAGTCATCAGATTTTTAGTCAGATTGAGAGACACACGAGTCTCTTTAAAGCATCTTTGTTTCTGCCAGGCCAGCTATAAGGGCTCTGCAAATCCTGTCACTTCCACTGACAAATGTGCCTCATAGGGCAAATTAGGCCTAATGTTGCATAGAAGAGAAGCTGAACAGGAGGGTGGCTCCTGGCTGGCTTTTGATGTGAGTCCAATGCCAGTTGGAAAAGCTTGCCTCCCCTTGAGAGCGTGGACCAGTCAAGAACCAGTGAAGGACAGACTGAGGACCTTGGCCATGACCTGGCACCTTGGCACCTTTCATGGCCCCTGCTCTGGAGGGACTCAGGCCTAGGGAACAGGTGATGCAGATCTTCTGGGCAAAGAATGAGACCATGCTATTCAAATGGTGCTCTGTCCTTCATGGGCATCAGGAGGCCTAGGAACAGCTTCCTGCTATCACACTGTGTATCTTGACTTACTCACCAGGCACAGGGGTGGGGCCATGATTGCAACCCACTGAGGCAGATGATGGGTCTATGACTTGCTTCGTGTGGGACTGAGACATGTCTACATCATTCCTGTCTCTTTTGTGCATGATGGATAGGAGGGTTGTTCTTGGCCACAGGCATTTTGAATTTACAGGGAGCACAACGCGCCAGATTGCAGCCACACTGCCTCCACCCCAATCGACACCTTCAAGAGGAGTCCAGTGCCAACAGATAGCACTCAGGCTCATGTGAGACACCAGCATTGAAAGGTCAACATCTTCATTCCTGATGCTCTGCAAGCCGAAGAGCTGTGGCCTTGAGTTGTGCTGCTTGGTCTCAGGGATCTTGCTGGTCTCTAGCCCCGTTGGCAAGGAGAGGTGAATGGCAGCATCCTCCTAATGACCTTAGGTGTTTTTGTGGGTGATCTCCCTCTATAATCACCAGGGCTGGGGGAGGGCGGGCAGAATTCATGAGCTAGGCCAATAAAAGGTGGGAGCCTTGCATATGGTCAGACCTCAAAGTGCCAGCATCAGGAAGTGGTTAGCATGAGGACTCAGAAGGAGGCCTCTGCCTCCATCTCTACTGAGCCCCCAGCCTCTCCTCTTCATCAGAAGGGAGTATCTGTCCTTCCTCAAGGTCTCCTCCAAGGGTGCCATGAGATAGCATGGAAAAGAGACATCAAAAGTGATCAAGGGAGTCACTGCTGTCACGGCCACCATCCTAATCTCTGTAAGTCCAGGGGGTAAATTTTAAGGACCACACAGGCCTGCAGCCCATGAGGAATACAACTTGGATATGGATACTTGCACAGTGAACCCCGTTTAGAAGTAAATGACAGCAGTAACCCCATTTAGAAGTAGATGACAAGTCAGAGCTGGCCACAGCACAGCGAAAGCCTGAGGGCACATCTGCCTGCTCTCTGGGCCTTCAGCCTCCACTGTGCATACAGACCAATGCCCACAACTACAAGATCCTGACCCTCCTGGGTGTCCAGAACTGAGGCCTGGGATGCTTGGCCACTGGATGTGAGTCAGGTAAAACAGCATCCTATGTCACCCCCTGGATAGAGAGCCAAATCTGTTGTGAACAGCTGGACAGCAGAGGAAGTCCAGGCTTTGCTGTCTCGGGGTTGCATCTGTGGCTTAGCTGTGTGCCTCAGCACGTGTGCTTTCCCACCAGTTCTGTGTAGCTGTGGGCATCATGAAAGTGGTCAACTAAACACAGGATGCATCTCATTAAACCAAGGGCATGGGTCGTGCCCAAACATTCCATGACTTGAGGTACCTCTAAGAACATAAGACTGACCATGGACTCTAGGATGCCATGGCCACCAAAGCATGTCTTGACCTCAGCTCTGCTCCCATGGGAGCCAATGTGGCCATCACCAGGACAGAAGATGCCTACCACATACCATCATCTGAGGGACCGAGAGGAAGAGTCAATCTGCTTCATGTGGTTCCCAAAGCCAGGAACAGGACCGGTGACATGGGTTATGGGGTCATAGCTGCTCAAGGGAGCAAACTCTATTGCATCAAAGATGGTGGACTTGTAAATGTGCCCCCAAATGCTGAAATTTGGCTCAGTGAAGTCCAAAGAACTACCCCTACTCCATCTGTAGTGATGACTTACACTGGGGGAGGAGGGTAGACCAGCTGCCCCCAAGTCCTACTCAGCTTCAAGTCCTCCAGCTGAGCCAAGAGCTGAGCAGGGAGCTGCCCTAGTCATCCTTTGTCCTGTTCCTGGCTGGTAATTGACATAGTGAATGGTCGCTAATGAAGAACAGAGTGGGACTTCCGGGGAAGTGACTGAGACAGCCAGAAAGACAACTGCTAATTACCAGTGCCAGCTGGTGGCCCTGGGGGACCATGCTGACAGAAAAGATGAGAGCTGAGAGAGGATCAGGCAGGGAGAAGCTTCAGGAAGGCTGCTTACTTTAGGGCCTTCTGCACCAGGGCACTGGCTTCATGGAGTGATGGATCAAGAGGTCAAGACCACCATCCCTGCTCTCTTTCCTGGTCAAGCCTTGGGAGGAGATGTTTGACCACCAGCGTAATTCTGCTAGTGTCCTCCAACTGTCCTTGGCTGTCAGGCTGGGCCAGCTTTCTTTCCTTCCCAGACCCCCAGCACTGATGTCCCTTTCTGTTACTTATCCCCGACCCTGACCCTGTCTACACTATTGGCGTCTTGCTTCAGCAACTCTTGGAACAAGCTATAGGTAGCAGCCCCAACCCTCACTGGCCCTGACTAAGTGAAGCAGGATGCCAGGAGCTTGCCCATGATCCCTGCTTACATCTCGATGAAGAGAATGAGACAGCGACGGTGTTGAAGAGGAAGCCCTCAGTGAGACAGATCGGCAACGTGGCCAGTCATTAGGCATTCCAAAAGCCAGCCGACGGGCATGCTGCCTCTCCGCAGGGCACTGGAGTGTCTGGTGGCTGCCTTCTTTAGTGTCCCTGCTTTGCAACTGTTCCTTCTCTGGTCTGGAGCTGTCTGTCCCCACATGGAGAAGTTCTCAGTTTCTCACGCGCCTGGTGCTCCTGAGCCTCACCTGTCCTCCCTCAGATCCACTGTCTCCTCATGGGTCCCTCTCCCTAACCTCTGGGCCACACTCTGGGTCCTAGTCCTTGAGGGCCAATGCCCATGCTGGGTTGGGATTCTGACCATATATGCCCACCCTGACTAACTACATCTGCCCTGAGAGGCTCAACACCTCCTTTCCTTCTTTGTCCCTTTCCCTCTTCATTTGGGCCCTGCCATTTACCACCGGTGTGTGCTGCTGTAGGGCAGGGGAGACTTCAGTGGCCAGACTGGCTCCCCTGAATCTCAGCTGTCCCTTATCCTCAAAGGTGCCGAAATCCTCAGTTGAAATGGTGCCAAGGGAGGCCACCTCCCTTCCTCCTGTATTGTCTGCTGGGGCCATACAGACTGGCAGGTGGTGGCTTCAGTGGTTGGCAACGCTGGAGGCCGTAAGGCCGCAGCCCACATACGGGCAGCTGGATCCTCCTGCAGGTGTCATGGGAGGCAGTTCTGGCACTCCCTGGCACCTTGACCATCTTTGCCCTGTCTCTACACATCTTTGCCCTGTCTTCTTACCTGAGTCTCCGTCTTTCTTCTTTATAGGACTCCTTAACTAATCTCACAGGCCGTCTCCCACAGAAGTTGTGTTCTGAAGTTCCAAACATGGATGGTGGAGGATGCATGCAGCCCAGCATACGCTGATGGCCCTGCTTCACCACTCCAAATCTCAAGATGGAGGCAAGGAACATTCTTACAGAAGAAGCGGGAAATAGCTGCTCCCTCTTTCCCCTACGTCTTGCCCTGTGACATGTAGCAAGGCCCTGTGACCTGAACCGCTTTTTCCCCGAGCCCTGTGGCCAGGTGGGTGTTCTCCTCACAGCAGAAGCAATGCTCTGTCCCCCCAGGGTGTAAGCTCCTGTGACACTGGACCTTCCCCTACCTGCAGAGAGGAGAATGGGAGAGTGGAATAGAATCAAGGCCCCCTGAGCCAGCATGATCTGTGCCAGGTGTTTCTCTCCATGAGCATGAGCAAGGCTCTGATCCCAGAGAGACACACCCATACTTGTGTTCGCACACATGCACACACGTGCACACACAGTGCTCTGTGGAGCCCTGCACTGAGCTTTCCTGCTTTGCCTCAGAGGCAGCTGAGGACCAAGGCGAGGCAAGGAAATGAGATGGGGAATCGCGCTTCTCGGGCAATTACCCACACCTCGTATAGTCTAATGAGCCGTTGAGGGGCCCGGATGGAACATTTAGGGGGGGTTATTGAATGTTTCCTCACAGTTTACCCAGTTGCAGGAATTAATTGATTTATGGACTGGAAGAGCATGTGTGTCTCTGAGCAAGAGTGGGTGCCTTTTCGAATGTGGCTCTCTCTCTGTGTGAATTTGGGGCAGCCTGATTACAGGCCTGGGCTCCCTGGCTTTGGCATCCGGGCTCCACGGTTGGCTCTTCATTGGTTTGCACTTGATGATGAGAAGCCGCTGAGGGTGTGGCTGCATGCCAAGGGACAGACCTACAACCACGAATGATCTCGGGACCTGGATTCCCCTTGCTTTTCCAAAATTCAACTAATCCCCTCCACCCAGACTTGTGCTATACGTAGCACCCTGTTTTTAACTAAGCTTATGATTTTTCTTTCATTGTTTTAAAGCTACCACAAAATAATAGTGTGGAATCGTAAGTCTGATATATGGTTGCTGCTCCCTTTCCACCATGTGGGTCCCAAGGATGGAATTTAGGCATTCGGTCCTCATAGCGAGCCCTTTACCAGCTGGGCTATGTCATCACACCCGCCATCTTTTTCCCCCCTTGTTTATTTTGAGGTTGGCTCTCTCTATGCAGCCCAGGTTGTCCACAAGCTGGTGATTCTCCTACCTTCATTGCCCAATGACTACCACTACACCTGGCTGCTACATTTCCTTAACAGATATGAAAATAATCCTGCAACTGGTCACCGCAAAGGGTGCTTGTGACCTATGGGTTGGTGGCATAATGTAGCCTCCTTGAGGAGTCCTGAGATTTTGGAGATGAGAGCAATAGGGTACAGGGAGAGAGGCAGCTTGCAGAAGTCACGTCTGTGACCTCAGAGTGAGGCACAGGCAGGCAGCAGGCTCACTCTGGGTGGTGGAAAGCCAGGCCAGCCAAATGTCCTCTTTGTCTCTATCTTATCATTCTCTCTAGAAGTATCCTTGGTTCTAGCCAGGATACTGAAGCCAAAGGAGCCAGGGAGAAACAACCGCCACCTTGGGCCGGTCACTCTGGTCCGTGCACTCTAGTGTATGAGTGTATGTAGAATGACATCCAGGAAGGCTCTGGTATAAGGAGATGGGACCCAAGGATGATTGGCTGGATAGAGGAGACTCGACCCTACCTTGACTGTTTCATTACATTCCCACAGGCCTCATCCATGTCAGATTGGCTTTGGGCATTGCCTGAAGTGCCCACACCATTCCAGCCTGTTGAGACATTGAAGCTCCAACCCCTCTTAGGAGGAGCAGGAGCAGTAGACAGAGAGATCCTCCACTCCTCCAGTCTGTCCTGTGTCTTACACAGTGCTGAACAGAAGCCCTGGGGTGCTCTCATACTACCAGGACACCAGGCCCTGGAGTTCCGTCATGGTGGGCAGGATTTGGCCCTCTACAACAGTTAAGAGTATGGAGTGGCTCTGGTAACAGGCTGCAAGCAGCTTCATCAGCCCTGCTATACACTGCCCATTGGCAATAAAGGCAGGAGAATCACCAGCTTGTGGACAGCCTGGGCTGCATAGAGAGAGCCAAACTCAAAATAAACAAGGGGGAAAAAGATGGCGGGTGTGATGACATAGCACACACTCCTGTCTCCCTTCTCCAAGCTTGGTACCTCTCCTAAATGCGACCACTAGAGAATGTGGGTCGGTCCTTTTATGTGCCAGGCTCCCAAGAGACAGTGCCCAGTCTGCCTTGACACTGCTCCCCAGGGATCCCCATCCCCTGCTGGGCTTAGCTCTGAACACTACCCCAGAGATGGAGTTTCCCCTCCTCTGGCATGTGCCTGGTGGCCTTTCCTGACTCACTTCAACATGATGGCCAGCAGCAGGAGCAGCCGCAGCCACAATGCAATTCCACTCTGGCTAGTTCAGTGGTCCCTGCTTTTTAGCTGGCAGATTAGAGAAAGGGAGATTTGCATAGCAATAAAAAAGTAATTAAAATCACCAACACATGAAAAGCCCATTATAAGATTCCCTGGGAAAGACGCCTCCCCTGGTCAGGAAAGATACAGTGAGCGGGTGGGGGTGGCGAACCAATTAACCAAGCCTGTTAGCTGTCCATTATCAGCACTGGGTGCCGCACATGTAAATATTAATTGCGGTAGGGCCAACCTGCTAACAGCCAACCAAACTCATAAATATCCTGAGCACAATTAATGGTGACGAAGTGCGTGTGTCTCCATGGTGGGGCTTGGTGAAGCTCCCGGGGATGACTCTGAGCAGGAAGCTGCACGCTGCTGCCACAAATCTGATCCCCAGTTCATCCGTTTCAGACGTGACCATGCTTCCCTCAAGTATCTGATTGCATTTCTGGGCCTGAGTTATGATGTGTCAGTTTATCCATTTATTCATTATATACAGCCACTTAGAAAGAATGCGTAGGCGTTCACGTGCCTCTGTTCCGCACACGCTTGTGGACTGGTGCCCCATCAAATCACCCATGAGTTACTTATTGAATTAGAGCTGTCTGATGCTTACAGACAGCAGGAAGCCCATCTCCCTTTGGAAGGGGAGAATTCTGCGAAGTCACTTCAAGGAATGACACCCATCAGCCGTGAACACTGATGGGAACTCAGAAACAGGGGTCCCAGGCTTCTTGCTGACATCGTTGTGATCCCAGGAGTCTCCTAGAGATGTGTTGTCCCCAATCCCTCTGTGATCTATCTACCCTGGAAAACAAATGAAGAGATGTGCCTTGACCTCTTCCATTCCAGAGACTCCAACCTCAGTGGATGTCCCAGTCAGGGGGCTGTGGCAGGTTATAGGGCAGATCCTCTTTGCTCTTACCCCAAACTTACCCTCAGGGACAACTGGTTGACCTCTCCCACCCAAATGACACCCTGTGAGTCCTTGAACATTTTCAGAGAGGTCGAGGCCGTCGCAGAGTATGAGCAGAGAAGGGGCATTTGCGAGTTTGCCAGCACTGGCCTGCAGATGAATATGGAGATGAAAGAGAAGGGAGGGAGGGAGGGAGGGAAGAGAGAGAAAGGGTAAGGAAGAGAGATGAAGACAAGAGGAGGAGGAAGAAAGAGGAAGGAGAAAGTGAGAGGTTTTTAAGGAGACAGAGGGAGCTAGAGAGATAGACAGAAATGGAGGATAGAGACAAAAACAATGGGAGATAGAGAGAGGAGGGGGACGAGAGAGGGATGGAGAAAGAAGACAGAGAAAGAGATAGAGGCAAAGACACAAAGGAGACGGAGACACACAGAGAAAGGGAGAGACAGGAGGGCATAGAAATAGAGAGAGGTGGAGATAGAGAGGGATGGAGAGCAGAGAGGTAAGATGGAGTGAGCAGAGAGGAGTATGGGAAGATGAGATAGCCGTGGGGGACCTGAGGAGCCAGCAGGTGGTGGTGAGAGGCAGGCACCTTAGTTTATTCTGAAAGTTTTTCTCTTCTTGAGTTGGATGTAGCTGGTGTGATACCAAGGGGCCAGAGTATCTCCAAGGCTTTCAACACAAGAAACCATTGAGAAGATCCATCCTTCAGTGAGATGGAGATGAGTTGGGGAGGAGCAGCTGTCTGGGAAGGCCTGGAATTGGACTCAGTCGTCGGGCTTGCCATATCTTTTAGACCTCTGAATGGACTTTGGGTTCAATTCTTGGATACGTGAATCAGAAATTTATGGGAAAAAGTTAGACCTGGACACTTACCCCATGCAGGAAGTGAGTTAAGAGAAAAGACTGGCCTGATGGCAGTTCCCAGGGACTCGCAGAAGTATGGTGAGGTGAGGAAGAACCAAGAGTGCAAAGTGTCCTGGGAGCAGAGGGGGTGTGGTGGTGGTTTGAATAAAAATGGCTCCCATAGGCCCATAGGGAGTGGCACTATTAGGAGGTGTGGTCTTGTTAGAGTAGGGATGGCTTTGTTGGAGGAGGCGCATCACTAGGTGGTGGTGGTGGTTTGCGGTCTCAAGCTTAAGCTAGCCACTTCCTGCAGCCTGCAGATCTGGATGTAGAACTTTCAGCTCCTTCTCTAGCACCATGTCTGCCTGCACGACACCATGCTACCTGCCATGATGATAACGGACTAAACTTCGGAAACTGTAAGCCACCTCAATGAAATGTTTTCCTTTATAAGAGTTGCCATGGTCCTGGTGTCTCTTCACAGCAATAGAAACCCTGACTATGACAGGTGGGCAGGGTGGGTCATCTTGCCAAATACTGACAACAGGTTGAATCAAAGGAGGCATGGGAAATGACTGTCAGTCCTGGTCACAGGGAGTTGCTGACAAGCGCTGTCTGGTAGAATGGAGGGAACTCCCAGATTAGTGTGACAGTTGGTAACAGTGGGAGAGGAGGCAGATGCAAGCAGAGCATCTGCTTGGGCCATGTGATGACCAGGAGGGTAGTAACAGGAGCACGGGTCATATTTTGTGTGCATGTGCACATACAGATATATACGTATACAAGCATATACACAACATGTATGTGCAGGAGATGATTATATGTATTTCTGTGTGCTTGGGTATGTGTCTATGTGAACATCTGTAAGCACATGCATGTGGAAGCCAGAGGTCACCCTAAGCTGTTATTCCTAAGTAGTCATCTACCACTTTTTATGAGACAGGGACTCTCACTGGGATTTGGGGTTCACTATCAAGTTAGGCTGGCTAGCCAGCAAGTCCTGAAGAGCTACCTGTCTCTGCCTCCCTGTGCTGGGATCCCAAATATGTACCACCACACCTGACTTACATGGATGTTAAGGATTAGACTCAGGTACTCATGCTTATGTAGCAAACCATTTACTGACTGAGCCATCCTCTGGGCCACAGATGATCATATCTATTTCATAGACATGCACACATACTGCCATACACACACATGTACGCTACATATGTGTAAAGGGTATTTGCAACAGGAAGTTATAATCCAGGAGAGTAGAGAAATATCACAATGCAGGATGTCAAGTAGCACCAAGAATGGAATAATGTGAGTCCTAGTTTCTTTGGACCCAGGACCTTCAGCTGTAGCCTGTGCTGCATGCGATGTTATCCATGGTTCTCAATTCAACTTTCAGTTAAGATTACCCCGGGGAGCCTAGAGAAGGTGCTCAACATGCAATTTATGGCTTGGTGTGTGGCTACATCCACCTGCATATTTAATTGCTATTTTATCACCCATTAAATCATAAACATTACATAACTGGTTGGATTCCATTTGTGCAGCAGGGCGGAGACAAGAAGCGAGGGGCTGGGGAGAAGGGAAGAGGTTGGTTGTGTACACAGAACCTGTCATACGCAGCTACACTGAAGGCCAGTTTCCAAGGCTCTTGTACCACTCACTAATTGCCTCACAAGATGAGTCCCACAGTTGCCTCTACTCAGAGTGGCTCAGGGAAGCCAATGTACCAGACTATTAAGAGTAATGTCAGGCCTGACACAACAGTTGGCCCACTCTGCTCACGAATACCCTTGTGTACTTGCAAGGACTTAGTCACCACCCATAGGACATCTTATCTCCTGTCTTCATCTCCACCTCCACTACCATGGTTTCCAAGAAATCCATGGCATCAAGATGAGAACAGAGGCCGACGGCCTGGTGGAAAGTGTGTGGGGCAAGCTTGTGTTGTGTGTGGATCACTACCTGGAAGGAGGTTTAGCGAATCTCAGATCTTCCACAAACTAGTATGTTTCCACCAAGTATGAATGTGTTCCAGCCACTGCACGCCTCCCACCCGCCCACCCCCCCAGAACAGGACTGACAGCTGCACCCGCTGAGATCCCTTCTCTTTGTTACTGCAGTGCATAGCCTTTGGTAGCCAGGAGAAGGTTCTCAGAATAGATAAGATGGGGAAGATGGACTGCTCAGACCTGTAGCCTTGGGAAGTGGAGTCAATGGAGCCCCAGATCTGCCTTTGGAGTTGACCCACTTGTGTGCCTGTCAAGGCCTCCTGTCTCTTTCCTCCTTTGTCTTCAAAGGTGCTGAAGGCTGCCTGTCCCCATTTGCCTTCTCCACTTTCTTCTCTCCATCATCAGGGACTCCAAACTTGCTGAGACAGGAGAAGGCTCCAGGTGGGTCTCCCGTGCACAGGGCTCTGTCACCAAGGCCACACTCAGTGCCCTGTTCCTCCAGATCTGTGTGCTCTGGTCCACAGCTCTTTTTTTTCCCCTTGTTTGTTTGGTTTTTTGTTTGAGACAGGATCTCACCATGTAGCTCTGGCTGTCCTGTCCTGGAACTCATCATGTTAAGCCTCAAACTCACAGAGATCTGCCTGCCTTTGTCTCCCAAACTTCTCAAATTCTGGGACTGAAGTGGTACACCGCTACTTCCGGCTGGTCCACAGTTCAATTGTCATCCTTGAGAGCTCCCTGAAAGATGGAGGTTCTTATAGTATCTACATTTTGAGGTGTTATGGTTCAGTGTTGCATGTCTAAAATCCATTTTTCTCCTAGATTGTAATCAGAGTCAATCTCCTACATAGAGAGATAGGATCTATCTGTCTATTATTTGCCTATCTGATCATCTATTTGTCTTATCCCCCACCTATTATCTCTCTCTCTATATATATATATATATATCTCATACCTATTTATCACATATACGTATCACACCTATTTTTCTCAAACCTACCTATTGTATCTATGACTTATCCATCTAATCATCTATCACCTATGTGTCTCTCACCTATTATATCTATCAAATATACCCGTGTATCAATAACCTATGGTCTATCTGATCATCTATTTACTTATCACCCATCATCTTTCACTTTTATTATCTATCATGTCTATCTATAATCTATATATTTATAATATACCCATCTTTCATCTATCTAATCATCTATTTACCTATCATTGGTCTATATCTATCTATCCTCTACTTGTATCTATTATCTATGTAATCATCTATCATCTAATTATCTATCTATCTCTGGTTTATAGCTATTCATCCACCTTCTATCCATCCATCATTTATCCACTTGTTTATATCATCTGCCTCCCCCTGTCTATCTATCTATCTATCTATCTATCTATCTATCTATCTATCTATCTATCTATCTATCTATCTGTTTATCCATTTATCTACCTACCTACCTGGTATCTGTCTCATCTACATATACATAGAAGAGAGTGTCTCGGGTCAGAAGAACCATAGTTGGAGTTTTTTTGGCACAGGCATGTACTCACGCTTTTTCCTGGCCCTAAATTTGCTCAGCTTTGCAAGGTGGGAGGAGGGCAGTCTTCAGTTTGGCACAGGGTCAAACCCTGTCTCCTCTCTCAGTGGCAGGGAGATTCATTAACCCCTGGACTCCTCTCAGCTTTGAGCTTTTTATTTGGGTGATGAGGACAGCCATCACATTCTGCAGGGCTGCTAAGAGAAGTCAGGGAGGTGTGCCTTTACCAATCCTGATCTCTGATCTCAGAGTGCCTCAGTGTCCCATGTAAAGCAGTAGTGGGTCTTGGGTGACATCTGTCACACCTCTAGGTACTTGTTCACGTTCCTGCTAGATGGTGACCTCAGCTTTGCCAGGCAGGGCCACATCAGTATGGCTCTCTCAAGTGACTTTTCTAAGCCTTTAGCAAGCAGATGACTTCTCTCTGATGTGCCATGATTCTCAGAGGCATGTCCCCTTGCCCTCCTGGGCCCTGGCATCCTAGTTAGGAGGATCAGCTGATGGCCTTCTCTTACAATTAGCTCCGTGTGTCAGACTGCAAATTGACAAAACTGTCAGACAAGCAACAACAGAAAAAAAAAAGGTTTTAATTAGTTCTTCATGAAGATCAGGAAACACGGTAACAGAAAAATGCCTGAATCTGCACGAGGTTCTTTGAACTATAATTAGAATGTGGGATTTAAAAGCCGTGCGGGCCCATTAGCTCTGTGCTTACTGTTCAGAAGCTGGATGGAAGGGGAGTGTAGGGGAAGCTGGTGATGGTCATGTCAGCGTAAAGACACGTGTTCTTCCAGTTAAATGCTTAAGATTTCCCTTTTCATCTGTGTTCCTGAGAGTCCTTGAAGCTGGGTGTCAAACCTAGAACATAGATACAGTATCTGCTCATGAGGCAACACATCCAAGCCAGGCAACAGAACTTGGCAGGATGGGAGAGTGAGCAGAGCATACTGGGGTGGCTTGGGGAGCAGAGCAGCAGCAACCTGGCCCCTCCCATCTCAGGCAGAACCAACCTGGCCCCTCCCATCTCAGACAGCAGCAACCTAGCCCCACCCATAGCAGGCAGAACCAACCTGGCCCCTCCCATCTCAGACAACAGCAACCTGGCCCCATCCATAGCAGGCAGAACCAACCTGGCCCCTCCCATCTCAGACAGCAGCAACCTGGCCCCTCCCATCTCAGACAGCAGCAACCTGGCCCCTCCCATCTCAGACAATAGCAACCTAGCCCCACCCATAGCAGGCAGAACCAACCTGGCCCCTCCCATCTCAGACAACAGCAACCTGGCCCCACTCATCTCAGGCAGAACCAACCTGACCCTTCCCATCTCAGACAGTAGCAACCTGGTCCCTCCCATCTTAAGACAGAACCAACCTGCCCCACCACCCACCCCCACCTCATCTCAGGTCCACTCAGAACCGGGAAGGGGACCCTGTTCCTCCTCAGGAAATGGGAGCTGGGCTGCCAGCGTCTTTGGTTTTCTTGGCAGAGAATCCTATTTAGACACTGGGGAAGGGAAACAAAGAAGGAAGCTCCAGTTCATCTGAATTAAGACGCCTCAACTCTCATCCACCTGAAGCCACCTGAGGTCTCCCTTATCTCACAGTCTTCCCACAGCTTGCCACCTCCAGGATTTCCTTCCCCAAGCTCTAATTAGAATAATTACCAACACAGAGATGGCACGTTCTGTGTGCTTTCTAAGTCTTAACTAGGGGAATTCTCACATCATTAGGTGCATTTCATAGATGAAGAAGCAGAGAACAGAATGTTGAGTAACTTCCAAGGTCAGGCAGCTGCAGGCATGGGGCTTAGATTCCACTCTAGGCAGCTGGATCTAGAGGCTTCTCACTCAGCTGAGACCCAGCCTCACTACTGGCTTTTGATTTTCTCTCTCTTAGACTCTTAGTTGTAGACCAGATGTTGACATAGGTGCATCGATTCTGTTGTTCGTTCACACTCAACCAACGTTGTTGACCTGAGGCTGGAAGACAGGGCCATTGTAGTAGAGGAAGGTGAAATGTTTTCCCTTGATTTATGGCTGGGGGGTGGGAGGTTGGGGGGGGGTGGGCTGCTGCTGGTCCTGGATTTAAACTAGAACTCTGTGAGGCATCCAAGCTACACAGTTTGATTCCTGTTGTTGACTGGTTCACATGACATTTACATTTTATTTAAACAGAATAAACATTCTAAAAGATATCAGAGTCATAAGTGAACAAGCAGGCTGATAAGACGTCACAGTGAATTTCCAGCTAAAACCAAGCAGGACAGGACCTGAATGACAGCAGGTCCTGAGGCCCCTATGCCTTCTGCTGGCTGGACCCATCTGATAACTTTGAACATCAGAGCCCAGCTCTGTCTGCTTAGGGCTTTGCCCATGCCCTCTTGTGCCTCCTTCCTTCTCCAACTACTCCAGAAGTAGCTGCTTTTTGTGACTGCATTGTGTGCCATGTGAACACATGAAGATTTATGTCTCTATCTATGGCATTGGTGACAGTTGGTGTAACTGACTGTAATTTTCTGGCTATTACAAATACAGCAGCTATAAACTTTTGTGAATGTATCTCTTTGTTAAAAAAAAACAAACAGAAAACAAAAACCATGACATTCCTCTCAGGTACACATATGTCGGCTTGAAGGACCAAGTCCTGAAATACCATGTGCTCAACAGAGTTCTGAGTTCAAATCCAGGACCTCCATCTCCTGAACCCTAACCTGGGAGAGCACATTTAGGCCCCCTCAGATCTTGCAGTCCCCTCTTGCAGCCTTAAGGCAGCATTGTTGGAGGTCAAATAGATAACGTGCCTTAGGGTTTCAATCGCTGTCACAAAACACCATGATCACAAACAACTTGGGGTGGAAAGGGTGTGTTTCAGCCCACAACTTTCAGGATCACACTCCATTGCATGGAAAATAAGGGCAGGAACTCAAAGAGGGCAGGAACCTGGAGCTAGAGGCCATAGAAGAATGCTTACCCTTACGGCTTGCCCAGTCTGCTTTCTTATACACCATCCAGGAATACCTGCCCACGGTGGCACCATCTGTAATGGGTAGGGTTCTCCACATCAATCATTAATCAAGACAGTACCCCCACAGACTTGCCTACAGACCAATCTTATGGCGGTATTTTCTCAATTAAGATTCGGTGGAGTTGACTCTTTCCTTCTGCCTTTTCCTGTGTTTTAAGGATTGGGTGTAGGGTGCCAGATTTGCATATCAACCTCTGTCCCTGCTGAGCAATCTCCTGGGCCGACTTTTATTTTTCTGTCCTAACTAACGTTAGCTCATAAGGTAATCCAAAATCACGTTGTGATTTCCACCACAGTTTCAACTTCGGTGTCTGTGGAGAGTTCTCAGTGAAGACTTTACTGCCTGAAACATGACACTCACCCCAGGCACAGATGGATGGATGACTAGCACAGGAGAATGTAAGAGGTGTCGCACAATTGTAAAAAAAACTTCACTCGCTCAAGCCTAAATAAAATAAATCTTTAAAACCAAATAAATTTTTAAAAAAAGATTCATTCTTCCCAATTATATCTAGGTTTGTAGCAAGTTGACGAAAAACTAACCAGAACTAATGCAACCGATGTACTTGAGTCGACGGATTCCACCCATGTGATCTATTGAGAAGATCATCTTTCTCTTCTGGCTGCACATTTCAGCCATGTCACATCGTTGCCATTCCTTCTGGGGATGTGACTCAGTGATGCAGTACTTGCTCAGCATGCTTGAGGCCACGGGGTTTGGTCTCCAGCACTACAAAATAAATAAAATACTTTAACAGGGCTGGAGAGCTAATTCAGTTAGTAAAGCACTTGCTATGTGAGTATAAGCGCCCGAGTTTGAGCAATGACTTGTAAAAAATTGCCAGATGTGGTGGTGTGAGCCTGTAATTCTAGTTCTGGGGTTGAGGAGACAGGGGAACCCCTGGAGCTTGCTGGCTAGCCAGCCAAATCTGGTCCGAGAGCCCCAGGTCCCAGGGACAGACTGTTTCAAAAACCAAGCTGGACAGTTCCCAAAGTACAACACCAGGGTTGATCTCTCATCTCTAGGCACACATTTGTGCACATATACTCATATACGTGTGCGCGCGCGCGCGCGCGCGCGCACACACACACACACACACACACACACACACACACACACACACGCACAGACAGACATTCAAATATTAATTAACCATTCCAGATAAAACACTGTTCTGTAATCTTAATGTGTGTGTTTCTGATAACTAACCCGCCCAACACTCTGTTGACTATCTGGTTTGTTGTTGCTCCTGTGACATGCCCAGGCATTTACCATCCTTTAAAAGATGGGTTGTCTGGCTTCTCCATTAACTTATGGACGTTTTATTTAAAATATAACCCTTTTGGTCAACACAAAGGATAGATTCTAATAGAATACAATATATGACTCACCTCCTCCCTAGTGATGCCTTCAGGGTCACAAAGAAAGTGGCCTGTTACCTTCTAGAATCTTCACTGTCTAACTTTTCCCATTTAGGATTAAAATCTGGAACTGAAGTCCCAGCATGGATTTTAGACCACTTTCAGGCAGCGTGAAGGAGGGAATATTTCTTTTTCTCCATCTGGGAATTTGGTTTAAGTCGCTGTGGTTTTTGGAAAGGACCATCTCTCTCCACCTTAAATAGAATGAGGGAGTCCTTTGTGGGAAGAGCCCTTGGACAAACCCAGCTCCTTTCAATCCATGAAAGGCCATTTCCTAGGGAGACCTTGGGTGTTTATATATTTCAGTGATCTTCAGTTGTTGTTTTTTTTCTTCTGTCAAAGTTATTGGAATCGAGCTCACAGTATTTCCTGGATATTCCTTCAGTGTCAGGATACCCAGTCCTGATGTCATCTTTCTGGCCCCTGATATTTACAGTTCATTGCTGCATTTTTTTCCTGATTGATCTGGTTGTGGGCCGAAATGGTCTCAGAACCATCAGCTGTGGCTTCATTGATCGCTTTGCTGTTTTCCTGCTCTCTGTCCCATCGATTCCCCTCTCTTCGTTTCCTCATTTCTGCTTGACTACGGCTTCATTCTCTCACTTTCATGTACTGCTTTAAGGGAGAGCAGAGGGTTCTAATTTGATGCCTCTCTTCCTAGCCCAGGTCTCTCTGCATCTCTCTGCCTTCCATTCAGCGCTGCCTTACACATTAGCTGTGCTCTGCTTTCGTTCCTATTCTCCACAGCACACTTTGAAATTTCTCTCTGGATTTCTCCTTTGGAGTGAGTTATTTGCCAATATGTCCTTTGTATTTAAAAACATTTGGGGGCCGGGCGGTGGTGGCGCACGCCTTTAATCCCAGCACTCAGGAGGCAGAGCCAGGCGGATCTCTGTGAGTTCAAGGCCAGCCTGGACTACCAAGTGAGTCCCAGGAAAGGCGCAAAGCTACACAGAGAAACCCTGTCTCGAAAACCAAAAAAAAAAAAAAAAAAACCAAAAACAAAAACATTTGGGGGCCTTTCTGGGGATCATATTGTTACCGATTTCTGATTTAAGTCCATTGCAGCTACTCAGCGTACTATGCATCACGTCTTTGTTCATTGGTGCAGCCAGAATGAAGTACTTGAGCTTGGATAATGCCTAAGGAGCCCATCTCTCACAGTTCTGGGGGTTGGGAGGTTCATATCAGTGGAGACTAAATCTTCCTAAGGTGAGAGATACTAGCCTCGTGTAGTGGAAGGCAGAAGGCCATTGGGCAGAGCATAGCTTGAGACCTTCACATGAAGGCATAAGACCGTTCACAGGGCAGTGGTCCTCACAGTCTAGACCAGTGATTCTCAACCTATATGTCATGACCCCTTTGAGGGCCCAATGACTCTTTCACAGGGGTCGAATATCAGATATCCTGCATATGAAATATTTACATTATGATTCACAACAGTAGTAAAATTACAGTTATGAAGTAGCAACAAAAATAATTTTATGGTTGGGGGTCACCACAGCATGAGGAACTGTATAAAGGGTCGAAGCATTAGGAAGGTTGAGAACCACTGGTCTATACCCTTTCAAGGCCACATCTCTCAATGCTATCCTCTGAGCCTGAATTTTTCAGGCAGACATGTGCAAGCCATCACAGGTGACCATGCCCAAGGTCAGGTTTCAATGGCCTATAAGGTGGTCTATCATGTGACTGCTCTGTATGCATGCCAAAAGAATGTGCTGTGTAGGGTTGGGGATTTAGCTCAGTGGTAAAGCGCTTGAGGCGAGGAGGAGGAGGAGGAGGACGAGGAGCAGGAGGAGGAGGAGGAGGATGAGGAGCAGGAGGAGGAGGATGAGGATGAGGAGGAGGAGGAGGAGGAGGAGGAGGAGGAGGAGGAGGAGGAGAAGAAGAAGAAGAAGAAGAAGAAGAAGAAGAAGAAGAAGAAGAAGAAGAAGAAGAAGAAGAAGAAGAAGAAGGGTGTGCTGTGTAAATGTCACGTGTCAATCAGGTCCCTTCTCTGTCCTTTGCCGTTCCTCCACTTGTTCTGAGAGCAGTGGCCGGAGTGTTCCCACCAGTCTGTCCTCCTTTTATTTCCAGCAGGTTTGCTTCACACACTGTGGTTTCTGTTAGAAGCAGAAACATCTGGGATTGTCCAGCCTTCTTCATGAGGCGACCCTTCATCCCTTTTAAAATCATCGGTAAGGTACCTGGTGCCACGCTCTGCTCTGGAAGCCACTTTGTCTGATACTGATGTAGCAATGGCCTCTTCTTGGTGGTGTGTGAGCCTAGGACACTGTCCCCTAATGTTCCTTGGAGGCTGTGCAGAGTGGGGCCTTTATCCTTTAAACTCCAGTCTGAAAACCTGCCTTCTCTTTGAAATGTGGAGAAGATTTAAATTAAAAGTAACTTGAGCTGGTGAGAAGGCTCAGTGGTTAAGAGCATGTGCTATGTAAGCCTGATGACCTAAATTTGGTCCCTAGAACCCATAGTGGAAGAGAGACCACCCCAATGTGCCATGGCATGTACACACACACACACACACACACACACACACACACACACACACACACACGTAGGCATACAAATACTAAATAAAATAAATATTAATTATCGATAACACTTGATCTAATGGTATTTTTCATTTTGGTTTCTTCCTACTCTGCTAATACTTTTGTTTGTGGTTCGTTCTTTCTTTCCTGCCTTCATGGATGTGGTGGTTTCTAGCCTGGCAATTACTTCTGGTCCTCACACGTCATTGCTCTGTCTGATCAGCCCTCACTTCTCCACCTCAGTATGAACACAGTCACACCATCTAGTGTCTTTGTATGCTCTTGCTAACATCCATGCCAGTGCTGTGTCCTTGGCCTCTTAGCTTTTCTGCCCCATCACCTTGCTCATTGTCTTCCTGTTCCTTTGCATGCGTGTGAATTTTGGTTGGAATAAAGTGACTTTGACTTATGGGATGGCGGAGATTTTTTATTTTCTACAGACCTCTTTGAGCTGTGTTACGGGACCCACCCACGAGTTACTTGGACACAGTGGACCCTTCCACACCTTCTCTGCAGTCTGGTGAGTCAAGGCCACCATGAGTCTAGAGAAAGTCAAGTGAGACCCTCTGAACCCTTCAGACCTTAGGTTTGAAGTTTCACTGTGGAGAGAGGAAGCACTTGTCACAGACAACCTTCTGCTGGAGCCTGAGGGAGTCAAGCTGTGGTCCTTAGGGTCATCCTTTCTCTAGACCTGTCAATTTTCTCACCACATCCAGTCGCAATCCTTTTACTCCCCTGTGATAGTCGGGGTTGTAAAGTTGACAGAGTCTAGACCTGGGAGCCAGGCTTCTGGTCACGCCTCTGGAGGAATCTTGACTATGTTAATTGAGGTGAGCAGAGTCTCCCACTGTAGGTGGCGCTGTTCTGTGGCTGGAATCCTGAACTGCATAAATGGTCACTCTGCTTCATGGTTGGGGATGTGATGTGAACACCTGCTTCAGGCCCCTGCCTTGAGCTTCCTGCCATGATGGACTGTACATTGAACTGTGAGCAGAAATAAATTTCCCCCCCCCCATCACTGTGCTTTGAAAAAAAAATAATTAAGAAACCAAGACAATCCACACTGCGTTGCTATTCATACTTTAAAGTATCAGGTTATTTTTACAACATTATATTGTAGAACAAAACACATGCAAAAAATCAAATAGAACAAATGTGTGGTTAACACATATTTTTTTCTCCAGCAAACATGAGTTCAAGAAAGAGAGCTTGCTCACCCAGGAATGAGCCCTGCTGCAGCCACCCCCCTTCACTCTCATGGGGATGAGTATCTAAAAGCCTAGTTTTATCATTCAAATGTGGATTCCTGGACATTACAGCTTAGTCCCCACTGATTTTTGAAAATCTGACATGTCTTTTCAGTGTCCTCCCCCCTGTAAATTCTCCTCTTATTTCTTTCCTCTTACAGCCATTATCTGCAGGGAAGCCTGGCGCCTCCAACTCACAGCCTCCCTCCAGGCTGGATGTTGTCGATAGCATTCTCTATACTGGCCTCCGCCTTTATGCCTTCCTACACATTGGCATCTGAGCCAGGGACTGGGTCAGGCCAAGCCTTAAGCCCTCTGTAAAGCTGTTATTTGGTGTCTGGCCAGGAGTTGAGTGTATCTCATTTTGCCATACAAATAGCTCCAGGCTGTCAATGCCTGCAGCCTCTCTCTTCCCCAGAGTTGCAAAGGATGCCTTTCCATTCTGTACTTCTTCTCTTTTGCCTTCTGTTTGTCAACTGGCTTTTCAAGAATTTAAGGGGAAAGTCACTGCTCGCCCACCTTTTAACTCTCCAAGAGGCATTTCTCATTTCTCCTTTGGTGGAAGGAATTTTATCTTTCCTTCCAGTGTGGGAATCCAGATAGTGGGTTATGCTCTCATATTTATGAAAACATTTTTATTTGCTCCTCAGTTTTAACGGCAATGTGTCTGGGTACAGATGTCTAGGATGAGATTTAAAGATGGCTCGTCTCATTGTTTTCCGGCCTCATCGTTCGTGACAACAAATCAGCTGTGACTTTTGTCTCTGTCTCTATGGGAAACCACACTTGCCTCCCCGCCTTTAACTGTGGCTTTTAGTAGTTTAACCCCTGTGTCCTTGTCTTTTCCCATGATCCTTCATTGCATCGAATTTCTCTTAGTTCTTACATTTTACCCATTGTTAATGTGTGTCTGATGTGCATGTGAACACACATGTCACGCCACATGTTGAAGGTCAAAGGACAATTTTAGGGAGTTGGTTCTCTCCTTCCATCATGTGGGTTCCCAGGATGCAGCTCAGGTCATTGGGCTCCTTTGCACTCCAAGTCACCTCAGTGGCCCCATTTTATTGAATTTCTTGGATTAAAAGATTGATGTTTTAGACACAGTTGGGAAATTTCTGCTACCATGCATTAAAGATGGATTATCTGCATTCTATCCTTTGTCTCTTCAGGTGTGTGGGGGGGGGCGGTTCCCCACTCGTGAAAATTCATAACATGTTGCCCTGTGGGTCAGTGACATCCCTCAGTCTTGATTCACAGTTACACTTGAGCTCAGACGCTAGTCCTCAGCCACACCGCCCTGACCAACCCTTAGCCCATCCGCCCAACACCACTGTTCATTTTAACGTTTAGCAGCCTTTCTGAGTTGGTTTTCCCACTCTTTTCCAGACATCCCATGGTTGTCCCAGGCTTCCTACCTCTTCATTTCTTACACACATGCATTTCCCTCTTGATACCCAACATCACCATCCATACATTAAAGTTATTTTCACCTATCAAACATCTACACCCTAGGTGGCTCTGTTTCTCCCTTTGATTTCTTCTTCTGATTTGGGCGTGACAGACTCCATCTATACCTAGTACGGTGTGATCGCTGGATTGTAGGGTCTCTGGTTTTCGACACCTCTTTGAGGGTACTAAGTTGTCTTCTAAAGGGGATTAAAGGATTGTTTTAATCTAGACTGGTTTGACTGGTGGGTAGAAGATCCATAAAGCACACCTCTGGGTGTGTCTATGAGCAGGTTTCCAGAGGCAACTGAGGTAGGGAAACACCTGCCTGGATATGTGGTGACATTGTGTTCCCCAAAATAAACTTATTTTGTGCACCCTAATAAACTTATCTGGGGTCAGAGAACAGAACAGCCACTAGATATAAAGGCCAGAAAATGGTGGCACACACACCTTTAATCCTAACATTCCAGAGGTAGAAATCCATCTGGATCTCTGTGAGTTCAAGGCCACACTGGAAACAGTCAGGCATGGTTACTCATGCCTTTGATCCTAGGAAGTGATGGCAGAAAGCAGAAAGGTATTTAAGGTGTGAGGACCAGGAACTAGAGGCTGGTTAAGCTTTTAGACGTTTTAACAGCAGTTCAGCTGAGATTCATTCTGGATGAGGACTCAGAGGCTTCCAGTCTGAGGAAACAAGATCAGCTGAGGAATTGGCAAGGTGAGGTGGCTGTGGCCTGTTCCGTCTCTCTGATCTTCCAGCATTTACCCCAATACCTGGCCCTGGATTTGTTTTTATTAATAAGAACTTTTAAGATTCGTGCTACACGGATGTGGGTGGCTAGAAGCCCAGACAGAATGAAAGAGGAAACAAGAATTAGCTGATGGCATTGTTTGCTCTCTGCTCCCCTGTCACGGTGAGAACAGCTCTGCTCTCTGCTCTCAAGCTCCTCCTCACCATGGAGCTCTCTGCCTCACTACATCCCAGAGACAGCGGAGCCTCTGGGAGGATGAGCTAAAAGAAACTTTTCCTTTCAAGTTCTTCCATCGGGCATTTTGTCCCAGTGATGAAAAGTCCAGTGTATCCTATTGATCCTGCAGTTAGATTCAGTGTTAGGGTGTAGTTCTCTCTCTCTCTCTCTCTCTCTCTCTCTCTCTTTCTCTCTCTCTCTCTCTCTCTCTTTCCTTCTTCCTTTCATTCTTTCTTTCTTTTTGTTCTTTTTGTTGTTGTTTTTTGAGATGGGCCTTCTCTGTGTAGCCCTGGCCATCCTGGAATTCACTCTGCAGACCACAGGCTGGCCGCCAACTCAGAGATCCACCTGCCTCTGCCTCCTGAGAGCTGGGATTAAAGGTGTGCACCACCACTCCTGGCCCCAGGGTATAGTACTTAATCCTAACTGCTTTCTTGGAGGCTTCTGCTGAATACTCACTGTGTTTATTAAGGTTCTGGGAAGTAGTGAAACTTGAACCCTACACTAGGTCCCTCTGCCATAGTCAGCTGCTGGCTTCTCTGCTCAGTCCCTTTGACCTTCGGTGTTTTGTCTGTCAACAAGAGCGTGTGTCAGTGTGTGTGTGTGTGTGTGTGTGTGTGTGTGTGTGTGTGTGTGTTTATCCAACAACACAAGGCCTACCATGTGCCCCCTTTCACTACAGGGGATTTTAGTCACCTCCAGCCTCCTGAAGTCCTGAACATAGCTCCCAACTCCACAGCCCCCACCAGCCTGCTGCCACCTAGTTCACACCTGCTGTGGGCTGTGACTGGGGAATTCCCCTGGGAGAAAGGCCAGACAAATGCAGAGTGTGCCCAAATTAAATCCCTGATCTCTGGGGCGGCATTGCCTCCAGCTTCTGCCTGCTTTAGTCGCCTTCCAAGAGTCATTTAAATCCTTCCCCAGGGTTTATAATTGCTTTTGGCAAGGAGGTTAGTCTAATATAAGCCGCTTCCCATTCTGGGAGCCTGGAGCTTCTCATGTATTTCTGTTTTACATGTGTGTGCAGCCTGCCAGTTCTCAGCACCCTTACCCACCCTCACCCTTCCCCTCACTTCTCCTTTCCCATGAGTCACCATGCTTCCCTGACAGAAGTAGAAAGCAGCTCAGCCCTCCCTGGGGGCTCTCATCACCCGCTCTGCAGGCACCAACCTCCTGCGCCGTGGCCACGTGGCTTCTAGGATCTTTTCCACTTAGGGGTGGCCATGCACCTTCTTCAGTGAGGCCGGACCTGCAGTCTGGGGTGTCCTCTTCCCAGTACCTTCCCTGATGGGGTGGGTACTGTGGACCAGCTAGAGGAGCTGTGGCCTCTTTTTAAATAATTGTGTAGTCTTCTGTTCTCAGGTCATTGTTCTATTGAAGTTCTTCTGTGAGTGACTGTGATCTCCTGCCCGGGTCCCTGGTACTCACATGGTCCTTCTCTTCAGTTATTATGTTTCTCAGCGGATGGGCTTTACGCGTTGTCTGATAAAAATTCTCAATTTAGTCATGCATTTTCTTGAATGCGTTAATGAAAGTGATTTTAAAATCTGTGTCGGCAAACTTCGAAATCTAGATTCCGTGCAGGCCTGTTTCCATTGTCTTGTTTTTATTTCCAAGTCATTTCACGCCTGATATGTTTTGATCGACTGTTGAACACGGCGCACGGATGGCTCCTCGTGAGGTCGCCTTCTCTAGGCATCTGTAATCTCTCCAGCCCACAGGGTGGGGTGCAAGATGTTGGTCCCGGCCGGAGCTGAGATGTTTTGAAGCTGGTTCTGGCCGCCAGAGAGGTTAGTCTCCAACACCTGGTCTTTACTCTGGTCCACAGAGCTCTAGCACATCTTCTGGGGGAAGGTGTTTCCTGAGCCCTCATCCCCATCCCCTCACCCCCGGGTATCCTCTTTTGGGTTGTTCAAGCCTCTTGGGGGTTCCCAACTCCATGCAGTCACTTCCTGCTTGGTTTCTAAACCTCTGTGACTCTGTGAGGCTCGGACCATGGCAGAGACATCATAGATAGCCCTAGTTTTCTCTTTGGTCTTCTTAGTGCAGCTTCTTTCTGGGTTTCCAGGGTGCCTTGATTTCCCCTTACGTTCCCTGTGCTTGGGTGACCATGCTGGCACCCTCAGGCAGCACCATCTCTGGCGTTCTCCCGTTCTCAGGCTGCCGGCTGTGTTGGGTTGGGCTGGTACATGGCGCCCTAGCTGCAGTGGGCATCTGTTTCAAGCAATTAGCTTTCCCATAAGCAGGCTGAGTGCTCCTGTCCTCTGAATTTTCAATTTCACACAACCTAATTTGGTCCTGAGCACACTCTGGGGGTCTGGCAAACATGATTTTTATGCTTTAAAAAAAAAAATCCGAACTGAAGCAATTACTTGGATTATTTCAGTAAAGTCATCTTTGGTCCTAATTTGTCCAGGCTGCTTGCACAAAGTCCAGTCAAAATGAGGAAGAATTTGGTGGTGCTTTGGAGTACAGACAACACAAACATTTGGATTTCTTAAATAAATATTAGTTGAGTTCTACCATAGCCAATGCTGTTACTCATATGAGCTCAGCTCCACCTGGGCTCGTTTTTTTTTCCAGGGCAGATGATATAGCCCTGGTGTGACCACCACAGCCTACGTCTCACTATCCCAGGTGTGACTACCACAGCCTCTCTACGTCTTTCCCTGGTGTGACCACCGTAACCTCTGTAAGTCTGTCTCTGGTGTGACCACCACAATCTAAGTCTCTCTCTCCCTGATGTGACCACCATAGCCTCTCTAAGTTTCTCTCTGTCTCTCCCTGGCGTGACCACCACAGCCCCTCCGGGTCTCACTGCTCCTGTGCTACAAGGCCTAAGAGGCAGATTTAGGCACAAGCATGTTTCTCAAGTACAATCTCACCTTCGAAGGAAAGAGAGCATGACCTCAAGTGTCCTTCATATGACATGATAGACCTCTCCTTCTGGAACCTTCCATGGCTATCACTTGCTACTTTGGAGGCGAGGCAGATTCAGGTTGGAGTTCTAGTCCTAAGCTGACGGTCCAGTGAAAGTTACTGACTTTCTCCATTTCCTGGCTGGGAGAATGTGGTCTCTGCCTCCAGAAGAGACAGATGGAATGTCTCACGCAAGCATGGAGAAGCCCGCCATATATGCTGCTCTTGTGTCTCCTAAGCCGTGTTCTTCCCTGGCCCCCACAGAAAGCCCTGCCCTTCCCTCCTCTGAACCTGTACCTTCTTAGAGTCCTGAGCTCAGACTGACTCAGCCTGGCAGAGTGGGTGTTCATCCAGGTTCTGTGGAGGAAAATGGAGTTCCTCCCATGCTCATTCCGGCTGCATTCTGCACACACCTGCTCTGTGCTGGGACTTGGGGATACAGAATAGAGGAGAACCCCTTGAGTCCTCCTGCAGGGGGTAAATGGTTGCCATGGAAACATGAAGGCAGGCAGGCGCTCTGAGGATGGGACTGCTAGACTGTGGGGAGAGACTCTGCCACATCCAGGTGGTGAGAGACCACGGTGGTCTGCTGTGGGGGGGGGCAGGTGGAGGAGAAGCAGTAGGTGGCTGGAGTAGAGAAGGCTAGACCTGGCTTTTCTCGAACAGGAACAACATGAGACGAGGCAGAGGTGGGGTGTTCAGGAGTCACAGCTGTTGGGGCTACACCATCCTTGGCCATAGTTTTGATAAGAATTAATAGGAGGTAAGTCAACCTTGAAGGCCATGAGGACATGAGGTGCCAACCAGAGGTGCCCCATCAAGTGGAGGCCCAGGGCTCTCCTGTCTTCTAGTCTCTTTAGTCTTTAGTGATATGATCTTGAGCTTAAGGATTTGCTTCTGACCTTGTTTCTTCCCAGAGAAGATGTGGGAATGGGGGATTATCCCACATACTAGGCGGAACTGTTGAGGGCACCGTGCTTGGCACCTTCTGAATTATTATTAGCCCTGCTCACTTTGTTAGTAGCAGCTCTGGGAAGCCCTGACCTTCTTCTCTGTCCTCTGGACCACCAGCTTTGTGCAAAGCCACAGCCTGCCTGGTTCCCTGTCATGTGACTTTTCCTAGAGAGGCAGGCAAAAAAAAAAAAAAAAAAAAAAGAATTCTGTCCAAGTCCAGCCAGGTGAACTGAGGAGTTTATTGGGGTTACTTACAGAAGTATGGGTGACTCAAAGGCAACTATTTCACCAGGGAGGTTCCCAGAGCAACCCAACAGGCAGATACACCCCTGAAGACTCCCACTCATAGCACAGAGGACTTCAGCCCCAAAGAGAGTCCTTCAGCAGCTTAGAGGGAGCCACACTACTTAAGAGTCCCACCACACAGCCATTTACCTCTTGTACTGGGCATGGAACACCCAGGCACACCTTGCTGTTACTTACGTTGGGAGAGTTGGACAGAAAGGGACCCTGGAACATGGGGAACACAGTAGGCGGGGACCCAGGATGCCGCCTGTGGGCCTTGAGAGAGGGCCCTTCCCTACTCCTCTCCTTCATTACTGCTTTCTGCTTTGAATACTCGACCTTGGATCCCCATTGGAAACCACGGCCTGTTCCTCCTGGTGTGCTCAGCACAGATGTCCTCTTCCCAGGGGAATGCCCGCCTCACCTTGTCGTCATTCTCTGCCCTTTCCTATCTGAACGCCCCACCAGGAACTTCATTTAGGGATACATAGCCTGGGAATTCCCTGGACAGACTTGCTGTTGAAGCACACTTAGGGTCCAGGACACAGCTTTACCAGCTGCCTCAGCAAGGGCCCATGGAGGCTGCAGGGTGGAGAGAGAAGACCAGGCGTTGGGACCTTCCTTTCACTGCTAGACATGGAAGAGTACTTTAGAAGGCAAGTTTATTACCATCTGGAATTTTCAGGGCCCCGGTCCAGGCCTGCCATGCCCAGGCCAACTGTCTACAGCAGCCTAGGCCTCACTGCCAAGGGCATCTTAGAAGCCCAGATGGAGCCGTTTCCTCCTGGGAAACTCCACGGGGACAAACAGGCTGCCTTGGCTTGAGCTGAAGCCATTTCTCTAAGTTCTGGACATCAGTGCCTGCGCTGACATTTGTGGCCATGCTAGAGGAGGTGGCTCCTTCTGTCCTGTTACTTCCTATGGAAACACGGACACAGTGGGCTTCCTTGCATCCCGTGTCCCCAGATCTCATACAAGCACACAGACATGTGCATTCATATACACATGGACCCTGCATGTATACACCCTGTTTTCATCTGCTCTAGTCTGGTGTCACGAAGCCAGAAGGAGTGAGTCAGGGCACATGGGTAGCCCTTGAAATCACCTTATTAATCTGTGCCACCCAGAGAAGCAACTGAAAGTCCAAGGAACAGTGGGAAAGAAATGGCTAAGTAAGATTCCTTTGCATGGGAGATGGAATACCCGTTTTAAGCCTCCACTTGTCTCTAAGGGTGTTAGGTACCCTGTCCCTTATCATGGAAACTGGGGATCCCAGGGTTGTGATCCAGTTGCTTCCTGTTCTAGCTGATGTGGAACTTGTCGGCTTGGCCACCTTCAGCTGAAAAAAGATGCCAGAGGCAATGTGAGGGAGGTCCTCAGCAGCTCACTACTATACTTGAGCTCCTTCCTGCACTATTGGTCACCACAGAGCCTTCCTTGGCCAGTCCACTGGCCCAGAAGAAACGAGGACACTGGAAGCAGCTTTTCATTCTCTAGATGTCTCATCAGCCAGGCTCACAGCCCCGCAGACAGCCAAGTTGCTTGCCAACGTGAAGCGCTGGTGTGGTTGATATATTGTGCACCCCAATAAATTTATCTGGGGGTCAGAGAACAGAACAGCCACTATTAAGCATAGAGGTTAGGCAGTGGTAGCACACGCCTTTAATCCTAGCATTCCAGAGACATCCGGATCTCTGTGAGTGCAAGGCCACACTGGAAACAGCCAGGCACGGTGACACACGCCTTTAATCCCAGCCCTTGAGATCTCATGTCTTGCTTGGGAAAGACATGGAATTCTTTAATTCCAGGAAATGATGGCAGGAAGCAGAAAGGTATATAAGGCCTGATGACCAGGAACTAGAAGCTCTTTTAAGCTTTTAGACTTTTTAAGCTTCTAGGCTTTCTAGCAGCAGTTCAACTGAGATCCATTCAGATGAGGACTTGGAGGCTTCCAGTTTGAGGAAACAGGATCAGCTGAGAAGTTGGCGAGGTGAGATTAGCTGTGGCTTGTTCTGCTTCTCCACCCTTTCGTAATTCACCCCAATACCTGGCTCCCTGAGTTTTTTTATTTAATAAGACCATTTATAAATTCGTGTTACACGCTGGGCCTGCAGGTTTTGTTATGCACCATTAGCACAGCAAGTGCTGACTCGTACAACCGCATCGGACCATTGTGCTAAGGTGTCAGCTTCTCCCCAGATCAGCCAGGCTCGACATTATCTGATCAAACTCTCAGTCAGCATTTTTTAGGACTGGAAAAACAGATTCCGATTTATGCATAGAAAAATAAAGTCTACGAATAGCTTAGAACATTTTGAAAAAGATGTGCAAAATTTCGGGAGAGGGATGGAGAAAGGGAAGCCACGGACCCTAGGAACCGTGGGTCTGTCAAGGAAGACAGAAAGACCGGGAGAGAAGCGGACGTGGAGAAGGGACCAGAACATGGGCAGAAAGGGTAGGCCATTTGTTAAATAGGTTTGGGGAATGTGGGTAAATGTGGAGAAAAAACATTTTATCCCTCACTTCATGCTAACTAAACTCCAGATGAACATCAGCCAGAAAGATAACCAATAAAGATAACTTTTACAATTTGGAAAATACCTTTGTGATTGTGGGGTGGAGCTAAGGGCATTCCTCTCTTTCTTTTCTTGAGATAGTCTCACTCTGTAGCCTAGCCAAGACTGGCCTGGAACTCATTATGAAGCTTAATTTCAAGGATAGCCTTGAATTTGAGGCCATCCTCTTGCCTCAATTTTCCTGGCTGGGGTTATAGGGATGAACCACTTTTCTCATTAAGACCTCACTGTTGGTCCAAAGACAAGAAGTGGCCATAGAATCTGTCAGTAAAGACAATCTTTTATTCTCAAGGGGAGGACACCAGAGGGGGCAGACTGAGTGACCACACTTTGCAGTGTGTGGACCTCAGGCAGGATCTTCAGCAAGGACAGTGAGGATGTCCCACCCATGTAGAGGAAGGTGGGACAGCCAGCTGACTGGAAACAGCACTCAGGAAGAGGTCTCTCTCAGAGTGAAGGCCCTGTGGTCATGTGATGTACAAACCTGTTCATTGTCCCTCATGGCCAGAAACAGTCCTTTCCACCGACCACACCCATGCTCTCTAAAGTGGTTTCTGGCATAAGCAAAAAATGGGGAGCACACTGCCACCCATCAGAGGTTGGGGTGGGGGTGAGGGACAAGGCTCAGAAAGTCAACTAGCTGCATGTGCAGTCATGGGCCAGAGGCCAACATTAAGTATCCTTGGGACAGATTGACTCAGGGACCTGAAGAATTTTCAAAGGAGTATTGTCTGCAGGAAAGTGGCTTCGTGAGGGGAGTTGGGGGACTTGGACTGAGAGCCCTGAGCTTCTGCTATGTTTAGGTCAACCAGTTCTCTGGTGTCTCTCTGGAACCCAGATTGACCCTTGGAGGTCAATAGAGAGAGGTGGGAACATCAGAGTTGAAAGTGTACCTAAGCCGGGCGGTGGTGGCGCACACCTTTAATCCCAGCACTCGGGAGGCAGAGGCAGGCGGATCTCTGTGAGTTTGAGGCCAGCCTGGTTTACAGAGTGAGATCCAGGACAGGCACCAAAACTACACAGAGAAACCCTGTCTCGAAAAACCAAAAGAAAAAAAAAAAAAAAGAAAGTGCACCTAACTCAACCACCCAACCATGTATCCCTGAGCCCTGTACCACACTGATTTCGATTTTTACCTCAGTTTCCCGTGTCCTCTGAATCCTGCCTACCTATCTGGGACTGTTGATCACCAGGCAACCTTGGCAGGTTGGAGCCAGGGAGCCCCAGAAAGTCATGTGGAAGGTTTATTGGGAAGACAAGAGCTGAGAAGAGAAGAAGAGGAAGAAGAAAAGAGGCAGAGAAGGGGGAAGAGACAGGTCCCTGGGCACAAGAGTGGCGGAAGGAAAAGAGAAAGGAGGTGGGCAAGCCTGCCTTTTATCGGGGAACATAGAGAGTGTGCACAGGAGGTGCTCTTAGTGCCTGCAGCTGAGGACATAGCCTGTCAGGACCCTAAGTGCAGGCCAGTACAGCTGAATGCTAACAGATCCTCTGGAATCTGCTCCATGGATACCTGCCTGCCTCATTCCTAGCCCCACCTGCACTGGCCTCCTGGTTGTGCCTTCCTAGCAATGGGGTCTTTTATTGTTCTTCTTGTTAGGGGACAGGGTCTCAAAGAGCCTGTGCTGGCCTTGGTCTCTCTATGTAGCCAAGGATAAACCCAGCACCAACTCAGGATCACACCCTCTTCATGTACATCACTCCTCAGGAAACCCTCACGGGCTAACCCCAGCTCTATTCTTCAGTCCCACCGGCCTGATCCTAGCTTTCCCTCAGCCTGGCAGCATCTATATCTGAGTTCCCAGAGAGGCGTCTTAGCACCGAGAACAGCAGGTTGAACCTGGTGCCAGCAACTGGGCACCTCCGATGTGCAGCCGTCAGCTCAGTACCCTACATAGCACTGAGTGTTTGTTGATGGAAACTCAACGTGATGCCCGGCCTGATCAGTGACATGTGACACATTGCAGACGAATTTCTCAGGCACAGATCCTGCCCTTCTGCTTCTCCAGCTGGTGTGGCTTTGGGCTCTGAGCAGCTGTTTTGATTTGGCTCTGAGGCTGGCATCTCACCTCATCCTCCTACCAAGAGCCATACGGGGTCTGAAACGGCCGTCTCGCTCCCCTTGAAGGCAGCACTGGCTCTCCACAGGCACTTACGGGGCCTTAGGCTGTACTTGACCTCGGCCCTCTTGCTGCCCAAGGGCTGGGTACATCGTCTGAGCCAGTAAGTGGGGCTCAAACCGAAATTTCTGAGTCGCTGTCTTAGTTAGGGTTTTTATTGCTGAGAATCATGACCATGGCAACTCTTATAAAGGAAACACTTAATTGGGGTGGCTCACTTTCAGTTCCAGAGGTTCAGCCCACTATCATCATGATGGGGAGCACGGTTGGTAATGTAGGCAGATGTGGTGGTGGCTGAGAATCCTACATCTTGCAGGCGACAGGAAGTTGACTGCGACACTGGGCAGTATCCTGAGCATAGGAAACCTCAAAGCCTGCCCCCACAGTGACACACTTCCTCCGACAAGACCATACCCACTCCAACAAAGTCATACCTCCTAACAGTGCCCCCTCCCTATGAGATTATGGGGGCCAATCACATTCAAACTACCGCAGAGGCCGTCAGTCTTGAGGGCATGAGCCCAGACCTGCTCACCGCATGTGGAGGATGGAGTCTGAGAGGGAATGAGACCAGTCTGAGCTCCCATATCTAACTGTATCGAAATGGAGGTGGGCTTGTCTTCCCGGCCATTCTTTGAGCCAGAACCTTCTTTAGCCTCCTCTCCCCTCCCTTCTCTTCCTCTGCTCCCTGCTGACAGAGAGAGAGAGAATCTGTATGTGTGTGTGTGTGTGTGTGTGTGTGTGTGTGTGTGTGTGTGTGTGTGAATTTGGCTGTTATTACAGTAGACAGCCCCGAGCAACACAGCTGGGCAGTGCATGGTTGTCTCCAGTCTCCAGGACCTCAGGAGACTTCTGTGGGAGGCCTTAGCCAGGCCTCTTCCCCATGGTCCAGTATTTCTTGGCCACTTCATGTTCCTCTTGGGCAGCCTCCAATAGTCCTCCCTCACCATCTGATAAAGCATGGGAAGGGCAGGGAGGGGCATTTAGCACAAGGCTTGCTCCACAGAGGTACTTTTGAAAGACAAGGTCCCTGAGGAGGTTCCAGTATGGCCCCGGGAGGAGTCCCTACAGAGGCCATGGGAGTGATGGGGTGGGGGAGTCAAGATGTCCCCTAAGCCTGCAGTGCTTGTGTTGATGGGAACAACTTGACATGGTGGTATTTGTCTGAAGCTCCAAATGGCCAGACTATGTCAAAATCGGATGGCTGGCAGCCATGGCAGACCATGAGGGTCCCTGCTCAGAGCTGGCATTTTCCAAAATGCTGATGTGGCTGAAAGCGTGCGTGCGTGTGTGGCTGGCGGCAGCAAGATACTCACCGCAAGACAGATGGCTCTGGCCAGGCCTGGGCTCTTGCCGGCCGCCCTGGGCTCCCCTGTGCCATCTGCTTTGAGGATCTCTTAGTGTCGCTGAAAGCAGGGTCAGGGCCTGGTGGAGTGGAGCACAGGAGTCAGGCAGACGAGAGTGGCACCAATCGTCAGCTTCTCTGTATGAGCAATGTGTGGAGTAGCTCAAGGGAGCGGACTCTGCTTTTCCCGCAAAACACATTGTTTCCAAGAGGGTAAATGACATAAGGAGAAACAGGGGTTTTGCACTCCAAAACTTTCCAAACCTGAACAAACCTTCCGTTTGGGGAGTTCCTAAGCTCATATCACCCAGGGCAACTGCTGGAAGGGGTGTTCTGTGGGTGGAGGATAGGGAGCGGCTGGGGGGGGGGCGGGGCGTCTTGAGTATGGGAGCTGGGCTTAGGAGAAGCCTCAGTAGCTTGGGTGTCGAGGTCAAAAGAATGGAGACAGCTGGAAGACCCTGGGCCAGAGGGAGGTGACAGTGTCTGAGGGATCATGGAGGTGTACATGTGTACATCAGCGAGCTCCACCCCCACCCCACCCCATCCCCAGAAGGTGGGGCTTAGCTCAGGGCATGGAGGGAAGGGAGGGCAGGAAGGGAAAGAGTATGGACAGACAGACGTGAAGAGCAATGAGAGATGGAGGGGTCTGAAAGGCGTTCCCAATGCCAAGTGCACCAGGACCTTGCCTGGCATCCTGGAAGTTCAGCCCATCTCGTGCCAATAAGCAGGCCGCCCACACCACACCCAGGGACTCACATGGATTTGACTGAAAGCCCCGGGAAGCTTTTTCTCAGTCTCCTGCTTTAGTGTCTGAGACATACCCTGAGTGTCTTTCCTCTGGGTGTTTGCTCAGCTGCCTCTCCAGCAGCACATCTGCCTGCATGCCACCATGTTTGCCACCATGCTTCCCACCATGCGGATAATGGACTAAACCTCTGAACAGTAAGCCAGCCCCAATTAAATGCTTTCCTTTATAAGAGTTGCCATGGTCATGGTGTCTCTTCAGAACAATAGAAACCCAAACTAAGACAGTCTTCATAGACCAGTTCACCAAAGCTGCCCCCTCTTCAAACCCTACCCAGTACATGCACCTGCTCCCTGTTCTATCACACCCCGTGGGTGGCCAGGGTATCCACTGTCAGCAGTAGTGGGTTCGGAGTCAGGGACACAACTCAACACTGCCATCCCCAGCAGCTGGAGTTCCTTTCCAAAGTGTTCCCTCGGGTGAAGACAGGACAATTCTTTGCCACAGAAAATAATTTTAGGACGTGCAGAGTTTATTGAGAAGCTTTTAACATAGATTTCAGCATGAGGTCAGAGAAAGAGGGGAAGGCATATCCCCTAGAGTGCAAGGAATCCTAAGGGAGTCCCAAGTGTCTTTACAATAGTCCCATGAACAATTTTGATGACTTCTAAACTTCATCTCAAAGGTGCTTAAATGAGATCACAGGGAAGTCCCTAAGGCGCACTGGGCGGGATTACCAAGGAGATAGGCTAAAACCCTGGGCTGAAGGCGAAGTCAGTTTTTTTTGTTTTGTTTGTTTTGTTTTTTTTTTAACTGTAAATAAAAGTTTATAGTCTTGTTTGTGAGACTTCCAGAAAATTTTAAGTATGCATCTGGGGAAAGAACATGGCTGTATATGCAGGTAATATATCCTTAAGCCTTAAGCACAGTTCATTGCTATGTTAACACTCCGTTATGAAAATATCTCTATGTAAAAGAAGTATTGTCTCCACATTGGCAACTTTCCTGGCGAATGTTAATTGTGTTGGAATCTATGGCTTTCAGCTGGTGAGAGACTTCAACAAGACCCAGGAGTGAAGGTTCCTTTTGCTTCCATGTACTCATAATTTCCTGTCTTTCTTTCCTGCCCATTCATCTTGGATTTGGACCTCCTGGGTAAGTAGGTCATCGAGACAGTGGTCCCTCAGTGCTGGTGCCTGTGTGGCCTGTGTTCAGAGGGGGAATCCATCCTCACTGAGCTAAGCCATCAGTCTGTGATGTGAAGCCCGGCAGGTACTGCTGGGACTCAGAACCTATATCACTGTTACCCCTGACTTGGGAGCAAGGGGGCTGGAGCCTAGGCTCTCTGGTGGGACATGGACCCACCCACCAGGGTTGAGTGCTGGACTCACACTGTCTTGCTCTGTTCTATGTCTGGTGAGTTGACCCAGCAGGGTTGTGGTTGGGGTATGAGGGTGACCTGCAGCCACATGCTAGAGTGGGTTCTGGGGATGGAGCACATACAACTCTAGTTGTGGGCCCTCAGCCAAGACCTCGGGGTTGAGTGGCAACTGTGAAAAGAATGGATGGAAAGAAATACAGATGTGCACCAAGGAGTTCTCAGGTCGCATGCCACCCCAACCCCCAACCCTCGGGACCAGCACAGTTGCCTGGGAGCGGAGTGACAGGGACAGCTTGATTCTCTACTCACTGACTTCCTGTCAGTCCTGGAGCCTCGGCCACCTCACCCCTATGGGGAATTTCGTGGGACTTTTCTGTGCTGGCTCACTGTGGGCCGCAGCACAGCCATGCAGGATTGTAATCCAGTCTCTGCCTTCCAGAGGGTTTGGAATCAGATCGCCTTTGCAGCTTTTGTTGGATGATTTATGAGCTGTGTGACCTCGTTCCGTCCCTATAGAGCTCAGTGCCTCTGAGTCCCATTATTGATATGGGGGTAGCTGATCAAGGGCTGCCTAAGCTAGTGGGCAATGGGTTGAAGAATCTGAGGTCTGTAGGAGACCATATAGTCGCTCGGCAAACAGCAGTGGTTACTTCATGGTTCCCATCCTGGGGTTCCCAGCCTGCTCAAGAGATGGATGTGTCTGGAGGTCATCACAGGAGGACATGTCTGGACAGAAGACTGAACCCAACCGAATAGGCTGGAGAGTTCTTCAGGCTAGGGTGGGGTGGCCTCGGAAGAGGGACTGTGTAGTTCAGAGTTCAGAACTCCGAACTCACAGACTGTCCCTTCTCAGGGCACACCAGGCACCGTCAGAGGAAAGGCCTGGCCACAGCCTGCTTCTGTGGTTCAGTGCACGTGACCGAAGCCCCTCCCAGTGTCCTCCCAAGAGAAGAGGCTCACGTGAAGATAACATTCTGGCTGCTGACTGCCTGCGTCAGAGCTCGGTGGGACGCTGGACCAGCTCTGCAGAGGGACAGGGACACTGGCCACTCGTAGTTACCTGGCAAGATAAAAAGGCCTCAAGTCAGGCTCCTCTAAGCTCCTGCTCTCTCACTTTCCTGCACAGCTGAGGACAGTGTAAGTCGTGTCCCCGTGGAAGTCCCAGGTAAGGACCATCCAGGTAGGTGGGGTTCCAGCTGTGGTCAGTCACCCACTGTGTGGCCCTAAGCCAGTTTTCCACTTCTGACAAGAGGTACCATGTCCAGTTCCCAGGGTCACTGAGGTAAGGACAATGGTGAGGCCATGGCGCTTAGACAGTCCCTGGGATCAACTGTCTGAGCTGTGACTACAGTACTAGAGACAGCTGGGTTGGTGGTGCTGCTGGGATTCAGGTTTCTGAGGAAGGCAGAGTAAGCACCATACCTCTGCATTGCCTCAGTTTCCCCATAACTCATGAACACGTTGGAGGAGATTGCTTGCCAGCTTGCTGCAGGGTGAGGTTACACTTCCTCTTCTTACCTGCTAGAAGCAGCCTGAGGGCTGAACTGGCTTATAGCAGCCACGTGCCTTAGTGTGTCTTTGGAAAATGAGACTGGGCAGGATTGATGGGGACCAGCAGGAGTAGCCTGGAGTCTGGCAGGTATGTGTGCAGGCCGACCCCTGCTGCTGCAGAGCCTTTTAAAATTTGTTTCTCCTGTGACACTCTGGTAGCGAGTGACAGCTGTAATTGGATCTGACGACACAGTTGTCAGCTGTCAAGGAAGAGAGAACAGGAGATGACTGTGTGGCTTATGACATCCACGTGGAATGTGACAGCCGTCAGGTGCAGGAGACAAGTACCATGGGTGAGGTTGAGGAATGGGGGCCTCACCCCAAGGAGTCTCTATGGGCTCTGGGGAGGCAGGAGGAGACACTCAAGACCATCCTTGGAGCCCTTGGTCCCATTCTCCTCCTAGACCTGTTGTGGACTTGTCATTAGGACGCCACAGGAGAGTGGGACAGGAGAGGTTAGACAACAGACCAGGGAGAGGAAGAAACCCACGCTCTCACAGTGCGCTATGGAACAGAGTTTGTGTTCTGAAACACAGTTGTCCATCAACTTGGTGGTCCTCCGGGGCACACTCAGGAAAAGAGGCCAGAAAAACCCAGCGTACCTTTCCTGCTTTGATCTGTGGGTCCTACCATGAAGACACTGTGACACTCCTGACCAGATCTTCATGACAAAGGGGCCTATCCATCTATCCCAGCAGGGACACTGGACTGGCGAGAGCTAAACAATGTCCCCAGATTCAGATGTAGAAGCCCCAACTCCAGTACCTCGGAAATGACTGTGGAGGCAGGCCCTTCACCAAGAACATTCAGAGGTCGGTCAGGGTGGCCTTCATCCTGTGGGATATGAGGATCCAGAGCATAGAGGACTGACTGTTTAAGGAGACAGGGCAAAGATGGCCCGCATAGCCAAGGGTAGACGCCTCAAGAGGAACTCGCCCTGCTCACCTTCCTCATGGACTTCAGGTGTCTTCTGTATAACCACTCAGCGTGGCATTTTGTCACAGTGGCTGTAGTCAGACAGCACATGAAAGGGAAATGCCCTATTCAAAGTCCCAGGTCAGGCCGGTGCAACGCTCAGTGAGTAAACCTCGTTCGTCTCTCCACTGTGTGGAAGGTTCTGTGAGCTCAGAGCTCCCTGTGGATGTAAGATGCTGTCATAAGGCTGAGAGGTCAGGACCTATAGGTAGGGGACAGTACCTAAAAGGACACTGTCCTTTCATCTGACCATGTGGTGTATAGTGTGCATGCTTGTGCATACATGCCCGAGGGTATAGAATGTACACACACACACACACACACACACACACACACACACACACACACGCACACACACACACACACACGCACACACGCACACAGAGGCGCACACATCTTGTTGAGGCAACCGAGCTGAGTGAGGCCAACCCTCCCCAGGAAGCTCACTGCCCAGCAGTGATAAAGATGTGAGCAGGGCCTGGCAAGATGCTATTATGCAGCTATTAAAATGGATGAGGCCCAGCGTGGCGCGCTGACCCGAACGATGGCCTCCGCAGATTATTACGTGAGCCAAGAGTCTCTGGGGACAGAGGCCGTGGGATTCCATTCTGGGTAAAAAAGGAAAGCCGTACACTTACACGTCTAAATATACATATATATTTGCACTGCCCCGTGTTTGTATGAGATTTAAAAAAAAAACAAGCCGACGGGATAGGTACTGTTTCATCTCTGCAGTGACCTTGGTGGGGCAGGGTGGGGAGAATGGAGGCTTGCTTCTTTTCTCTGCACAAGCCTATGTTCCTGGGAATCCTGAGTGAGGTGGCATTGTCATAGAAAAAGCACACAAAGAGGAACTGAAAGGGCTGCAAGGAATGATGGGAAGGAGCTATGCTCGGGCGGCTCAGGCCTGGAGTGAGGAAGCAACCCGCAGGACGGGCTCTGGGCCTTCAGAGACACTGCCTGGCTTGCGTCGGAGGTGACAAGAGGCCTCGATATTGCGTCTCTTAGGTTTTGTGGAGGTTAGAGACTGGAGGAGGTAGGAAAGGAGGCCCAGGGTAAAGGTGCTCGGAATTTAACTGGCAAGGCTGCCCGGAAGGATTTCCATGGGCCTCGGTGGATGTAGGAGGCTGGCACAGGACATACAGGACACAGAGGATGATGGGACTCCAGGAAGCAGCCTCTGAGCCCAGGCTTCCAGTGTATGATGGTCAGGCTGCCAGAAGGGCAGGCCGGGGCTCTGAATATGGGGACTTCAGACTCTGCCTAGTAGCCAGGGCCTCTATTACTGGAAGGTTGCTCCCTGAGATGACCCCGTCCATCCACTCTGACTCGGCTACCTGGTTCTTTCTGCATTCTCTGAGGGTCCTAGAGGGATGACTCCTACTAGTGGCTGTCCAGCTGTTCAGCTGCTGGTGTTCCCCAAAACACCTTCCCTTTTCCAACATCCATTATCCTGCCTGGCTAATGTCTCTACCTCTTCCTCTACCCGCCCCTCCTACTCCTGACCAGGCTTCTCTGGTTCTCAGAGATGCTGGCTCCATAGTGGAGGCTCCCGAGCTATGGCTACCCTTTGTGTGTCAGGTGGCCCTAGCACATTCCAGTAAAGCTGTGTCTGGCTTTGTCTGGCCCAGTAGCCAGATGGTAAGGGCAGTGCCGGCCTGCTATTCCTCCGTCTCAGAAAAGGCCACACTAAAGGCCACAGCATGTTCTGAAGCCAGTGAGCAGCAGCTCCTTCCACGTCATCGCCGAGGTCGCTAAAGCCTCATGGACCCCTGCCCAAGTCACCAGGGGCCTTTGCGGATACCTGCCGAGCCAGGAGGCCAGCTGGGCAGTGGGCTGGTTGCACTGTTCAAATCTGATCTGTCTCTATGAACAGCAAGATCTGGACATAAGCAAAATTCTCTGTCTTGCTTTTGGGCCTCGGTTTCCCTACCAAAGTGGTTAGAAGGACAATGTGTGGGTTCCCTTACAGCCCGTGTCTCAGCCCCAGCACAGTGATCAAGGGTCGGTGGCTCCTTTTTGGTAGAGCTGCCCTGCATGAAAAAGGGTAGAGTAATAGTCCTTTCCAGCACCCAAGGGATGTCATAACTGTCTCCCTAACAGTGCCACCAGACATTGATACATGTGGACCTGGGGGGGGGGGGGGGCAGAATTGCCCTATTGGGTTCCCTTGCCCCCAGAGTCTCTTGTGATCTTGATTTCGGATGCAAACCTACTTCAGGAGTCCCTGAATCCCTGGATTACACGCAGAACACTGAGCACGTAAACTTGTGGAGAAGAGAACTTCAGGGCTAGGGACCCTGAAGGGGTGTGTACACCCCAAATTGCGAATCGCACTAACTTGTGTGCCCGCTCCGGCGGCATCCATGCATAGAGAAGCCTTAGACACTCCTGTTCCTGGAAAGCTGTGCTTTCTCTTGGGCTCTGTCACGTTTCTTGACCCTTATCATCCCTCGTCTTTCCCTCCCCCCTCCCTCCACCATCCCTCAGTCTCTTTAGAAAAATCTCTTCCACAAATTGCTCCTTTATCTGAAGTATTCCTACCGGGTTTCTAAAGCCAGTTGATGGAAGAGAGCTATTACATATGCAATCGCCTGCATTTATTTACATATCAGCAGCAAAAGGGGGGGCCGATTTTTCATCTGGGTGACACAGCTGTGCTTGTGAAAAGGGCGTCTATTAAAAAGGCCGTCGCTGGGTACAAGCTGCAGAGTCTAATTGGCTTCTTGGGGACATTTTTTTTTATTATTATTATTTGCTGGGGGAACTGTTCATTTGAGCAAACGATATTAAACGACTATTGTCTCAGTCTTTAAGGAATTACCAGCTGAAAAACAGCGCAGCCATGTCAGCCATCCGCGTAACAAAGGCTGGCCTCGTGCAGGCCTGTCGTCGCTGATCGATAATAAGCTGGTTTCAATGAGGACGCCTCAAACTCTACTTCTGCAGAACCTACAATTAGCTGGCTCGGGGTTTCCTTCCCCCTCTACGACTGCCACAAGAAACAGCAGGATCAAGTGGGAAAGAGAGCTCTCAGGAATGCCTGTTGAATTGTGTAAGAGTGAAGGGCCACACGAGGTGGCCGGAGGGACTTACGGTGGCATTGCAGCCATGCCAGACCCTGCCCTTTATGGGAGTCTCTGGAGCCTTCCCAGCCCTGACAAATGACAAAGCGGGACTGAGGGTGAGGCCCATACAGTCAAGCACTTAAAATTCTGTCGCATACCAAAATTACTCCTGCTTTGGGTTTTTGTGCATGTAAAGTGGGGATGACAGTAATTCCCACCTCGTAGGCTGCTGCGAGTGTTACAGGAACTAATGAGTGTGACAGCCGGGGACAGGCTCTGGGACCACGTGTTTGCTATTGTTCCTCATGGCTTCGCTCCTAGAGGTTTGCAGGGATGTGTGTTACCACGGTAAACATGAGGTTAAGCTGAGGGACACGATTTTACCACCAAGGCACTAGCAGGGTTTGGGGACTCTTGGCTGTCACACCTAGGCGGGAACAAAGGCTTTAGTGCGTGGAGGTCAGGACTGTTGCTGGACGTGGTGAGTGCATTTGTCGGTAGGATGGTTCTCCCACAGTGAGCGGGTCAGTTGCGACCAGGGTGAGCATCTTGGATGGGTGATAGCAGATGAGAGTAGATAGAAAGAAGGTGTTTGAGTCAAAAGTGAAAGGGAATGGGGCCTTCGGAGCCCAGGTCCCTTCTCTGTAGCCCCCTCGAGATCACATATGTGAAGACCCATGATTACAGGTAGTTCCCTATAGCTTCCTCAACTCCCCCAGGGAACAGTGTCTGGGAACCTAGCACTCCAGGGTTTGGTAAGATGTAAGGCTCAGGGTCTATGCTGAGTGTCCTCCATGTTTACCGTTGTTCATCTCCTTCTGCCCTTGTGGGGCTCCAGCTGAGCCCCTATTGTGGAATTTTGAGCTTGTAGCTTCTGTGGGGGTAGGGAATGTGAACCAGGACCACTTGAATGGAGCAACCTAAGCCGAGATAGGTGCTCAGAGAGAAGTTTGGGGTTACTGGGCTGCACCCAACCTTCACAACCACAACCTCAGAGTGGAGTGAGTCATTGTCCTTGTTCTAGGAAGGTGCATTTACTGCAAGTCTGCAGCCCCCACCAGCCCGGTGCCTCCGACACAGATGATTAATCTTAGAGTTGCCGCATCACCCTACTTTATTCAAGCAAACCAGTGTGGCTCACCCAGGCAGAGAGACAAGAGGGACCGCTGACGAACCAAGAAGATCCACCAGACTCCGGGTGCCTGTCTTGTCACAGTCACCACAGTAGGAGTCAGCCACAGTGACCAAGTACTCAGCCCCATGGAACTATCCTGTGTGGTACCCACACCACCACGGCTGTGAGGTGAGGCGAGCTTCCTGTGGAGGTGAACGCAGAGCACAGGCCTGGGAGTCAGAGCTCCTGCGGGCAAATCTGGGGACTGGGCCTCCACAGAGACTGTGTTCTCAGAAGTGCTTCCTGTGAGCAGGGAGCCCATGACTCTTCCGTGCCCACTCTGGCCTCCTTGGTACCATCTCTGAGGCTGTCAGCGGGGCTCTAATTAGGCTCAATGGTGACACATACAGAGTTTTTGTGACTCCCCCACCACCGAATCCTTCGTGCAGCTCACGAAAAGCCCTGAGGTGGTTTTCATCACGCTCCTGAGCTGCCTCTGGGGAGAAAATCTGACAAGTGGGATGCACGGATGAGAAGCAGATTTGGGGCCTTGAGGACTCATAAACACCCCGGAAAGAGGTTGGGAGTGGAAGGAAGCCAGCCATCAGCCCACAGAGGAGCCCACTGCTCACCTCCATCACCTGCATTTCACTCCCACCCCGTCAGCTCAGGTCAGAAACCCTGCCTTGAAAAACTTCCAGAACCGTGAACAGGTACACATAGAAGTTGGCTGAGAAAATTCTGAGGCTCCAGGGAGAATGGCCCCTGAGTGAGCTTCTCAGAATGAAAACATAAGGTTTCATCAGACCAATATGCCATTGTGCAGATTTTAATTGCAAGGTTTAAAATAACCATTGCTCTCATATTTATTGGACTTGGAATCTGCAAGCTTCCAAAGAAAAGATGTCGATGGCCAAGATAGGATGTGCCAGAACTTCATGTGGAGTCTGTACTATCTCTTTCTCTCTCTCTCTCTCTTTTTTTTTTTTTTTTTTTTTGGAGCTGAGGATCGAACCCAGGGCCTTGTACTTGCTAGGCAAGCGCTCTACCACTAAGCTAAATCCCCAACCCCTTCATGTGGAGTCTGTAATGTGGCCAAGGTGGTGGCCCCTGGTGACAAGCTTTCTGTAGCCACTAGATGATCCCTGGGCTTCCTGTGAGAGTAGTGGCCTCACGTCTGCTTGTTCCGCATGGTGAGTGAGGCTTCTTTCTGACCATCCCCTGATGTGCTGTGAACACAGGCAGACTGTGAACAGTGTGTGGATGGGATGGTGGAGGCTGGCATCTCTCAGCCCCGATGTGTTCCAATCCACTGGGTAGTCAGTTCTCTGTGGGGTCCTATGTAATAACCTTGGTCAAAGGTTTGGAGCATACGGTAGACTTTTGGCTAAGATGGCTCCAGCATTCTTCCACATGCTTTCCATGCCCATTTTTCCCTGTGATGATTAAGCCACTCCCCTACCACCACTAGGAAGCAGGGGTTATTTCTTTGGTGGATCCAGGCTGGCCCTGACCCACAGAAGGCAGCAGGAAGACATGTCCTGAGTGTTGTGGCTTTGCTCTGGCCTCTGGAAACTCATCCCCAAGGCGGCCTGCATGAGCCCCCATGAGACTGAGAAGGGTCAGCCAACAGCCACAGGAGGAAGGCCTGAGGACACCAGTGACTGCCAGAGGGGAGCCTGGAAGGGTCCATCCCTGGCTCACAGGGCATTTGTTAGGCCACAGTGTGGAGCAGTACATCTCCGAGACACACTGTCTCCGTCTTGCCCGTTTTTTTTTGGCCAGCTTCTAGCTCAGACTCTCTTCTTTAACTAAGGTTATCCCCAGCTTGGCCCAGAGAGTCCAAGGAGGCCATAGCCACTCATCCTGACTTGAGAGAGAGAGGGGAAGAGAGAAAAGGGGAAGGAGAGAGAGAGAGAGAGAGAGAGAGAGAGAGAGAGAGAGAGAGAGAGAGAGAGAGAGAGAGAGAGAACATTCTTGTGGCTTCCACTGCAGCGGCTAGCTCATCTGAGCAGAGACTTTAGAACAGGGAGAGGGTCCAGCCTAGGAGTGAGTGCTCTGAGTCCACACAGCTGACATTGCTGCTGTCCTTTGACGGAAGGGGCCTTGAGACTCCTCGCTGGTCCTGTCTGTTGCTTAGAAACCAAGCTCTATTCATTCCCAGGGGTAGAGCCCCAGCTAGGCATACTCTTTGGACCCTTCTCTGAAGGGCCCTCTGCTGGGCAGTTGCCTGGGGGGGCCTGGGCAGGTGGTCAGGCAAGGGCAGAGCCAAATGCCTACACATCTTTCTCTTCCTGCTTGGAGATGGAACTCCTGCCAACGGGATATTGGGTCAGCGCGGGAGTGGAGTGAACACTAGAAGAAAAAGAGCCGCAGCCAAGGCAATGGTTTAGACAGTTATCTAGCCAGACAGATCATTCCTTTCTACCCTGTGCTTGGAAACAAACAGTATTTAACAGCCTTTCAAGTGCAGGACATTGTGCCATGGGGCCACAGCAAGGTCCCTGGGCTCTGTCCTGACATCCAACATAGCAATGAGAGACCAGATTTATAGGAGTGTCCCACAGCAGGTGGCCTTCCACATGCTGTGCTGTGCTGCACCCCTCCCACCCACCCATCCCCACCCCCACCCCCGCCTCTGAGCATAGCCACACTATGAGATGGTGGCAGGTGGGAGCCCCTGAGCATTAACATTTTGCCCACGGTCACTTGGAGGCAGGCCAAAAGCCCTACAATGTGCTAAGTGCCATTTGCGGGCCTTGCTCCACTTTAGGCAGTGGCAGGAGGCGGTCTGCAGCTCTGGCTATCTTCCAAGCTTCCTGGGAACTGCTGGGAGGGCCCGGGGGGAGCCATTTCCACCTGCAAGAGCCCCTTGCCTTCTGCGGAGTGCACACCGAGTCCCGTTCTGCCTTCCCGCAGGGTCCCCCCAGAGCATCAAACGAGGTTAGGCAGGTGGAAACCAATGCGACTGCAGAGCCTTGCGCACACGGTGCAGCATAAATCATCATTTAGAGCAGGAAGCCGCATCCCGTCTGGGGTTAGGAGGGAGGGCGGTGCAGGGGAGATGCACAAAGCCAGAGGCGAAAGAGTAGACCACACCAAAGTCGGGCATGTGCTCACGTTTATGCAAAAACATGCAGAGGTGGGTATTGGTGCAGAGAGATTAAACCACAATTTTAAATAAATTCATTAAGCGTCTTGAAGGTTCTATTGGAGGAAGGCATTTGGACAAGTCCTGAGCCTAAAGCCCATGAGCTAGAATTAAAAAAAAAACTTTAACGATACTCTCACATTCAGTGCTGTGTCTTAGGGTGATAGGTGCTGGTATTCATAAAAATCTGGGCGGAAGAAGGCAGCTTTAACCCACTGGCTCATTACAATACTGTGTTTGTTATTTTGTTCCTATTTCACTGCATTATATTTAATAGTCATGCTCTACGACTCTAGATTGTCCACTTATTGGAGTCACCCTGAGACGTAAATTGTATCTACAGGCAGGCGTCTTGACACATGCCACTGAGGAATGCCCATATGGCAGAAAGAGGGCCCCACTATGCGCTCTACCCACGTGAGCTCTGGCTCCTTTCGGGGGTGGGGGTGGGGGCAGGCTCTCCCCCTTCAGGCATCTGCACTGAGGTGGTGCTGCTGCAGGGAGCTCCTGGGGTTCCCTCCTGATCTCTGTGCCTATTAACGATCCTTGAACTAGCTTGTGAGTGACCAATCTGCATCTCCTTGTCGGGTGCGCAGGAAAGCAAAGAGCCTGTATACGCGTCCACACTCAGCCTTCATTCTGACCTTTAAAATATGTAAATGTTCCTATCCTTGCGATGGCAGATGGAAGCGGTGATTCCCAGAAAGGAGCAGCAGTCCTTCCCTTTCTCAGGGCCATTCGTATAGCCTCACGTGGGAAGGGGGTGCCGTGGCTGCGTCCCCCTGCTAATCCAGCTCACAGATGTGGCTCACTGGGATCCTAAATCTGGTGCAGAAGCCAAGAGCTTTAATTGTTCCCTGGGGAATCCGGGCTTCCCTCCCCACCTCTATCCTGTACAGGGCAGAAGAAAAACACAATAAACCTTAGCGAAACATCATCAATCCATCAGCCTGCCCGTGAAGCCACCGAAGGAGCTTGGTGCCGGGAAGTTATTAAGTGTGGAATGACGAGTTCAAATTAATTGGTTCAGCCGTGACCTCTGGTCCCTGGGAAAGGTTGGGAGTGCTGACGACACAGGGTAGAAAAATCCATCCAGGTAGACACGGTAATTGATGGCTAGCATAGGGCTAGCTGGGTGGTCTGTGAGTAGCACTTTCCTGCCTGGCTCCTATCCTCCGGGGAGTCTGTGCCAACAGGGAGGGAGGGGAAAGTCAGTCCAGAAGAAGGGAGCTCTGGGAGGCAGGTGGGAGCTCTGGGAGGCAAGTTGGAACCCACAGGGGACAGGTGGGAGCCATGGGGAACAAGTCAGAGCTACAGGGTGTCAGATGGAAGCCACATAAAGCAGGTGGGAGCCACAGGGGACAGGTGGGAGCCACAGGAGACAGGTGGGAGCCACAGAGAACAGGTGGGAGCCATTGAGAAGCAGGCGGGAGGCGTGGGAGGCAAGTGGGAGTCACAGAGGATGGGCAGGATCCACTGCGGGTGTGACCCACAAGTGCCTGGGACCTGCTAAGGAAAACATGGTGCCTAGCTTAAGGCTCCTTCTCACTCAGACACAGCTACCATTGGTTCCTCGGGTCCTACATAGACAGCCTTGTCCTGATTCCTTCCCTCAGCATAAGTACTGTGGATACAAGCATCCAATCTGTCCATCATGGGCCTTACATAGGCTCTTGCTGTGTCTGGCCTCCTGCTTGTCCCGTTCTATTCTGCTTCTCTCGGGTGGCTTTCAGGTCCCTGACATGCTGTTGAAACCTAATGTCATCTCAGCTCCCTCCGGCCCTCACCCTCCATCTCTGGGCACTCAGGAATATGCTCATGGCTTCAATCCCCATCCATCTGTTTACAGTCCTCAGGCTGGACCACACTTTGACCCACTCTGACCTCCCCTCAGCTATTTGGAGTGCCGCCCTTCATTCACCTCCCGTGGAGACCTTTCTGGAATCACAAGCTGGACTCCCCTTGGGTAGCCGCACACCTGGCTCTGACATCGTCTGGCATTTCTTACTGTGGATGAGAAATCAGAGACCTGTGTTATTTTTGTGCCTCTGTAGTATAATTCTTCTCCCTGACAGAGCGCTGGAGGATGACATATTCCTTCTTGGAATCTCAGAAATAGAGCAGTAACTGGCAGGCCCCTGGCACTCCTCTGATGGCACTGGGGAAGGACAGGTCCTTTGACCTTCCCGCTCTGTTCTCTTTCTGTCCGGTAATGTTACTTCAGCCGTGTTCTTCATAATTGTTCCAGCCTGCCAGGCATCCTCAGAAGCGTTTCCATACACCGAGCTTCCATCTCTGTTCTCCATCCATGCTAGCAAAAAACAAAAACGCTTTCCACTTAAGATTTGGGATGATTTTATAATTTTCCATGAGGTGGAGGATGCAGCTCAGGGTTGTTGCTGACTTGGTTTTCTGGCATTTCCCACTTTCCCTTTCATCCCCATGTGCATTTAACCCACGATCACATTCTGCCTTTGCCCGCAGCCTCTGCCTCTCTCCTGTCAACTATGTTTTTTATCTTGGCTCACTTTCCAAGTGTTCCTGCACCTGCTTTAAAGAATGGGTGGTGGTGTGCATGAGCTAAGGATGCTAGCTTTCTAGAAACTTCTGGTTTGCATGTAATCCTTTCCCAGTGTTCAGGGAAATACTGTTCATTTATCAATGAAACAGTTTTAAATGCATCATATGCCCAGAGCGTGTATGACACACCCACGTATCCATGGTGACCTGAGTGTCTACTGCATCTCTAGGGGACTAAAAGCATGAGCATTTCTTGAGCCTCAGGCTCACAGAATTCTCTCCCCTGTGACCCTGGCATAAGTTATCATTTTCTTTGCTGTATCCTTTACTTTCTCTGCATATAACTTAGAATGCTGTTGAATCTTGGCCTGGTTTTGAGCTTTGTAGGAGTGGAGGCAGCTCTGTATGCCCTTTGGGGAATTTCTTTTGTCCCTCATCATTATGTTGAAGCGATCAGGACACATATTGCTACAGCCAAGTTACTACAAATCCAACTTGGACTTACCATTAGGGGTCTGATGGATCTGAGGGTGGCTGTGGCACTCTGGCATCTGAATGCAACTTCACAGGTCCACTCACAGGATGTTCTTGTCAAAGGAGGCCACAAAGCCGGTCCACTGCCCCTTGTAGACTCCAGCGCACTGCCCCTGCAGACTCTGATAGTGTTCTCATTACACCTTCTCATTACAACTACAATCTTAGCTCCTGGACAGCCCTCTTCACTGGACGGCCCTGTCCCCTAGCCATGGCGTTCGCTGAGTGTCTGCATGACCAACATTCTCTTTTTACTAAAAACACCTTTCTGGAGATTTTATTTATTTTTATTTTATGTGTATGGATGTTTTGCCTACATACATGGCTGTGCACCACATGTATGCATTGCCTGCAGAAGCCAGAAGAAGACGTTAGACCCCAAGACGAGGTGCAGGTGGTTGAGAACACTGTGGGTGCTGGGAATTAAACTCTGGTCTCCTGGAAGAGAAGGCAGTGCTCTCAACCTCTGAGTCATCTCTGCAGCCCCCAAGTTTTCATTTTAATGAATGTTTTCCGAAAACCAGTTTGGGACTTCTCTCTTATCTGTTGGTCTCCCATTTCATTAATTTATCTTCTCTTTATTATTAATTTTGCAACTCGATTATTCTGTGCAGGGTTTAATTTGGAAGGTTTTCCCTCCGAACTTCCAATGATTGATGTTTTTATCACGAACTACGGTCTGTCTTTTATCCTCATGGTGGAGTCAAGGCCATCCATTTTTTCCAGTCTATTGCTTTGGCTGCAGCAAGCTGGGAGCCCGTTCATTTTCAGCCAGTTCTCACTATTCTCTTATTGTCATTATGGTTTTATATTTGACTCCCGGCGAAGGTTTGTCCCCCAGAGGGCCATGAACCTGCTCTGTTGGGGTCTTGAGACTCTGTCATTCCCTTCAATTGAGTTACTGCCTCGGCGTTTTCCAGAGCACACACTGAGTATGAATTCGGGCTCCTACGTCAGGATTGGCTCCTGCCTTAATTTTCTCTGCCCGTGCTGGGGTCTGAGTCAGCTCATTTTCCTTGCACCATGCCAGGGCAGGGCGTGGTTTGGTACCTGGTTGACAGGATATGGCCTGGTACAGGAATGACTTGCTGGGGGAAGAGCCTAGCAGATCCCACCCACTGGGTAAATCTGGGCATCTTCTGTTCCCAGAGACCTTGAGAATTGAGTTCAAGGTCATCCAGTTGCAATGTCACATGCAGCTGGCTGTCCTTGGTGCTGAAGTTCCTTCCAGCTGTTGGGATGGTGGATGCTGCTGAGAAGATTTTTGTGTGTGAGAGCTGGTACCCGACCCCCATGAGACCTCAGCTAGCAATAGGGTTATGTTTTTTGGATAAAGGGGTTGCCAATTCTCATCTCCAAGCATCACATCACATAGTCCCTTTATGTCCTGTTGACTCAGCCTCCTTGTGTAGGGATCTCTTTGCTGCTGCATCTAAAAGTTGAGATGGCTCAGCAGTTCAGAGCATTTGCTGCTCTTCCACAGGACCCAGGTTCAGTTCCCAGCACCCACTTCAGATGGCTAATACCCACCTCTAACAAAATCCCGAGGGGGACCCACCATCTCTGACCTCCATGGGTACCTGTACTCACTCCCACACATACACACATAGTTTAAAAATAAAATATTTTTTAAATGTTTGCTCCCTTTGCTATTTTCCATATCTGTATTTAACAAGCCCAGCTCTTCCCCACATAAGAAACAAGCCCAGAGCCTTGACTTCAGCTTGCTCCCCTGTGAGCTGTAGCCCTGCTCCTACATAGCCAGGCCCCTCTACTATACTGCCCTCTCTCCCTGATCATCTATCTACCTAGAATGCTTCACAGCAAAGCTTCATTTTACACAGAGTCATGGAAACTCCTGGAGTGGTAGGATGCAACATACCTCAGATGGAGTGTCCCACAGGATTATTATACTCTTGCCCCCACCTGTCCAGCTGGGGCCTGCTCTTGTCCTATGAAGAACCGTATGCCATTTGTGCTGGATCTGAACTCTACTCTCAACCCTTTGTGATGGTCAGTGTTGCTGTCTTTAGATACCCTGACCAGCCACAGCTCCCTGTTCATGCCTAATGTAAAGCCCCAGGATCCTTCGGTACAAACTACATCTCCATGGGCAACTGTCATCACGGCCCTTCAGGATCATTTGTTCTGGGCTTCCAGATGCCAGGACGTAGCTACCCCAGGTGGACTGGAAAAAAAAGGATGATGTCTGGCTCATCTCCCTTACTCCCAACCCTGCCCTGAGCACCTGCCAGGAGCTTCCCGGTTCTTAGAAGGGGCAAGCTTCCTGTCTACCTGCACTTTCTGCCTTACTCCTTTCTGTTTTCACAACTTCCTCCCTCTTTACAGGATCCTTGGCCACAGTACCACTTTGAGCAACCCCAAAGATGGCCCTGAGCTCCACATATGTGCTCTCTCCATCTCATCCCCTCCCAAGTGGAGTCTAGGTCCTTTCCTTTGCCAGGGCAGCATGGTCCTTGTGGTTTATAATGGGTGTTTAATAGTTACCACGTGGGTGCTTGGATGACCCAGTGACACTGAGGAACAGGCAGCATCTTCTGTTTAACCTCTGACTCCAGAGGCTGGGCTACCCACTTCACCCTTTAGGTTTCACATCTCAATCACTGTTTGTCAAAATAACAACAATGGAAGAACTTATCAATCCTAGTTATGCATAAGACTCAATACAAAGGCCTTTATACACAGTAACTCAGTCATTTAACAATCCTGAGACCCTCTAATCCTTCACCAAAAGGTCAGATAGCCCATTCCCTGCAGTCTCAGCCATGATTATCCTTATTCCCTGGGCAGGCAGAGATGGAGCACACCTGACAGCCTCTTCCCAGCTTAGGATTGTCCTTCTGTGTCTATTGAGACTAGTGATTTTGGTTTGCTTGTCTCTGAGCTCCTGGTTTCCAATGCAGAGACCTTCTACCCAGGGGACACTGTTGCATCTGTCTCCCGAGAAGACTCAATTAAGGAGTCTCAAAGATGGAGAGAAAGGGCCAAGGAATAGAAGGAGCACGGCTTGGCAGAATTGCTGCAGATCCAAGTGCCTGTGGCCAAGACTCAGCACCAGCAATTCTTGTGGCATTGGTCCCTAAAGACGGAGGAAAACATTAACCCAGGGACAATCTATTCTTGTCCTCTCCATCAGCCAAGTCACAGAGATCGAGTGAATCAGGAGAAAGGAAAAGAGAGGAAACCCCTGGGAAAACTAACAAACTGTTTCCCTTCAGGGACCCTGAGATAGGACTAACACATAAGTAATATGTGGGCATTTTACATGTCTAGAAAGCATGATGCCCTTGGGAGCCACTGCCCACCTTTACCATCCTTAGAGATGTGACCATGTGTAGGAGGGATGCCCCTGAGGATGCTGAGCTAACTTGTATGATGCTCTCCTAGGAGGTGGGATGGATGAACTGAAGGGATAAGGATGGGAGGTTCTAGGTCCCTGGAGTCTTTCACTTTCTGGTACCTGATGGAACCAGTGGAGCCTAACTCTTATCTCTGAGGATTCTGGCCAACGCAGTGACCATCTGAGTCTAGTGTGGTTCTGAGGCCAAAGGTGGCAGAAGATGTTCAGCAGGTTGTGAACCCATTTTTGTTATAATGTTGTCCCATCCTTGATGCCCACGTCCCTTGAAGAAACTGTGACCTAAGAGCAAAGAGGGCACCTCAGATGTCCCAGCTCCAGTACCAGCACTCTGAGGTTCCGTGGTACAACAGATGCTGGCCCAGACAGAGAACCCTCATATCTGGGGGCCAAAGGAATTGAGATGTGGTTGGAGGGATGTGTTGGATATGACCTAAGTGGGGAGGACTAAGCCAGCAAGGAGCATGGGGGCCAGGACATCCTGCAGGAGGCGCTGGCATCCCATCTAGTCTCATGGACATCACATTGGCTGGCAGTCAACAGTGCTTCCTGGCGACTCCACTGGCCTCTATTTCAGTTGACTTGTTGCAGGAGAGGGGAAAGCTCTATTCTTTCCCTTCCTTCCCCTTCTGCTCACTCCCTGCCTCCGGCCTCAGCACAGCCTCTGCACTGATGCCCCTCCCCCACACCCCACTGAGCAGTGCCCAACGCAAGAAGACTCTCCAGGAAGAGATGCTGAAGGGTAGTGTGACCTTGAGGAACCCGGGCTGGTTATCAATCCTTGCATCAGGGATGCCTCTGGCTCAAGCCCTTGGATACAGACAAGACCATTGCCATCCTGGGGCTTCAGAAGAGACACCGAGATGTTGTCAATTGAGGCCTGCCCTCTTATAGTCCCTGTCCCTAGGACTATTGACCCCGGCTGTGACCTCCTGCCTGTCAGTCTTGAGCGTCCCATCTTTTTGGCTCTCATAGCCCTGTGCTGATGTCACCTCACTGGTCAGTCAGCACCAAGCTGAGGTCCTGCAGGCTTCTTCCCTCCTTCCTGATGCTGCTTCACTCCAGTGTCCCCAGTGCTCTTCCCCCGGGCATCCCACACTCAGGACTCAGAGTTCTAGGCTTTCTCACTCTGTCCAACACTTCCACTTCCACTGATCCCTCTACTTCTTCCCATCCTTAGCCCATCCTTGAGTCCCTCCATATTGGCTGAGACTGTTCCCAGGGAAGGCACCCTACTAGGATCTAGAGATAAATTAGACAGGAGAGCAGAAGGAGCCACAGCTTTGGCCCTCTTCCTCTAACATGGCTTCCTTTTGTGCATATCTGAGGAGAAAGAGGGTCAAGGCACTCTCAGTGTGTGCTATAAGGTACCCATATCCCTAGCTAGGGCCTGTGCTGAGACACTTTGTTCAGCCTTGGTAAAGGGAGGAAGGGACTGGACCTGCCTCAACTGAATCTACCATGCTGAGCTGAATCCCCAGGGGAGTCCTTGCCTTGGAGGAGGTGGGAATGGGGGGTGGATTGGGGGGGAGGTGGGGGGTGGGAGGAGGGAGGACAGGGGAATCCATGGCTGATATGTAAAATTAAATTAATTATAAAATTTTAAAAAAAAATTTAAAAAATACCCATATCCCAGAACAGAGCTGTGGCAATGAGGCAGAGGGGAAATCCAGCCTACCCCTGCCTTCTCTACTTTCCGGGTCACCACCATGTAACTTCCTCCTTCCTGTAGTTTCAATTCTTTGGAGAAGCCCTATCCATCACCTTCCTTCCATCTCCGGTACTCACTGGTCCCTGTACCTGACTCACTTGTAAACTGGCTCCTGCTAGCATGGCTGGGAGCCAGACTGAACAAGTCTGGCCTTCTTAGTCCCTACCCTAGTAGATGGCTCAGTGTGTCCACACTGGGTGCCTTTTCTTAGTAGCACAGCCCTGTTCCTACCTTCCCAGCACTCCCTCTGCAGCACTCCTCGGCCTGCCCCTCCATGCCGATGTCTCTCAAGGATGGTGGGAAGACTCCATCCCTCCACCATCTCTCCTTGGGAAATCTTCCTGATACCTGTAGTGCTAATGGTTGTATTTATGTTAATGACTCTCCAATTTATCTCCACTGTGCTTCGCCGCAGACCAGGTTCCACCAGGAAACAGATGGCATGTTCACGCGGGATGCATGGCAGGGACTGTTTACAAGCATGTGGGCTCTTTTAGGAAAGCCAACAGAATTAGCACCATAGGGAGCCAAGCACATCCCAGAGCTGGAGGTGCAAAGGAAGGAAGGGGGTACAGAATGCCCCAGAGCAATGAAATTGGAGTCAGTGTGAGATGTCTGGCTCACTTGTCATGGCAAGTGAGGGCTGGGGTGACAACACCCCAGTTCACTCTTCTGCCACCCCCAAGGTTCCCAGAAGTCAAGCTCACCAGAAAGGGAGGGGGCTAGCTTCTTGGTTCCTAGCAGGAGGCAGAGTCTGGGTCTCAGATCAGACAAGGCAGGGATGGAGCAGAGACCATCTGCCAGGACCGTGGACCTCCCACGTCATCTTCCATTACCTGCCTGATCTTGGATTAAGTGACTTGGCTGCTCTTTGTCTCAGTCTACTTACAAACTGTGTGTGGTGGGGGAGCGCGGTGAGTATAGAGGCTATGGGAGAATTACATGGGTAGCGTGTGTGACTCACCTTGGAAGGTGTCTGGTGAACAACAAAATTTAATAAATGATAGGGTGATGACTCGATCTCTCTGTCAATTAACTGGGGCGTCTTAAACTTGGCTTGTCTAAAACTGATTATGGTTATTTCACTCCAATCCCCAACAACATCAGTGTGTGACACCCACTGGCTTTCCTGGAGAACATTGCTCCCTCACCCAGGCCCAGCCTCATGTCAGCCCCAGTGAGTCAGTTGTCTGCACAGATCTCGCTTCTTGTTTATGCTTCTCCAACTCACACCTACAGCTTTTGCAAGAGGATTGACCTCCTCTAAGTGTGAGGAACGTTCCCCCACATCCCTTTCGGGCTTCACCACTCTATATGGGGTCACTTGCCCAGGCCTGAGTAAGCTTGTGGCTCAGGAAAAGAGTCACTCTTTTCAATGACCACTGACATCTTTTATTTGTTCCTGGGACCAGTGCACATCTGTTTGAGCTCAGTCCCACCAAGTCACTAAGCCTGACACTGGAGGAGGATTGTGACATCCATGTCAACTCTACTTAGGACAACACAGACTTTTATTTTATTTTTATTTTACGTGTGTGTTTCACCTGCATGCATGTCTATGTACCACATGCACGCAATACCTATAGAGGCTAGAAAAGGACATCAGAGGTGGGGGGTTGGCCCTCACCAGACACAGAGCCTGCCTGGCTCTGGGATTCAGCTTCCGGAACTGGGAGTGAGCACTGGGCTCTTTGATGGCTCCAGTCTCTGCTGTTCTGTTATGGCAGCCAGGCTGGTGGAGGCAGCCCTCCCTGCGAACCCTGGCCCATCAACTCTCAAGATGCAGGAAGCCCGCCTGGATGTCCGAGACAGGATCTTCCTCAGCCAGTGTCTACCCACTGCTACTCCGTTCCTTTGTCCTTTTGTGTCCCGCAGGGTGAGCACAAAGGTGAGTGACAGCATTTTGCTCTTCATTTCCAGGAACTGGTGGGAAATGAATAAGCAGGCTGCGAAACTGACAACGCGACTGTCCCCGGCAGGTTCGTCTGTAATTAAAAATCACCCAATTTGAATTTTGCCCATTGCAGCTGCCTCCTCCCTGAAACTTTTACAAAGCTCGGTGTGCTAATGAGGATGCTGGCTAATTACTTGCGAGATGATTAAGAAATCACACTGGGACAATTGATGGTTCTCTGCAGGGGGCCGTCAGGCATTGCTCAGGCCTCCTACCCTGTGAGGATCCTTTCAGCAGCTTGGAGGCTGAAGTTCTGCACAAGAAGCCCCAAGGTCAGGATGGAGGAGGCCTCCCTGACAGCAAGGGCGAGGGAGCCCCTGTGGGTCTGTTTATCTCCCCACCCTATAGAAACTTCTGATCCCCTAGAGCATCCCTGGTCCCTTAGCCTGTAAGATGACCTCTGCTTATCTCATTTCTAGCAAGTTCCCTCCCTAGCTGGCCCAGAACCCCACCAGTCAGCAGGCTCGCAGAAGGAGGATTGTTGGATGGTATTCTCTTACTGGCTGGCCTGTGGTGCAGCGGGCAGGTGAGGGGTGACCAAAAAGCAGGTTCAAACACAGGGACAGTGGCCCTGTGGGCAGAAGGCCCTGGACAGATCGGTCCAAGATCTGAACAGCACAAAACAGGAAGAGAAAGAGAAAAGAACTCTGGGGGCCATCTGTCAGGACCTGCTAGGTTAACAGTGGGTGAAGACAACTGCCTTTGAGCTGCCTGAGGCAGGGTGGGAGGACAAAGGAGGGTCTCTGGGGTGACAGCAGACAGATGTAGACTAAAGATGGTCGCTTTCCATATGGCCCTGAGAGTTTGCTTGGGTTAGTCTGGGTTACAGTGAGGGAACTCAAGGCCCTTCCTTCCCTGTCACCTGCTGGGTGCTTCTCCACCTCTGTCTGAGTGACTCTCGTGCCCAAGCTCAGCAGCCATCTAGATGCTCTCTACCTTCTGGAAGGGCCCTTATTCCTCGGAGCCACTGGACAACTTGGGCTTCCATGGACTTTCCCTTTGAGAGGATGGGCTAAGGTTTAACCCTGACCTGGCTCAATCAGCCATGACGGAAGGGGTCAGAGGTCCCTTTCTCCAGGGAGAACACCCTACGTACGAATGGATATGACTCTGCGGGATGTTCTCGGGAGAGTCCACAGAAGCCAGAAAGATGCTGAGCTCAGGGATGGCGAGGAATCTTTACAGGAAAATTAAAAGCATGCAGATGTGCATGCGTGTGAACACTCACACTCACACCCCCCTCCAAACCCCATACACGCGCATGCGCGCACACATACACACATGCACACACACACACACACACACACACACACACACACACACACACAGCCTGTTTAATCATGATCTCCAGACAAGGCCTGGCATTAGATGATGTAAAAATAGGCCTGTTTGAAGCCATCACTGAGCTGGGCCTTTCTTTGATTTTGCTTCTAATTATGAAAGCTCTCAGGGGGAGGCCCCCAGCTGTCCGGCTCGCCCTCTCTGCTCTTCGGAAGGCTGTGGCTGTCACCAGCCTCCCACTCACGTCTGCCGTTTCCGAGGCCCTGGGGACAGAGGTGGGGTGCCTCATCTCCTTGCTGCAGACCCCCTGCAATCACAGATAAGAGAAATGACATCTCCCGTGTGTCCTCCCGTCTGAGAACTGATGCAGCTACACTTTCTGCTCTCTGCAGAGGCCGAGGCAGCACCCAGGATCTGGGAGAATACAGCACAGTCCCAGGATGCCCTTGGGAGCTCAGCAGCCAGTGAGAAGGGCCTGCTCTTCCAGTATTCCAGGTGTGTGAGTTTCTTTTTGTTCATTGCCTTGACTAAACGCCTGACAAGAGGCAATGGAAGGGAGGAACATCTGTTTTGGCTCATCCATGGTGGGGAGGGGATGGATCTTACCTATGGCTGCGGGGGTGAGGGCAGCTGCCTGCTTCACATCTTAGTGGATCAGGAAGTGGAATGTGGCATTCAACAGCTTTCTCCTTTTCTCTTGTGGATTCAAGCCAAGACCATAGCCCATGAAATGGTGTCATGCATTCCAGGTGAATGTTCCCCACTAGTTACTCCCCTCCGAAATGTCTTCATAGACACATCCAGAAATGTGCTGCATTAATGCCCTGAACATTTCTTAATCCAATCAAGCAGAGAGTGGGAATTAACCGCCATAACACCTTTTCAATTTGCAGAGTGTCTGACGCCTGTCGCCAGCCTTGTTCCTAATCATCTTCTTCCCACTCCATAGACAGGACCCAGGAGGCACACTGAGAAATCACTAGATTGTTAGTGACCCCAAGTTTCTAGCTCTAGCATGGGGTTCCTCCCCATCCTCTGGCAAACTGCATAAAGAAGGCCCCAATCCCCCAACTCCTGCCTAGAGCCTTGGTGGTTGTGGAACGTATACGTAGAGCCACATGCTAGGACATTTTTTAGGGTCTTATTTTAGAGTATCTTTAACTTCTGTAACCATCACTTTTAAATTTTTTATTTTGAAATAACTGTAGATTCACAGGAAGTTGCAGATATGGCACCGAGGTCCACTGTCCCCTTTATTCAGATCCCCAGCAGTCACACCGGACACCACTCTGTGCGGTTGAACAAAGTCAATAACTCACTGTTGTGACTGGGAGTCTGACACTGGAACAAGATGTGTTGAGTTCTCTGATACCTGATGGCACATAACCTTCAGAGTGACAGAACCAGAGCCACTTCACCCCAACGGAGACCTTCCCATGACCCTTCATGGTACCTTTGCCCTGGCAACTGCTCATTTTCCATCACTGATTTTTGCCATGTCAAGAATGTTCTGTTCATGAGTTCCTACAGCGAAAGACCTTTGGGGCTTGGCTGGATCTTGCTCAACGCGCCCCTGAGATCTAGCTGAGTTGTTGCATGTATTGGTGTTTCGCTCTTGAGTGCTCCTGGGTAGTGCTCCTGGGTGGCCTTCTTGGCCAATTCTTCTGGGTGGTCCTCCTGAGCGGTCCTCCTGAGTAATACTCAGGTCGTATTCCACAGTGCGGAAGGTCCTTTGGATTGTTTGTGGTTCTGGCTGCTGGAAGCTGAACCGCTATGGGCATTCTTGTGCATACACTTTCATTTTTCTGGGAGGGATGCCCAAGAGTGTAGTTGCTGGGCCATATGGTAAATATTTAATTGGTTTTTGTTTTTTTTTAAAGAAACTGCCTGACCATATTCTGAAATACCTTTACTATTTTATCTTCCTACTAAAAATCCAGACACTCCAGTTTCCCTGCATGTCCACCTGTTTCTCACCTGATTTACACACGTAACAATTTTAGCGCTTCTATTCACTGCCTCCCAGTTTGTCATGAGCTCCAGCACGGGCTTTCCTATCTCCAGGGGTCACCAGCATCTTCCCAGAGCTCCTGTGTCCGTGTGTCCTCCTCAGTGAAAGGCCCCCAGTCCCCTGCCCACTTTCTTAGATTTTGTTTTCATAGTAATTAAAATTTGATGACTTTTCATATATCTTAGATATGAGTCCTTTATTACATGTATGGGTTTCAAATAGTTTTCCCAGCCCATGGGCTTTATTTTTTATCTCTTAACAGACACTTTTATACAATAAAGCCTTTTAATTTTGCTGAGATCCAATTTATCTCTTTTTATTCTTTTATGGATCTTGCTTTTCATGTCAGATCTAAGAACCATTCATCAAGATTTTCTCCTGTGTTATATTTTTAAAAACTTTATAGCTACATTTAAATCTGTGGTCCATTCTGAGTTAATTTTTCTATAAAGTTTAATCTTCAAACTGGGTTTCCTATCTTTCTCTTTTCTCTTTCTGCCCATCTCCTCTTCCCTCTTTCTCCTCCTCCTCTTCCTCCTTCTCCTTCTTCCTCCTTCCCCTTCTCTGTTTAAGCTATTATAATTTACTTGGCTTGCCATGTGAACTTTAAAATAATCTTAACTACATCTACAAAAACATCACACTAGACTCTCAGCTGGAATCCATTTAAGTCTGAGCACCAATTTGGAAAAATAAACGATATCATCGTTTTGCTGAGTCTTGCGATCTAAGAACGTGGTACATGTCTCTCTGTGGGTCCACCAGGGCTTCTTTGTTTTCTTTCATTGGTAGTATATATTTTCCCAGACTGTAAAATAGTGTATTTTGGTATAGCTATGTGGTTCATTTGGGGGGATTGATTAAAACGGTGTCTGAGATTTTGGTTTCTCAATATTCTTTGCATGTATTTAGAGGGACAGTCTATCTTTGAGTGTTGGTCTTATGCCCTGAGGCCTTGATCAACACACTTTCCATTTCTAGGAGCTGTATGTCTGTTTTGTAGAGTCCCGGACACTTTCTCTGTGGATTATGTTCCTAGTCGATCGCTGGCTTCACATCTCCCTTTACAGCTTGTATGTCTCTTACTTCCTCTTCTTGTCCTAGTCCACTATGTAGAGCCTCTAGCTCAACTGCTGCAGTGGAAATGGCTGTCCTTACCTGCCATCGGGGCAGTAGCAGCCATTTCCATTCTTTCGGCATTATTTACAATTCTGGCTGATGTTAGTATGTAGTCGGAGTTTTCTTTGGGCCGCCAGCCCACAAATAACAACACAAAGTCTTATTATTAATTATGAAAGCTTGGCCTATAGCTTTGGCTTGTCTCAATTACCTCTTAGAATTTTAATTCACCCATTCATATTAATCTACATTCTGCCACATGGCATTACCTCTCTTCCATCTTGTACCTCCTGTTTCCTCTCCATCTGGCAGGTCATTCCACCTTTCTTTTTCCCAGAGTCCTCTCTGTTCCTGGAAGTTCTGTCTAACCTCTTTCTGCCTAGCTATTGGCCATTCAGCTCTCTATTAAACCAATCACAGTGACACATCTTCACACAGTGTACAAATATCCCACAACATTTTTGTAGAGTATAAATTTTGTAGACTTTTTTATTAACCCACGGCCATTCCCCCTGCTTTGTTCTCTGAGTGTTTCTAACCATACATTCATGCTGGAGCTGTTAAAGTGGCATACTGAGGTTGTCCTGTCAGAGAAGACACGGTGGCTGGCTGGTAAGAAGGTAAATGAGTGACCCTGCTGGGCCTGGAAATGAAGATGTCTGAGTTGGACTCAGGGAAGGAGAGAGAAAAATAGTCAGACTTTCAGTGGTGCAGTTCTTTCACTCTCAGATGCTGCCAATACCTGGTGACGGATATGACACAGGGCAGACGGGGAAGGGTATGGAGCCCACGGGATCCAATGCAGAGCAAAACAGGACAAGAAGCATGGGGTGACAGGGCAGGAGGTCAAGGACTAGATTCTGCCACTGCTGGAAACTGCCAGAGCTTCAGTCTTTGTCCAGTGGTGGAAGATGGGGAGGATGGAGGGGAGAGATAAGAACAGAAGTCATTGCCACTGATCACAGCAATGACAGCCGTGAAGGCGGGAGGCAGAAAGAAGGTAAAACTCACAGGGATTATTGATGGCCTGGACATCAGGGTGACAGAGAGCTAAGGTGAGTCCCTGTTCCCAGGAAGTCAGCATCTATGAGCTCAAGCAAGTATACCAGGAGTATTTGTTGCTCCATTCCCTTGGCATCAGATGCCGCATGGGCATGGCTTGGAGGGTGCTCCCCACCACCGCCACCTCAGGCTGCTCTGATCAGAGCTCCTTGGTGACCACCAGCGTTGGCATTGGCATTCCAGCAGTGTGGGCTTTGTGGCCAGCTACCTACGTGACCCTCACTCTGTTCCCCGAGCAGCTTCTGTTGTGGGGAGTCTTCAGGGTCATCCTGTGTTTTCTTGCTTCTCTCGCTCTGACCTGAGTGCCCTTCTCCCTTGTCCTTCTGCAGGATTTGGCCTCAGCTTCATAGGCCCAGAAAAAAACAAAACAAAACAAAAATAAACCCTTGGGTCTTCCATTTGGAGGCAGCAGAATAGGTCACCGTGCTTCAGGTCCACACTGTGACCTCTCTTTACCATACACTGTTGATGGCTTCTGGTGGCCGCAGCTCACTTTCAAGTCATGCCCATTATAGCTTCAGCTTCTCTGTGTGCTCGCATCGACCTTGTTCTATGGCTTTTCCAGGGAAGGTGTGTTTTCATTAAAGTGGACCCTACAGACTCTGGAGCACAGCTCTATGGAGCCTAAATTTATCTGGTATGGGGTGTCATCAGAGCCCAGGGAAAAGTGAGTCAGCTGTGGACTGTGACTAGACATGAGCCTAGAGTTACCAAGCTGACAATCCCCCCTTGGCTACTGGTTGTTGGAGGCTGAGGTGCACAAAGGTGACAGGTACTAAGGTTTCTAGACTCACTGTGCAGGAGGCCAGAGGACCCCACAGGTTGCATACCTAGAGGGCATTCATTCTGATACCTGCCTGGAGCCAGGCGGCAGGAGGCAGATGTGAACCCCTGCGTGAGTGCAAGAGAGGCACTCAATGGGTTCCAGACCTCGGCAATGAGGATCTTCCTTCCTGACCTCTGCTGACCCATCCCTCCAGCAGAAGAAGCTGGTGATGGTGGCTTACCAAGCCCCAGCCCTGGACCCACACAGCAGGGCATAGAAGAGCAGGCTAGGGGCTGAGACAGGGGAAGCCAGCTGTGTTCACAGGAGGGGGATACAGCATCTTTTAAAAAAGAACCCAGAGTAGATTAAAAACATATGCCCACATCCATCTACTACAAGCATCTATCCATCCAAATAAACATTATGTCTGTTCTTCTTGTTTTTTTTTTAATTTTTAAAAAGTGTTTATTTTTATTTTATGTACTCAGGTGTTTCGCCTGCATGTGAATATGTCTGAAGGTGTTAGAACTCCTGGAGCTTGAGTTACAGACAGTGGTGAGCCGCCATGAGGATGCTGGGAATTGAACCCAGGTCCTCTGGAAGAACAACCAGTGCTCTTCACCACTGAACCATCTCTCTAGCCCCATTATGTCTGTTTTTGCTTCAGAGTTTTGCAACATAAAAAAAATGAACAATCCTCCCCTCAAAAGTTGAAGTTGCCTCTGTTTCCCTGGAGTCCAGAAAAGTTAATTTCTTACCTGTGGAGACCGGCTTTCTGGAGCTCTTGCCTTTTTATCGCCATGTTGTGTCCGTCAGTGATCAGCATGTGTCCTGGCCTTGGGGGATTTCAAGGAGTCCCCTATGGTTGATACAGAAATCAATGCTTGTGATGAATAGCCAGGTGCCCTTGTGCTGTGTGCTCTCCATATCCCACTGCCTTCACTTGGAGTTGCTTTGGGAATTGGTCCACAGCGTCCACTCCACCTGAGACATCAGCATCTCTAACTTGCATCAGAACGTGCACAGATGAATGCACCTGACTTGTGCATATCTAACATTTGCAATTCTAAAAGCTGAAATAAATACCCTCCAGTGGTGACTTTTGCACCGTCCATGTTAGAAGCTAATTAGACCTTGTAGCCCTCTAGATCCAAGCTGTAGGCCATGACTGCATGGAGTGCATAACTGAACATGGGGTCATGAAAATACCACAACAGCTCAGGATTTCTGACTGTGCGACACCCAAAGATTAATCCAAAAATGACTGTGTAATGAATCTGAGGTGTTTCTGGAAGGGATAGCCTGGGTCATAGCTCAGGACGTCATTGCAGCTTTGGTTCTGGCTCACACTGTGTGCACTCTGCACTGCATGTACATGTCACATGTCACTCTACAACACCACTGGTAGCCACCTGAAACGCCTTGGAAACACCTCAGCTCAGATGCAGCCTCTGTTATGACTGCAGTGTTTTTTACTGTACAAACTATTCTGCTCGCACAGAAATATAACAACTATGGAAAACAAAGACTTGATATTTTCGTACTGTCATTCCTCAGAGTATAAGTATCAAATTAGTGTTTTTTTGAACTGTGTTAGGTTAGAATGTCTGATTTTAAAAATTGCTGTTTGATCTGGAAACCTACTATTTTGTAAGCCAATTAAAACTATGAATATTTAAAAAAAAATAAGGGTTGGGAGGGAGATATTCTGCATGGCTGGGTGCTGCTGTTCCTAGAAGCCATGGTTGTTAAATAGAAATCTACCTGCTGCAGGTGGGCTACCTACTTATGATTGGTCAGACAGACCTCAGAGGCCCCCAAATAGTACAGATGAATGCCCTTCCTCTTGGTTGTTCTCATGTATTAAAAACCCTATTGATGAAGACACCACATTGTTGCAAGATATAGAGAAACCAAGCTGGAACTGAACAGGCAGCTTCCTCCCTACTGGCTATCTTTGGTTTTGCCAGAAGGTGCTATGGAGGTTACTGGGGAGAAAAGGCATCAGTGTTCTTACCCAGCTATGAACCCAATGAACGACTTACCATGGCAATAGTGGTACAAGTGTTATGGGGCAACCATCCCATGGTGGTGCTGAGCATTCCTCAATATGGTTCAGTTTCCAATAGCATGGCCCTGCATCCTATGGTAGATGAGCATTCTATGATATGACTGAGCATCTAACTATGTGGCCCAGCATTCCATGGTAAGGCTGAGTATCTTGTGGTGTAGTCCAGAATTCCACAGTGAGCTTGACTCAAGATGTGTTTACTCTTATCCTGATGGAAGGTATGTGGACAGTTTTCAGAACAGGGTGATTTCAATAAGCATTCAGATTTTCATGGGATATTAAGTTCTTCTGTCTCCCAGGAGAAATACCTAGGGGTGGCTTTGCTGAATCATATGGTAAATGCACTGTGTGTTTCCTCAGACTATGCCAGACTATGCACTATGGTGCATCCCACCAGCAAAGTTGGAGTCCAGTTGCTGTACTAGAAGTATGTGTGCATGTGCATGAGGGGGGGGATACAAAAGAGCATATTGTTGTTTGGGTGTTTTCAGAGGAAACGTCTGCTCCAGCTTCTTGACTCTTGCCCTATTAGCTTACTAGCTTTCCTTTTAATAAGTTGCAGTGATTCCAAGTGCCCGTCCCAGATAAAGCTCTCCATCAGGCATGTGGCGCTTTCTGAACACATTCTTTCAAATATAATGAAATCACCTATATTCTCTCAGTTGTATCTGTCACCCAGCAAGAGCATTGGTTTTGGTAGAATCCAACTCACCTGGAGTTTATTTTGACTTGTAGTTATATCACAGTGAACACTGACCAAAAGGAGACTCAGCAAAACATTTCCAAGAGGATCATAAAGTCAATGTACTAGTCTTTGCAGGCTCTTCCACCTGTTTCAGTGGCCTAGTCTTGAGTTTTGGTCTGTTTTCTTGAGGAGTGGTGTGTGTGTGTGTGTGTGTGTGTGTGTGTGTGTGTGTGCGCGCGCGCGCGCGCGCGCACATGTGGATACTTAAAAATGTAAAAACTATAACAACAACAAACAGCTCATTTGAAAACTGGCTGGGTTTGGATCATAGGCCATAGTCTATTCCTAATATTTCTCAAGGTCACGAAAATGTTCTCTTCTGCTTCCTTCCAGAAGCTCTAGACTCTCCCACTCCACTCCTAGGACTGTGTCCCACTCTGCGTTCAATTCTGTGCATCGTGGAGATTAGGCATCGAGATGCAAGAGTGCACACAAACATCCATTGTTTCAGCACCACTTGTTGAAAAGCTGGTCCCTCCTTCGTCACAGAAGCACCTGCAATGACATCTTAATTGAAGTCCCTTGACTAGATTTGCGTGTCTCAGCTACAGATCCTCTTCTGCTCCATTGCTCAATGCTTTTAGAGTCTGTTTAGCGATTGCAAGCAGGTTTAGAAAAAAACTTGACACAGTCACTGATTCCTAGCCCCACCACCTCATCACCACCCACAATTACAAGAAGCAAAAATGTCCAGAGTTTATTTTAATGGCTGTTTGACATTCTGGCACACGTGATTACTCTATACATGTTTCCCATCATAAGTACCACTCTGGAAAACTTCATACATAGCACCCTGTGTGTGCCTGAGAAGTCTGCAGGGCACTGGCACATGGTGGACATTACTGTCCATTGTCAAGCTGCCAGAACCTGTTTATAGGAGTATTCATACTACTGGTGTACAGAGGCAAGAGGCTAGACATCATGATAGATGGTTATGTTTAGAAAGAATTAACCTGTGTCATTTACAATACTGAGGGCCCTATCTGAGCATCCACGCAGGTATAAATTTCAACCCAATCTAACGTACTGTGAGGATGTGGATGTGGTTTGTGAAAGAAAATGGCCCTCATAGGGAGTGGCACTATTAGTAGGTGTGGCCTTGTTGGAGGAAGTGTGTCACTGTGGTGGTGGGCTTTGAGGTCTCCTTTGATTAAGATCCACTCAGTGTGACACACAGTTGCTTCTGCTGCTTATGGATCGAGATGCAGAACTCTCAGCTCCTTCTCTGCATGCCACCATCCGTGACAATAACGGACTGAACTTCAGGAACTATAAGCTAGCCCTATTAAATGCTTTCCTTTATAAGAGTTGCTGTGGTCATGGCGTCTTTTCACAGCAATAGAAACCCTAACGAAGACAGACCTCAAGAAGTTCAGGTGCTGGAAGCCTGGTCCTCAACATGGCGGTGGAGACACTACGAGATGGGACCTAGTGGACGGAGTTACATCGTGGTATCTCCACCACTATCAGTGAGTTAGTGTCACCCTGCAGTAACGTGTCATGTCTCAGGGACTGGGTAAGTTCTCACAAGATTGGGTCACTCTAAAGCAAAGCCATCACACATGGCCTCTTCTGAATGGATATGATGCCCTTTCCTCTTCCTCATTATGTTGTGGTAAGCCAGGGGGCCCTCGACAAGTGCCAATGCCATGCTGTTTGGACCTTCCAGCTATCTGGATCCTGAGCCAAATAACGTCTTTTTTTTTTTTTTTTTTTTTTTTGGTGTGGTAGCAACGTTTATTGGGGGTGGGGGATCAGTCCTTCTTGGCCGCAGCCTTTCTCACGGCGGCCAGCACGTTGATCAGCTCCTCCCACTTCCTCTTGGCAAGGATGTGCGCGCCCACCCTCTTCTTGATGAACTTGAGGGCGCGCTTGTCCTTGGACACCTTGAGCAGCTCCGTGGCGCACCGCTCGTAGGGTGTGAAGCCGCACACCTCTTGGATCATGTCCCGCACGAACTTGGTGTGTGCTTGGTGAGGCGCCCACGGCGCCGGTTGTGTCTCGGCTTGCTGACGTTCTTCATCACCTTGTGGCCCTTGTTGAGGCCCACGGCCACGGGGTAGCGCAGGGCCATGGCTGCTGCTCTCCGATGGTGTCCGCAACCAAATAACATCTTCTTTATCAAGTACTCAATGTCCAATGTTCAATAGCCAACACAAAATGGATCAAGACTCTTATATGTAAAAAGATACATTCTGCACCTTCTCCACAGAGGTCAGACTGAATCTCACTTGGTTCAGAACTTTATAAGGGAGGCTTTCTGTCCAGGGAGTCATGTCACGGATGGGTATGGCTCTCAGGGTTGGGGCAGTGACAATGTATCAGACCATGTGGTTCCAACTTCTTGATGTCAATGCCACCAGTCAGAATAGCTCCCAGCTTAACATTCACCCTGGCTGGGCAGACACTGTCTGTGGTATTGAAGCAGTGGGTGCTTCTGGCTGTGGGGAGGCTGCCTCTTGCATGGGGGCTGCCTCTCCTGAGTCCTCACCAGCTGTTGGCATCCTGGCACACTTTGGTTTTGCTCCTGTGGTGGCATGATGTGGTGCATTGCTACTAACCTCACGTTGACCTGGTGGCTGCTGATTCTACACAGCTTTCTTCCCCTGCCATCAGACAGACAGCTGGGAACCCTCTTGGATGGTTTGAAATCCATAGCCTTTGCCCATTTGTTTGGATATACCGTTGAGTTTTTTTCTTATTGGTTGCTAAAAAAAAAACACTAGTATACCTTGGTCTCTCACCTGCATGTGACTTGTCTCCTGTGGTTGCATTTCTTGAGCTTATGGGACTTTTCTGCAGGGGTGGTGGGGTGGTGGTGAAGGTCCTCATTTGTTGTTTTTACTTTGTTTGTAGTTAGACACTGTTTTTTGTCTAATAAGTCATTTTTTATTTTTAGAACATCATGAAGATATCCTATAATTCTGAGAAGTTCTAAAGCTTCTTTAAAATCCTCAGGGTTTCTTTTCTTTTTTTTTTTTTGTCTTTAGTCATGTGGAATTCATTATACTGAACATAGTAAAAGAGAAAATCTAATTATTTTTTTTCCAGTGGAAGGTCCCCATATGAAGTCATCCATCTCCTCTTCACTGACTCCCCGTGCCACCTCTGTAATCCATCAGATGCCCGTGCCCATCAACCTGGTGCAGGCTGCTCTGTGCTTGGTTTTGTTCCATCGATCCATCTGTAATTCCTGTACCAGCGCAGCTCGGGGTGTTTACTCCGTCTCCGTAATGCTTCCTGGCTTCTGTGCACATGCCTTCTCCTGAAACCTATTCTCCTCAAAATCATTCTATTCATTTGCCTTTCCACATACATTTTGGAATAGATTTGTCAATTTTTACTAACCAGACTGTTGAGAATTTGATTGAGGCTCCGTCGGGCTTGTTAATTAGTTTGGGGGCGGGTGTCACATTGGTGATGTAGTGTCTACTCATCCATGAAATGTGTTCCATTTATTAAGATCTTTGTATCCATTAATAAATTTCCTATTTTCCCCTTCCTTCCTCTTTTCATTCTTTATGGACTCAGGATTGAACCCAGGGTCCTGCACATGGTAGACAAGTGTTTTCGTTGCATTTGTTGCTATGATAAAACACTCTGAAAAAAAGCAACGTAGGGAAGGGAAAGAATTATTTGGCTTACACTTCCACATCACAATCCTTCACTGAGGGAGGTCAAGGCAGGAACTCGGTGTTGGAGCTTGAAGTAGAAACCATTGCTGGTTGCCTTGCTCCCAGTCTCATGATCAGCTAGCTTTCTTTACATCCTGGGCCCACTTGCCTAGGGATAGTGCTACCCACAGTGGGCAGGGACCTCCTGCACCAATTGTCAGCCAAGACAATCTGTCACAGATGTAACCACAGGCCAATGGGAAATGTGTCAACTGAGACCTCCTCAGATGATTCTAGGCTGTATCAAGTTGTTAACAGATCTAGGTAGTGGCAGGAAGCATACCATCACTGAGCCATTTCCCCAGCCCTCCTTTTTGTGATATCATGAGATAGTGTGATGGTTACTCTTAACTGTCAGCTTGACACAATCTAGAATCATGTGGGACAAGAGTCTCAATGAGAGCCTGTCTAAATTAAGTTGGCCTTTGGGCGTATCTGGAGGAATTATCTCAATTAGTTGGAAGACCTGTCCACTGCGGGTGTCACCATTCTCTGGGCAAGGGATCCTGGGTTATGTAAGAGTGCAGAAGGCTAGCTAAGTATGGGCATGAGTGTGTTCATTCACTGCTTAATGCTCTCCACTGTGGATACGGTGTGGTTTGTTCTTTCAGGTTCCTGCTGCCTAGACTTCCCTGCCATAACCTGGAATTGTGAGCTGAAAACCCCCCTTTCCTCCAAGCTTCTGGTATCAAGTATTTTATCACAGCAACAGGAAATGAAATTAAGACAGACAGGGTTTCACTGAGTTACCCAGGCAAGCCTTGAATCTGCGGTCATTTTTCCTCAGCCTCCCGAGTAACTGGACTTGCAGGCTGCACCACAAGACCCAGTTAGCAATTTTCTTCATAAAAATTCACATCCTCTCTTACTACATCTATTTCTCGGCAGTATGTAATTGGTGTTGCCCATGAGAGCCGGAGGTTTTTTTTTTTCTTTTTCCTTCTATTACGCTTCTTATTTGCTCCTTGATGGTGCATGGGAACACCATTGATTTTTTTTAAGTGATAGGTCTATCATCAGCTCCATTTTTCTGTGTTGGTCACCATACCAGGAATGCTGCCAGAGCCTCTCCACAGCTCTAATAACTTGCCCACATGTTCCAGAATTTTCTAAGCAGACAATCAAGTAATTTGCAAATAGTCATATGAAGCCCCCTGTCTATACAACACCCCCCAGCCAGTTTATTGCACACAACAGCCTCCACTGAAGAGCCCGAGAAGAGCACCTTACCACCTTCAGCCTTTTCCTGACTCAAGTGGGACTTCTCAGGCAAGCGTCCTAGAATCAGTCTCGGCTGCTATTGATACTGCTAGAATCGCTGTACTATAATTAGCAATCTCTGCTTTTGTTTTAACCTTTCCATCTACACACAGATGAATTTCACTTAGATTCCCATTTCGTCATCTGTTTTTAGCACTTCTGCACTTATTGAAATTCATTGCTGTTATACTCAACTTGCAGTCTTTGTCTTTCTTTTTCTCTCCCCTTTTCCTTCCCATCCCCTGTCTTAGTCTAGTTGAGATAGCATTCCAAATGCCCTGGGTATGTGGCTCAAACAAGCCTTTATCCCTCATGGCTGGGGTACCTGAAGTCAAGACTCGGCAGACCTGGTTTGGGGTGAAGCTGTCTTGCCAGTCTGCAGATGACCACTTCCTTGTGCCTTCATGGGGTGGGGTTCATGAAGAACACATACTCTGACCTGCCTTTGCTTATAACCATGCTGAGTTGGAAAGGCTTCATCCTCATGACCCAATTTCCTGCCACAGACCCCCTCGAACTCCCATTTTATGGAGATAAAGCTTTCTCCATATCAAGATGGAGAACGTGCATCCAGACCCCACCTCCACTCCTAGCTCCTGTGGTAGTGGGGTACCTTGCAGCAGGTTTTGAGGAAGAGAATCATCTTGCAAGCATGTTGGTGATTACTTAAAATCACAGTGCACATTCTCAAGAAGAATGGAATTGTTCAGAATTCCCCCTTTTTTTTTCTGACCAAGGTCAGGAGCCACCACCCATCCCTCTTTCACAAACCCACCCTCCCATCATTAATTACTGTCTCTTTGGTTATTTTGCTATTTTACACAAAGTCTCATGTAGCCCTAGATGAGCCTTGAACGTGCTGTGTAGTCAACAATGGCCTTGAGTGTCTGCTCCTCATGTGTCCAACTCCTAAGGGCTGATATGACAGGCATACTCCACCACATGGTGCTGATGGTGCTGAGGGAGGAACCTGAGGCTTTGGACATGCTAGGCAAAGTGCCATACCAACTCAGCTGTAAGCCTAGGCCATTCCTGGCTGGGCCTAGAGTCCCAAGCTAGACAGCACTTTCCTTGGCAATTTGATTTTATTATCTTGCTTTCTTGTCTCTAGCATCCCTGTACAGGTCAGAACTAACCTCTCCTGCCTGAACTTTACATCTTGCATTGGCTCAGGCTGCTCTTAGCCATGCTCTGCATGAGTCTCTCCTCTTTCCAGCTCACTCTGTCCCTCTGAAGGCATATTAGCTAATGTCCCTTCCCAGTTCAGCCTCCAGGCCCCTACCTCACTTATGTATTTTGCGCATCTCTTTCTTTCTCATTTTAAAATATTTATTTTATTTATTGTTGTGTACGTGTGTGTGTGTGCATGATATGTTTTTAGAGGACATGCATGTGGATGTCGAGGGTAAATTTATGGAGTCAAATCTCTCCTTTCACTCTTGTGTGGGCCGTAGGGGTCAAACTCAGCTAACCAGACTTTCACAGCAAGCACAATTACCCACTGAGCCATCTTCCCGGCCCTCTGTGCCTCTCTTTAAAGTGCTTGTGGGTTGCAAACTTTTCCACTTGTTTTTGACCAGTGAGGCCTGAAGTCCCAGTCAGCATGGCGCACATTTCCCCATCAGGCCCAGGCCACGCTCTCCACTCTTGTACCTGTGTTCCCCCTTGTGCGTTCAATGCCTGCAATCCAGCTGTTCTGCCACAGCCATCGTGTCTTTCATTGTGAACGATGGGTCTACCTTCCAGAAGGCGCCAATCCAATTCTTCCTTCACTAAGGAGGTCTTCACTGCCGTAGGAGCCATAGTTGTAGCAATAGTGGGCGGGATGGCGGCCGTGGTGGGGATGGTGTGCAGCCAGTGACCGTGGTGCTGCAGCAGTGACAGCGACAGTGGTGGGGGTGATAGCGGCTGCCGTGGTGGCAGCGACAGGGGCAGACAACAGCAGCAGTTACACAGCAAAGCCAGCAGAAACAACCGTGGTAGTAACGGTGGCCGTGCCAGCCAGGTTGGTGGTGACAGTGGTAGAGCTAGGTTAGGGACAGTGGAGGTCGCAGGAGTATCACTAATGGGAGGTCCTAGAGCGTCCACAGTGGCAGCAGCCCCAGCTCACCTAGAAGGGCTAGTTCCAAAGGCCGCAGGGCAGTGTGTGATCTCTAAGTCTGCCCTTGTCTGTCTCTGTCAAAGGCATCACCTGTGCAGGTCTCACCATGCCCCAAGTGGGTGGCAATGCCAAGCCTCCCCTTCTAACAGTGACAGTCGGAACTCAGAGTGGCTGAGTGGCCATAGTCATACACAGAATCCCAGCCCAAGGATAAAGGGTCTTGACTCTGGTGCCTGTGGGGCATCCCAGGAGGAGCAGAGAGCTGGCATCCCATGCTAACCTCAAGCAGGGTGGCCTGAACTCTCAACCAAGCTAAGCAGCAGCTGGTATAGAGCTCTCAGAGCTCATAAGGGAGTCATCAGTGAGAGTCCCTGGTGCTGAGTCCTAGACAGTAATCACCCACCTAAAGAGAGGTGGGCCTAGGTGCCCAGCAGAACTCTCCACTAGTGTGGGCAGTGGAAGGTGGCACCTTAAGATGGACCATCACAAGCTAGTATACAGCTGGAGGGCACAGAGTGAGAGCCGTGACCAAGACCTCAGAAAGAGCGGGGAGGGAAGCTTCCAGAGACATAGGGAAGCCACCACAATGGGCCAGGCCTCTAGCTTCAGGCAGAAAGCTTTCAGGTACTTGAGACCTTCCTGTTAGCGGGTGACCAGGGAAGCTTTGCAGATGCCAGGCCATTGAAAGTCCTCAAACAAAGACTTCAGGTTCAGAAGGGCCGTTCACAACTCACACAAACATTTTCACATCTGAACTTGCTCCTTCTGCACCAGTGTGTCTCCTGGGGTCACGGCCGGTCAGTTGTGGGTTTTGGTCCTATCCCGATTCACACAGAGGGGGGGGATAAAGAAACAGCAGCTGCAGCCCCTGCTGTGTGAATGAAAGACTTAATTAATGGCGATGTGGCTGCGATTTAATTTCAGCCACCAGGTTAATGCGTTCCCCCTAATTTCAACGTTGGGTGCATCGCTTCATCTGCTCTGGCACTGGTGGGTCTGTCGACGCCCTCCAATCACTTCATTCATAATGACGTTTATCCTCAAGTAGATTAGGGACCACGGAAGGCCAACCTGCACCTTTCCTTTAGTCCAGCAACTGCCAGGCAGGACCGTTCCTCCTGACGGGATGCTGCATGATCTTCTGTTCCTCCCAAGAGGTTCCACTCAGGATCGGCTCTAAGTTCATTGCAAACCTCTGGTCTGACTACTATGGTGTACAAAGAAGGGTCAGACATGTTCTGGTTACTGGAACCCCATCAAATAAATGGGGAGACCACAGGCCTATGCAGATAAGCAACACACCATAAGTTAAAGGTTTCTCACTTGAAGACACAAACCTGGGTTCCCCCATAAAAGGCTAAGGGCATCCCAGGGAAGAATCAGGGAGTCCCGGACTGATATACGTGTGCTATGTGGCTTGGAGGAGGCAACGTCATGTCTTGGTGCCTTTAAACTAAAGTTCAAAGCCGTGACTTCCAAGGAGGGGGTTTCAGGAAGATGTAATGAGGCCATCACGCTCTGCAGGGTACTATTCTAACTGCTTAACGATGCACGGCTTCATAATGAAGAGAGAGTCTACCAGACCCAATGTAATCTGAAATTAAAGAAAAATGGAATGTATTAAAAAATGTATTGTAGCACTAATGGAAGATGTCAGCCCGACAGCCCTGAACTCCACATGTCACCTCAGCAAGCATGCTCTGTGCTATCAGCTTGAACCCTGGGCTTTGCCCTGGTTTGCCCAATGGGTTCTAAATGCCAAGAGGACAAGAATCAAAAAGGCCAGGGTGCCAGCCACTTACACATCACCAGGCTCAATGGCCTAGCTTCTGCCCCTCACCTTGCATCAATCTGGACTGCTTTTTTTTTTTTTTTTTTTTTTTTTTTTACTATGCTTGGGCAGCTCCTGTGCCTCCCACCCCCTGAGAGCTATTCCCTGGCTTGCCCAGGGTTTGGCCCTCTGCTGTGTTCTTCTGGGCACATGTGGCCACATCCTAGGAGCTGCTTCTAGACTTGTTTCCAAGCAGCACAGATTGCTGTCGTCTGTAGAGGTGAGTTTAAGCCCAGGGACGCTGTACTGTAGACCCCGCCACTGAGCCACACCTCAGCGCCTCACACTCCTTTCTCTTCCTTGATTTGTTGAGACAAGGTCTTCCTGCAAAGCCTTGCCTGACTTTGAAGTCATCACAATCCTTCTGCCTCAGCCTCCCGAATGCCCACCTTGCGGATGTGATCACCGCTCCTGGCTTCACATTCCTGTCTTGAAGGACCTCTGTTTGAACTTTCAGAGAGAAACGCCAGGTTCACAGGACAGGTATTATGACCTGGATAAACCTTCCTAGGCTGAGTCCCTTGGGTAGCATGTGAGCATTCCTCTCTAGCTGGACGAGGCCCAGTCATTAGCGATGTACAGCAGTTCTGCCTGCAGAGGCTGAAGGCCAGCAGTAGACACTGGCTCCTCGTATACACAGCACAGAGGCTGCTTCCCAGCCTCTGAGCCCTCCCCTCCTGTGACACCCTCCCCAGCCCAGTCTTGTTGCCAAATCTGCCCCCACCATGATGCCATGTGACCTTAGTAACTCCAAGACTCAGAGGCAAGCATGTAGCACATGCCTGGCTAATTACATGCCTGCACTTCCCATCTACAATGGGGGTCAGGGGTGATCATGTGACCAAGCGTCTCCCACTAGTGTGTCTGTGAGTTGCTAAAAAAGCTTAGAGTCAACTGTGCTCCTTCGAGGCTGCTTCTGCAGGCTGGAAGGCTGTGGCCATTTTGCACCTGAGAGGACTCTGAGGACAGATGGAGAGATTCAGAGAAACTGATTTCTCAGGCACCACTGGGGCACTGGATCCAGCAGAACCTGAAGTGAGACCTCTCCCTGGACCTTCCTATTGCATGACTGTTGCACACCATCACACACACACACATACACACACACACACACACACACACACACACACACACACACAGCACATTATTTCTTCCTTTTCTTAAAAAGCTGCTTTGAATCATGCACCTACCCATTCCTGCCACTCTTCCAAAAGCAAAGTTCCTGCTAATGAATGAGACCAAAAGGGTTCCACTCACCCCACCCAACACAGACTGGATACTCAGGTCCGGGTGGCTCCATCACACAGTGGCTGGAGGAAGGGCAGTGGGAACCACCCTGTCACTCAGGTGAAGAGAGAGAAAAAGCAGACAAAGCAGAACTTAAGGGCCCGGGGCGGCGGTGGGGGGCGGGGGCGCTTGTTGCAATCCACGGCAGGTAGAGCAGGGACAATGGCGGCAATGAAGGATGATAGTGGAGTAGGTGTGTCCTCTAGGGAAGAGGAGAACACCCACAGGGAGACCAAAGCCTTGTTCTGCCCTCAGCACAAGTCCTCAATGCCTACACACTCTTTGGTACCCCACCCCAGAGAGTGGACCATGTTCCCTTCACCCTCAATGCATAAACACTCTTTGACAGTCCACATCCAAAGAATGCACTGTGTTCCCACCAACCTGGCATGAGCTGGAGGGAACCCTTAATTCTAACAGGTGGAAGGAAGCAGAAGTGAGAGTTAGCTTGTCAAGACCGAACACCAGATGGAGGCTCCTCTTCTTCTCCACTTCCTGCCCACTCTCTTTACTGCTTGCTCCAGGGTAACCAGCCATGAGTGAGAAAACTCAAGTGCTCAATGGTGAGGAGATGAAGCCTCACAACCAGAAGGAGGGTGAATCATCTGCCCCTGGGTCTTTCCTGTGCTGTGCTGGCCACATTATGCTGTCATGGCCTCCATGTGCCGTCATGACCACCTTGTGCTGTCCTGGCCTCCATGTGCCGTCATGGCCTCCATGTGCTGTCCTGGCCTCCATGTGCCATCATGGCCTCCATGTGCTGTCCTGGCCTCCATGTGCCGTCATGGCCCTCTTGTGCTGTCCTGGCCTCCATGTGCCGTCATGGCCTCCATGTGCTGTCCTGGCCTCCATGTGCCGTCATGGCCTCCATGTGCTGTCCTGGCCTCCATGTGCCATCATGGTCTCCATGTGCCATCATGGCCTCCTTGTGTTGTCCTGGCCTCCATGTGCCGTCATGGCCTCCATGTGCTGTCCTGGCCTCCATGTGCCGTCATGGCCTCCATGTGCTGTCCTGGCCTCCATGTGCCATCATGGTCTCCATGTGCCATCATGGCCTCCTTGTGTTGTCCTGGCCTCCATGTGCCGTCATGGCCCTCTTGTGCTGTCCTGGCCTCCATGTGCCATCATGGTCTCCATGTGCCGTCATGGCCTCCTTGCGTTGTCCTGGTTGCATCCTCTCTCTGGATGACTTAGACCCACGAGCTTGGCCTTTCTGAATACTTAAGCTCAATCTGTGAGAGCTCAGTGATTCTCTTTGCAAAAGCCATGGAGGTCAGGAGAAGGAGGCACAGAGCTTGGAGCTGGACCACCACTAGCCAGCTGGCTGACTTCCCCAGTTTACTCTCTGAGCATGCCTGTAAGAGTTGAAGACATCAGCTTTGCAACACTGCCAACTGGGCAAAGGGAAAGAAGCCCTAGGAGAGGCTCCACAAGGTCCCTGTGGCAGGGACAGTCAGTGACTGGTTAGTGCCAAGAGCTCAGAAGCCTCCTGGTGTGCCTCTAACCATGGCAAAGACAACCACTCTTGAATCTGCTGGGAGGGACCAGAGGGCAGTTCCCAAGAACACAGCAGCCCAGGGGCTAGCATGGATGCCAGACTCAGATGCTGGAAGGCCTTGAGCAAGACCCCAACCACCTCCTCATTTTACAGCTGGCACGAGAGACTACAGATCCTCATGAGGAACTAATGGCTTAGTGTGTCTCTGCAGTACCTACCAAGGAACAGGGGAGTGTATGGCATGGGTAACACTGGGAACCTCGTGGATACCATGGAAGTGAGGCTAAGCATTGTCAGATGGAGTGTGGGGAACAGCAGGGTCGGGCTTGCTGTGGGAGTGCAGAGCCCATCCCAGGGAGGCTGACTCAGAGGCAGGGTAGGGGAGGTGGAGGCAGGCTTCAGGCCATGAGTATACAACAGGAGCCTACAATGCAGGGCTGCTTGCTCTGTTCCCAGTCCTCCAGCAGCAGGTGCTGCTTCCCTTGCCCAAACTGAGACAGCCTTTTCTTTCTTCTCCTCATTCGATCTTCTGGCCAATTAGTGTATTTCAGGCCGGAAAACAGTCAGGAGGGTGCCAGGAAGACTCCAGGCGGGGACTTCAGTGCAAGCGGGCATTTTGCCAAACACTCTTCTTATCTGTTTTTCTGGGCTCATTACCTGTTCTTTCTCCTGTGCCACTGTAACTCTAGTCACCAGAACCTTCTCTTTAGTTGGGAGGGAGGCCACTACAGAGCCGGCGGGAGCCACGGAACACCTGATATCACGTCTGCTATTCATGTAACTACCCAGGAAGGGCGCCTTGTTCTTAGTCCCAGGGGGGGCCATGCTAGGTTCTGAGAGCCCAGATATGATCCAGACCAGATCTAAAGAGGGGAGGATACTCCCTGTAGCCATGTTGGGATGGGAGGAGCGTTAGACTCTCTGTCTTTGTCCCCTTCCATCTGATGATGGCCAGCAGGTGCCATTGAAAACCCTTCTAAGAGGTGAAAGACTAATGGGGAAAGGAAAGGGGGCCTGAGAAGCAATATCTTAGGACACAGCAGCAAGTCTTCAATTTACAGGGAGCTTTTGATGGTTGCCATGTTTGTGTCCCGTCCCTTGTCCTGGAGGTCCATGGTAGAGGATTAGAGGGTGGCAAAGGAGCTGTGACCTGCATGGGAAGGGAGGAGCGATGGCAACCCTGAGTGGAGAAAAAAATGGGAATGAGATGGGGGTGGTGATGGGCTGGGCTTGAGCAGCAGCCAGCACTTGGGGGAGCAGGAGGCTCTTCCTGGCCGTAGGAGGGCTAAGGAGTACAGGATACCAGAGCTGAGTTTCTAAGAGAAGCTGACCTGTTTCTTTGGAGCAGCAGGACTTGGTGGGGACTATGGCTCATCTCTCTACCTCCAACAGTCAGCTTCCTCAGCCAGTCCATCTGTCCTGCCACAGGCCCTGGACTACACCGATGGCTAGTGAGCAGCAGGACAGAGACTACATGAGTGTTGTCACACCTGTCTCCTCCGGGGGCCTGGGATTCACTCGGGATGTCTTGCAGCCTCCTCATTTGAAATTTTGTTTTTTATACAATAGATTTTGATCTTCTCTTCCTCTTACCCAGCTCCTCCTAGATCCTTCCTACATACCATTCATGCCCTCTCTGTCTGTGTCTGTCTGTCTGTCTGTCTGTCTCTCTCTCTCTCTCTAAAACAAACAACAAAAAAGAAAACCAAAACCAAACAAAGCCCCAGAACAATAAAAAAAGACAAACAAAAATAAGACAAAACAAAAAGCCCCCACAAACAAAACTATAGAGTGTTTTTCTGCTGGCCAATTGCTCTTAGGCATGGGGTTGATAAAACAAATTAACACTCTGTTAGAGAAAACTGATTTCAGTTGGTTAGAGTGGGACCCCATGTCCACTTCCTCTCTGTCCTGGGACCCCACTATCTGGCTTGAACTTGTGTAGGCCCTGTGCCTGCTGTCACAGACTCTGTGAGTTTATATGGTCATCAGTCCTTTCGTGACTGGAAGACACTATTTCCTTGGTGTCCTCCATCACCTCTGGCTCTTAACAATCTTTCTGCTTCCTCCTTTGCATAGCTCCCTGAGCCTTGAGAGGAAGGTTTTGATGAAGACATCCCATTTAGGGCTGAGTGCTCCAAAGTCTCTCTCTCTCCACACGTTGTCCAGTTGTGAGTCTCTGTGTTAATATCCCATCTATTGGAAGAAGAGGCTTCTCTAATAAGGGTTGATCTACGAATATAGCAATGTGTCATTAGGAGTTGTTTTATTGCTACTTATTTATTATTATTTATTCCTTTAATAGAACAATAGTAGTAGATTTTCCCTAGGCCTATGAGCTATATAATCTCATGTTCTTGGTCAGGTAACTTGGAAACCCCAACCACAGTAATCTGGGAGCCCAGAGCCACCAGGAGCCCACAGACTGCTAATCCAGGATATCTGGACCAGCCTACCATTCTCAGCCTGGGAAAGTACAGCCAGCTAAGAGCTCCTGACCCTGATGACAGACTGGATGACTCTCCTAGCCCAGCCAAGCCCTTCTCAAGGTCACACCTCTGTACTCCCAGCTGGATGGCACACCCATGATTGGCCCTCTCTCCTAGACTAGGTCACACACTCAAAAGAGTCATTAACACTGGCTGTCTGCACGCCTCTCATCCTCCATGGCTGTCTTTTGTCCTCTGTGACAGCTCTTCTCTTTCAGACTCAGGGCTGCATGTAGGTCATGCTGTGAGAACCTACAGGAGATGCCACAGGTCCCTGCTCGGCTGTAGCCTTGGGCGTTTCTTTCCCTGGGTGTAGAGTCAAAGGAGAGTCGCCCAAGGCTCTTGCCTGCTGCATTTGAAGACAAAGTTCTTTCTGGAAGGAGTCACGTACTCACCGGCAACCTGCGTTCAGGAGCAGCCTTGCAGCGCCTCTGGGCTTGTCTTCCCAAAACCACTACATGGCATTCCTTTTGTCACAAAGTGAGATGAGCCAGGGCTGTGTGGGGTCTGCTTTCCCTGCTCAGTCCCTGCAGCTTGTCGAGGCCCATGGCTGTCACCACACATGGAAGGCTGAGAAGCTTCCATCCACCACAGCCTGTGAATGACAACATAGGATGCTACGTGCACTTCAGTTGCAGGAGGCCAATGTGGGCGCCGATGTGGGCATCACGCTGGCAGCCTCCCGGTTGTTCCCCTGCTAAGATACTTTCAGGTAGCAACCTGACCTAGTACTTCCTTTTTTTTCCTGGAATGTCATAGTAGAAGCAGCCTCAGTCTCCGCATTGTTTCCCCATTTTAACCCAGAATTCCACTTTCATGAAAATGACTAGGGGTGGGGATGGGGGAGGGGAATACAAATGTGACTTATAGATGAATAGACCAAATCTCCCTGCCCTCTTGGGGATACCATGCTCCAGAGAAGGAAATAGAAAGATTTGACCAATGTAGTCTTGGTCGTCAGTTTGGAGAGCTAGAGGGAAGATAGTACTCCCTGAAGAAGTGCTCCCTACAGAAGTGCTCCCCCACAAAGACACCCTCATCAAATCCCCAAAGCATATGAGTGTGACCTCATTTGGAAATGGGACTCTGTAGATGTGACCGATCTCAGGCTTTTGGGATAAAGAAATCAAGGGGGCCTCATGCTGTGACAAATGTGTATACAGAAGGGAGGCAGACTTTGCTTCTCCAGGCAGCAAGGAAGGGAGCCTGTGATTCCTGGGCTTGGAATAGGGCAGTACAGTCATGAACGCCTGAAGACCCTAACATTGGAAGAGACAGGAAGAAGCCTCGCCTACAGTGCGGGGGCTCGGTGGCCTGCTGACATCTTGGTATGTAAGTCGTTGAGGCTGCAGTGTTTTGAGCTGGCAATTGTAAGTCACTAACCCAGAGAGAGGGACAGCCAGAGGCCTTAAAGCCAGAAATTCTAATCTGGGCTCATTTCCGGTGCAGACCTTGTTTGGTCTCTGGTGACCCCTCTGTCCACATCACCCTCTGAGCACGATCCGGGTCCCTGAAAAGCTCTTCCAACTCTAGCACAGGGTATTCTGGCATGGGCTGCATCCAGCGGCTAATCCTTCCTGGGGAAACTGAGTCACAGTACGGGAGTCCTCTTGCATTACTATGCAGCTTGCTTCCCTCCTGTTTTTTGTGTGTTTGCTAGAAAAGGTGTACATAATGCTGCTGACATGGAGGATGGAGGCAGAGGGTATGTGGGAAACATGCCCACTGAGAAGCTCTCTGCTGCTGTCCTGGGAGCCCCGCCCCCTCACTCCTCTCTGGGCTCCTCCCACTCTCACCCCTCCCACCCCCAGTCTTTCCTCACACACAAGCCCACCAAAATTGGTGCACATGGTAGTGCAGCTTCTGCAATTCTTTCCTAAAATGTGACTGAGTTTGGCAGCTGGTGCCCTGTCAGGAAATGGGTTTACCTCCTGGTCCCACTGTCCATGGCCCCAAGGTGTGGACCAGGGTCATGATACCCTTTCCTGAGCAGCATAGAGACAGTTTTTTGATTTTCACAAGTAGTGCTGTTGCAAAAATATATGTACACACACATGTGTGTGCATACACACACACACACACACACACACACACACACACACACCTTCGTGACAGGAGCTGCTGGCCAGTTTCATCTGAAAAGTTCAACACACTCTCTCTCAAGAGTCACGCTGAAGTGCATTTCTCACACAGACATGGCGCCCTCCTGTGGCACATCCTGTCTGGCAGTTGGTAACATCTGGCATTCATGTGTCCCTGGCTATTGGGTTGATCTGTTTGTCTGTTGCTGATGGCCCACACCTCTCTAATTTCATATGAGAGTTTGAGCCCTTCTGCCCAGAACTGAATCCACCTTTCTGTAACCCCCCCCTTCTTTTTGACAATGCATGGATGTTCTTTATGTATTATAGGTACTAGTCCTTCCTGTTTAAATACTGAAAAATACAATTTTTATGTATTATTATTCACTTTTGAAAAAAGATATATTTTATTCATTATATATGAGTGTTCAGCCTGCATGTATGTATATGCACCATATGCATGCCTGATGCCTGCAGAGGCCAGAAGAGGGCATTGGATCCCCCTGGAGCTGGAGTTACAGGTGGTTGTAAACCACCAGGTGGGCTCTGGGAACTAAAGCAGGGTCCTCTGCAAGAGCAGCAAGGGCTCTTGACCACTGAGCGGTCTCTCCAGCCCCATATCGCTGTCTTTTTACTATGATGTTTGGTGTCTTGTTTTATTTATTTGCTTGCTTTGAGGCAGAGTCTTGTTGTGTATGCAGCTCAAGTTGATCTCAAACTCATGATTCTCCTCCTACCTCTACCTCCCAAGTACTGAGATTACAGGCATGTGCCATCATGCCTGCCTTGCTTTTGGTATCTTTTAGCCATATATAGAAAGTTTTTCTTTCTTTCTTTCTTTTTTTTTTTTTACTTCAAATTATCAAATGTCCAATGTTGCAGACTTTTGTGGATTGCACACCTTAGGAGATTTCTAGACTTGTTTTAAGTCTACAGCCTCATATTTGCTTTTTGTAGCTTTGTATTCTTATTCACCTGGGTGCATCTTTCAGGCTGATGCGATGCTTGTGGTTCAATGCTTGCCTTAGTTTATTTTCCTGTTGCGGTGATGAAACACCCCAAGAAAAGCAACTTAATGGAGAGGGGGGATCATTTGGCTCCCAATTTCCAGGCCGCAGTCCTTCCCCGTGGGAAAGTCAATGCAGCAGTAACTTATATGGCCACAGCCAGGAGCAGAGAGCCACCTACCCTAGTGCTAGGCTCAGTCTCTCCTTTTCAGTCAATCTGGTGGGGGGGGGGGAGATGGGGCGGGGCGGGGCAGACATGAAATGCCCCATTCATGCTCAGGTTGAGTCTTCCCACGTCAATGAACCCAATCCAGTGAATTCCTCAGATATTCCCAGAACCCCTTCCCAGTGGCTGTCAGCACTGGCCACTGAGCTCCTTCCTCCTTGCATTGCTGATAAACCTAACAAAAATAGCTGCCCGGTATCTTCTGTCCTCTGCAGCTAAGATGTCACCCCTAGCTATGCAGAAGCAGCTGTATGCGTCTAGATTTGGGCTCTGTGTTGCCTCCATTGATGACTTCTGCATTGAAACCCGCTCGGGAGCTGAACTTCCTAAGCAGTGAGACTCCTCCTCCACTCCTCTCATCCCAACTTTGCCCAGAGCTAGGCTCATCACATGTTTCTTGGGAGGTGGGAGCTGTGTGAAGCCCTCAGGTCACTGTCTCCCGCAGCACCTGAAGATTCTGGATGGGGATTCTTAGGCAGGAAATACCTCTTCCTTGCTTGAAGGAATGGTTGTCTAGCTTGATTTCCCGCTCTTGGTTCTATAACTAGGGCTCCAAGAGAGTGGACTACATGTCCTGTCACATGACACACTGTGTTGGAGCCAAGATTCAAGTATCCCCTTAAGAAGGGGTCCAGTGGTGTTTCCAACCCGGGCTCACTCTCTTGAGGGACCTGCAGCCACTCTGCCCAAAAGCTTGCTGTAGCTCAGTTATCTCTTTGATAGCATCTCTTTTCCAGAAGAGAAAACCAAGGGTCAGAACTGTTTAGAGGCTGTTCTGTGGGCTGGGGGAAGGGGGTTTCCAACTAGAGGTGGTCCTCAACCTGTGGGTCCTGACACTTTTGGGGGGGGGCGTCAAAAGACCTTTTCTCAGGGGTTGAAAATCAGATATCCTGCATGTCAGATGTTTACATTATGATTCATAACATTATAGTTATGAAGTAGCAATGAAAATAATTTTATGGTTGACGGAACACCACAACATGAGGAACTGTATTAAAGGGCCTCAGTATTAGGAAGGTTGAAAACCACTCTGTCTGGAACATGACATGCTCTGATTCAAATGGATATCTCAGACATTTGAGGCTGACTCTCATAACGCAAGCTACCCACCAGCAACAGATCAGGCCATGGGAAGGCTACGGTCCATCTGTGTGGAAAGAAATGCCCACCCAGGTCCAGAGCAGGTCTGGGGAGTTGTCAGGGGCTTTGCAAAGGAGCGGAGCCGCTTCTCCACCTGGGAGTCTTCAACTTGGGTCATAACCTTTGTGCAGCCTTGGGCCAGCAGCACGATCTGCTCTCCAAGTTGGAAGGGCCCACCCAGTGTTAGCTAAAGTTGTCCTCAAACCAAGATGTGCACTAGGCTCTGGACAGGTCAGGGCATCCTTGAGAATGGTGACCAGAGAGCAGTGTATGTTGACAGAGAGAGACCACGCCCTTCATCTCACACCTGGTGGCAGCCTAGCACACCACACGGGGCTGGAAGACAGACCTTCCGGGAGGCCCCTCCCTCTCCTGCATGGGCTCATTGAAGCTCAGGGATGACAGTGTGCAGGACGCCTCCAGGCAAAATCCAATGCAAAGCCCATTTTCTCCCTGCCAGAGACGATGCCTCACTCCTGCCCGAGTGAGGTGTCTGCTCACGAAATCAATTTCTCGGCTCCTGCACAGCCCCAAGCAGAAGCGACAGGAGTTCTATTGATCCATGCCCTCAGCATCATGCTTGCTGGGTAAGTAGGGGCCAGGCAGCTTCCCTGTCTTCCTGCTCCTCCTGTCCTGCGAGTACCCATGTCCGCACACCCAGCCAGCTTGTCCCAGGAGGCAGGGGGTACAAGCCATAGTCCCTGAGAACCCCAGGATATCAGGCCCCTACTGCTGACCATGAAGGACCGACCATGAAGACTATCCAGCTCTATTTATTTATTTATTTAAAGACAGGTTGGCCTTGAACTATGTAAGCAAGGATGACTTTGAATGTCTATTCTTTTCTCTTTGCTTCCCAGAATGCTAGGATTAGAAGCACACGACGCCACCCTCTGTTTATGTGATGCTGGGGATCAAACCCAGGACTTTGTGCACGCTAGTCCAGTACTCTACCAACTGAGCTACATCCCAGCCCCATGGTGCTCAAGTTTGCACTATTGCCGGCATGCCCTGCCTCCGCACTGTGAGCCTCACCCCACCTCACCTGTTACTGTGCCTGCCGTGACCTGTGTGTGACCTTGGAGAACTGTAACTCTTCTTTTACATTTAGTTCAGCTCTAACCTCGCCCACTTTATCCAACTATTGTGATGTGAGCTGGCATTGGTTTATTATGTTCATTACCCTGAGAACAGGTAAACAAATGCACATTGTATTCAAACGATGGCTTGACTCAAAAGAAAAATAAACCAGGTATCTTCGGCAATAATGAACCCCCGAATGAGGCGAAAGGAAAGATCAGACTCAAAGGGACCCTTTTGTGCAACTCTATTCACTATAGTTCTAGAACAGTCATAACTAACCAATATATGACGTCAGAGCCATAGGAGCAGGTGCTTCTGGGTGGGAGGGGCATGCTAAATAGTGTGAGAGGAGTTTAGATGCTGAGAATTGTGGATTCAGCAGTCACACCTCATAGAATTAGACTCTTAAGCTCTTACATTTTATTTGGCATACGCTGTGTCTCAGGGGGCTCATGCGTCTAACACAAAGGAGCTAGAGGTGCTGAGTGACCACACTCATCGGCAGCCTCAAACGGGCACAAGCAGAGGAAGTCAGGCTTTCCCACAGTGGCCCATGGACAGCAGATCTAACACGGGGAAGGAGGACCACGAGCACTCAACAGGCCCTGTGGGGACAGTTTTCCAAGCAAGCATTGAGAACTGGTTCTGGGCAGAACACTGTGGCCCCCTCTAAGCTGAGGTTGGACTCTGGTCTTTGAGGCTCTGGGGACAGCTGGCACCAGGTGCTGCAGCTCAGGCAAAGGCCAGTCCAGAGTAGGTCTCACTGTAGCTAGAAAGTGGACACCGAGCTCCAGATGAGGGTGACAGATGGCAGGCAGCAACTGTACGCCTCAGGGTGGAGGGACCAGTGGATAGCCAAAAGCTCTTCCAAATCACCGACACCAGGAAGCACAGGACCAGATGACCGACCTGGAACTCCTTGCCAGCCACAGGAGAAGCAGCAGGCATCAGAGAAAAGCAGAATCCAGAGCCTGCTGGTCCAGCCAGGAGTCCAACCAAAAGGCACCCCACAGAACAGAGGAACCTCTCCAATGAGATTCCCAGCCTAGAAAAAGAAAAGATTCCATGGGGCACAGAACTGACATGGCCCTCTGCCTACAGGTAAGGGGGTCCCATCAGTGATCACAAGTTCCCCAGGGAAAGTATTTTCAATGAGTTAAGGGAAACGAGACCTGAGGAGTGACCAGAAACACGATCTCTTCAGGGAAGTGGATATCCTGAGGAGAAGCAGAGCAGAGATTCTCTCTTCATGTTGACATGTTTGGCTGTATGTGCCTGAGGGTACCCCGTCAGCAGTAGGTAACACATTAGTCTCATAACTGTATGTGCTCGGAAGCACAGATGCTGTGCTGATATCAGTACACAGGTGGGGCGATCGCATGGCAATCATCATCTCCATCCATTGTTTCTTTATTTTTGGAGCTCCCAAAGTCCTCTCCTCTGCCTATTTTGAGGTATAAAGTAGGTTACCATTAGCTACAGCTTCCCAGCTAGAACTCTGTCCTCCCGTCCATCTACGTCTGGGTACACACTGTCTATCTTCCCGGTACCTCCCATCCCCCTCCTCCTTCCTTCTCTTTCTACTCCTTCTGCAAAGCGAAGCAAGCTTTTAGCTTCCACTTCAGAGGGAACACACCGTGCTTGTCTTTGTGTGCCTGATGGATTTCACTCACGCAGTGCCCTCCAGGCCCATCCACTTCGCTACGGATGATGGGATTTTGCTCTTTTCTATGGCCGGGTAATATTCCATTGTGCATCTAGTGCACATTTTCCTCCTCCGTGCATCTGACTCTGTGGATCCCATATCTTGAGTCCGTGACGGGCAGTACAAGTAAACACATAGGCTGTCTTCAGAGGGAAGATACAACGGTTGGAAGGAAGCCTTCGCGGAAAGAGCTTGTCGAAGATTGGGGCTGGCAGAAGAGTAAGTGAACTTGAGGACTGATCAATAGAAATTATCCAATCTGGGGAACGGAGGGGAAAAGACTGAAGAAAAATGAACACAGCCCCGGGGACACGCACAATAATATCAAACGGAAATAAGTATTTGAAGAAACAACGGCTGTAAACTTCCAAACTCTGATGAAACTATCATGATCCTTTAACACACACACACACACACACACACACACACACACACACACACACACACACACACACGCAATGGAGATATAAAAACCACTGGGAAGGCCAGGATAAAAGCACACTGCTGCTCACTGCCAACTCTTAGCTTCTGATGCATTTCGCAGGCAAATGGATATCATAAAAATGGTTAATTTCTTAGTTCAAGGGGCTAAAAAAAGAACAATCACAAAACAACATCCATCGCTGGAATGGAAAAAAAAGAGAGAATAATAAAGGATGGGAGCAGACATTCAAAAATAAAGCACATGGCAACTCATCAGTCTTAATTCGGGTTTTGTTTGCAGCTTTTTTTAGTGGAGGACGACAAGATGGACTGACCCCTGACAAGCTGAATAAAGAAAAGAAACTGAGAACGTAGGAATAAGCATTCTAGCATGCTAAGGGGGAGATACTGTGAGCAACTTCACACAAACAGAAACACTGCAGGCATGAGTAAGCCGCTCCGTGCGGGCAGTAGGTTGAAGGCACATAAGCAACACAGTTTAGCAGCCATGATGCACAGACAGGGCAACAGCCAATTTTGAGAGCTCCAGAAGCCACGTGGTCATGTCAAACACGCAACCAGCACAGGCCAGAATCCTCTATCTAAGTAAGGCAGAAGCTCACATTTGTGTCCAATGTTGTCTGCTGCCTCCGAATGTGAGGCGGCAAAGACCTAACGCTGGCAGCCGGGGACTGAGCAGAGGGACACACCTGCTCTTCTTCCATTAGACACCATGATGGGGCTGGATGAAGGATGCAGCACAAAAAATTCTCCAAATGGTGGAAAGCGGACACACACTGGCGAGTACAGCATGATGCTATTTTGGTGAGGGTCAATACCTTCAGGCCAACCACACTCCCAGGTTATATCTGTATGCCGGCAGGATGAGGTCATGGGGGCTGTGAGCCGGGAAGGCTGGCTCCCGATCATGACTTCTGCAGATGCCAGGAGGAGTATGAGCAGGTGAAGAGCACAGGCCATGAGCAAGGGGCGGTGACAGCAGGGTGGGTGGGGGAGAGAGGGGGCGGAGGGAGGATGGGGCGGCGAGTGGGGGTTATGAAAAGTTACTTATTTTGCTCTTTGTGCACTTGAAGTATTTCAACTCAGGTTCACTTTGGGAGTCAGCTGTAACACAGAGTGAAAAATACCAGCCCTAGCCCTGTGGTTCCTGGGGGTGGAGCTTGGAGACAGTAGAGTCAGTAAGCCTTCTCATACAGAAGGACTGTCCCAGAGAGGTGCCGGGCACCCTCTGAGACGTGGGGGTTCTCACTCGACCTAGAAATAGGGAGACTAGACGCCATGTGGCAACCACAGTGGGTCCTGGAACAGAAGAGAGTATCAGGAAAGGTGGGGGAGGGGAGGACCCTGGGCAGAGGATGAACTTCCATCATTAAGTGTGCATCAACGCTGGTACTTCAGACAATGAGCCTTTGGAATGTGGCAAACGAACAGTCATGTGCCAGGTGCATGTGTGGAAGTCCCAACCAATGTCTGTGGACCCCAAAACTAGTCTGAAGTAAAACATTTATTAAGTAAGCAAAAGCATGGGTCTTCCTGTGTCCCATGACTCTCCTGCCCACATGCTAATTCACCTGTCTGTCTAGGTCCACATGTGGTAGTTAATCTTGCCTGTCTTCACGACTTGATTGACACCCCTAGGAAGTCACACCTCTGGGGTATCTGTGAGGGTGTTTTCAGAGAGGTTAGATCATGATGTTGTGCCAGGTGAGCTGGTCGGAGGAAGTACGAGCATATCTCCTTGGGGGCCGAATCTCTTGATGGCCACCTCCTGCTAATGCCCTAATGTGCTTCCTGTCCTCCGGGATGTGAGCTGCTCTGCTCTCTCTGCTTCCCATGTGTCATGAGATGAACAGTCTCCCACTGCCATGATGTTCTTGCCTAGTTCACAGGGCCAAGAAACCATGGACAGAATGTTCTAAAACCTTATCTGGATCCCCCAATCCCGGGTCGTGCCTGCACCTTGGTTTGAAGCTTGCACTGTCGCCAGCTTCCACTTGGCTGTGCATCTCCCAGCTGCCCGGTCTCTGAAGAGGCACTCCTCTGAGCATCCTCTCCTCCAAGGTGAGCTGAGTGATGCTGCTTCAGGGTTGCAGTGCACAGCTCTGTGCTCCCTTGAGGTTACTCTACTCACCACCAGCCATTGCCTCCCGTCATCTGCAGCCTGGGGATTGTGTCTCAGTTCTGAAGAATCCACTAAATCCTCCTAATGGACCCAAGCTTCTGAGAAGGTAGAAGGGGTTCCGAATCCAGCACAGCGGAAGAGGACATGTCCTCTCTATTCAGTGCAGTCCTGGAAGAAAATTAGCCCAAGGCAAGCCTCTATAGGCAACGGGGTAGGCCCCCGGGCAATGCTGATATGGTCCTAAACAAGGGAATGTCGAACTTGCTCCCCAACCTTGCATCCATGCCCGAGCTTAGCCACGTCATCTTTGCTTCTTGATAGTCTCTTCCTCCAGGGATACTGAGGCACCCAAGTCAGGAGTCTTTCTTTGGGTTTTCTGTGTCCTAAGGTCCTCTGTGCCTTGAGTCCTCTTGTCTCCCAGGTCTTCTGTCCTTCCAAGTTCTCTGTGTCCCAGGTCCTCTGTTCCCTAAGGCCACCTGATGGGTGGTGTCTTTCTCTGGGATGCAGGAGATCATGTGATCTTGGAGAATCTTTCTCCCTCAAGGTCTCCAGTGGAGTGCAGGGAGTGGAAGGGGAGACACCCCCGGGTCCTCCCAGCCCCTGTTCAGCTGCCAGCCCAGGGCCTGGAGCTCCTGCCTGTGGCAAGGCATGTGTAAGAGTCTTAATGAACACCAGGCAAGCCATTTGCATTCTCTGCAAGACATGGAAATTTTTTTCTTGGAGTCTTTTTTTTTCCCCCTCTGGGAAAGACATTTTAACTGGCTAATATTTTTGAGATTGGCTGTGGATGTGCGTTAAAAATCAGGTTCTGTCCCTGGTAACGAGTGTGAGTCAAGGTGAAAAGGAGCTATGTGACTCAGCACACAAGACACGTGACTGCTCCTGCGGCTAGAAGGGAACCAGAAACCTGGCCTTGTGAGGATGACTTTGGAGGAATACATGCCCAGACCTACCCCTGGCCACTGCCATTTGGGAGAAGTGGAAAGCTGGGTTAATCAAGATGACAGGTGAGGACAGGCTCTACCCATTCTCACCACCCCTACCCAGGCCAGACCCCTTCAGCCCTCCCTCCACCTTCCTGTTCAGGCTACTTCTCTGCTGTCATTGCTGCCTAAAAGCCGCCTTCCCCCCTGCAGCAGAGATCTCTGGGAGTCAGCTGGCAATGGCTCACATCAGGGAGTACCTCAAGGCATATGGATAAACAGAAGCCTCTCACCTCAGCACTGACTCTCCGGGGTCTCCCTTGCCAACAGCTCATGTGCCCCAATACCATAGTCACGCATCTCTGCTCTCAGGAGGCCTCATGGGACAGATCCCAAGACTGTGCCCACCATCAACACCAAGAAGATGTCCCTTCCTTGGTTTGTCCCTATATCCTCCTAGGCCTCTATTCCATGAGGTTGGGGCGGGGAACACCAGAGTGAGAGCCACAGCCAGGCTGGGTGGTTCCCATTGGGCATGTTGTGACCTTGATGACTTGTACTTGTGTCCCTCCTTTTCTGGATACAGAGTCAGAAATGAGGTTCCTGGAAAAGGTGGCTGACAGGACCAATAACATTGTCCTGCTTGGCAATTGCTCTGTGCTAGCCTTCATGGGAGGCTAGGACATTGCATTCCTGCAGGTTCTCAGCGTCCTTGGCCTTAACGGCTCAATACTCAGAGCTGCAAACTTTTCAGTGTGCGTCCCAGGGGCCACCAGTTACCCAGGCCAGCTGAGGTGATCTCAGACCTGGGGTTTGCTGCAACCTCAGGCAATGCCTCATATTGGTCCCTAATCCTTATATGTACAAGTGCATATGCACACAGTCACACATGCGTATGCACACATGCACATAATCGGTTTGCAGAATCGCTGCTCTCTGTGGCCCAAGAGTCAGTTTGGTACTTCAAGGACAGAAGATGGCTTTCTGGGTAAATTATACTAGGGTTCCCATCCCCCCTACACACACACACACACACACACACACACACACACACACACACTCACACACGCACACACACACTGTGTCACCTTTATCCTGAAGTGCTACGGTGTCTTAAGTGCCTATGATTTGCTGGAAGTCAGTCTGATATGGCAGATCTTGTGCGATGCAGACTATGGGGAAGGGGTGTACCTGCCCTCCCCCAAGAACCTTCACAGGCTTTGCCTAGCCCCTCATTGGTCCCAAAGTGTGTGGGTCTCTTGCTTCCCTCCATCCTTCTCCCCAACTCCCCGCCTTGGTTGTTACTTATTTGCTTATTTTCATTGCTGGGATTAGGCCAGAGCTCTCGGTGGGCTCGTCTTACGCCATTTTGAAACCCTGGGGGCCCTGGTGAGTCACTGAACCCCTTTGGCCCTTAGCTCTTCCTCCAATGCCTGTCCAAGTGGGGGCCTATATCAGCTATGATGAGGTGGTACTAGCTGGGGTTCCCAGTGTGAGAGGGGGACATCGTGATGGTAGAAGACACGGTATGGTATGGGGTCCCAGACTGGGGTATCTTATGAGGAGTTGGGGGTCCCTAGTAGGGGTACCTTGGGTAGCGGTTGACTGCTCCTCAGGCTTCACCCTTTCCCGTGCCTTCAGGTTTCAGCTGTGTTAATAGAGCGGGCCCTTTCTGGGGTCTGACTTCTGGGGATGTAGGTTGGGGGCTCACAGAGAGCAATATAAGTGGGGGCATGCTGAGGATGATGAGTGGCTTGGGGGGCAGCTGTGGTCTAGCTTGCACAGACTGTGCAGGCAGTAGCCACTCACAGGGCTACCCCTACTGACTGCCCTTGTGACTATTGCACAATATGATCCCATCAACCAAAGGTCACCTGGAGGTCACCACAGGGAAATGACCTTAAGGAGGTCACAGTGGGGACTTGTGACTCCCACCTCTTCAGAGTCCATCTGGAGTGGAGACACGACTCTTTCAGATAGGCCCATTTTCCTCCCCTCCCCCTCCACAGCATCATGGAAATATGGCCATTCCTCAGCCTCAGCGCAAGCGGGTCACCACAGCAGCCGCTGCTATCTGCTCTGTCTGTTCAGAGGCCTAAATTACCGGCAAAGGGAGATAGATGGCCAGCCCTTCCCGGCTCAAATTGATTCTCACCCGGGGCTCCCAGCCCCTCTCCCTGCTGATCGCTGGAAAAGCTTCCTCCTCCTCCACATAATGGCCCCTCATGAGCGCCTGATAGGAACAAAGATGAATACCCAATTGCACCCTGATGGGGTGAGCCAGGCACAGATGCAGAGGTGGGGTACATTTCAGGGCTGTCCTACCCCACAGCCCTAGTGGCTTTCCAGGAAGATACTGGATCATCAGAGCTCAATTGGCCTGGAGTGGTGGTGAGGATAGACTCCAGGCTCTCTCTGCTTCCTTCAGAAGAAAGGGGTGCAGAGAAGGTCAGCAGCATATACTGAAGCCTGTCCCATCCCACACTGGCTCTGGGTAAAGTGGAGTTCTGGAGGCACAGAAAGACTATGAACTTTCTCGAGGCCACTCAGCTAGTGAGGTTAGAGGATGACTTGGCCCCACCTTGACCCCACACCCTCTCTCTAACCCCACTCTCCCTTCTCTCATCCTTCTACCCCAACCCTGCTGTAACCCCATCCCCTGCTGTGACCTCACCCTCCCTTCCTCTCTAAAGCCCTGGGACCTCCTGAGGCCTGAGCTTGGGAATTGCCTGGGGAACACAATACCCTCTGCAGCAGGGCTTCTGTCTGCTTCCTGATTTCACTTATTAGAGAGAGAAAGAGATGCAAACATTAGCATGTGGTAAGTGGCCATGACAGGTGCAGTGGCTGGGGCCCACATTTGGTGTCCACAACTAATGCCATACTAATGCTCTGTGGCACTGGACAAGTCATGCGGGTCTCTTCCTTTTTCTTGGGACAATCTGAGTGCAGCGAGACTCTGTGTCCAGATGTTCCTAGAAGACTTGAGGGTCCCTTCACTCCTTGTCTGGGAACAACAGTGTTACTAATAATATTAGTAGACAGTGATAAGTATGATGCTTGGGTTGGCAAAGATGTATAGTCAGTCATCCTCTATGCCATCATGGTGACAGTAATGACATTGTAGTAGTGACAGTGATGACAGCTATGATGAAAGCTAGGGTATATTAGTCATGATGATATGATGTCAATGGTGGTCCTGTCAACAGTAATAGTGATGGGGATAGTGAGGGCGATGCTGTTGGTCTTCATGATGGAGTGATGATGAAGCTGGTGATGATGATGGTTATGGTAGCAATAGTGGTGATGTTGATGTGATGGGGTTGGTGATAGTGATCATGAGGGTGATGATGATGACAATGATGTTGATTGTGCTGATAACTATGATGATGATAGTGATTACGGCATCGGTAGTGTGATGGTGATTTTGATGGTGTTGAGAGGGATGAGAACAATTACGGACTTGGCAGGAGTACTAGTACTGGTGATGATGTTGAAGGGATGGTGACGGTAGTTATGCTGTCAGGGGTGATGGAAATGATAATAATGATGTTCAGAGTGTGAATGATAGTGACAATGATGATGGTTATGGTGTCAACAGTGTGATGGTGATAGTGATAGTGATGGTGTTCATGTTAACAGTGATGGTGTTGATGCTGGTACCCATGACAGTGATGGCGGTGCAGGTGGTTGATGATGCAATAATGATGTGCAAGGATGATGGTTATGGTGTCAACAGTGTGATGGTGATAGTGATAGTGATGGTGTTCGTGTTAACAGTGATAGTGTTGATGTTGGTACCCATGAAAGTGATGGTAATGCAGGTGGAAGAGCTGGCCCTGAGGCCATATGAGCGGGAGAGCTGCCCCTGCCCATCACCAGCTGCAACACTAGGGAGAGCAGGTCGTGCAGCTTGCCTGGGCAGCACAATAGAGCCAACTCCATTGGTGGAGGTGTGGGTGAGCCAACCCCAAAGTTAAGAGCATGGAAGAGCTGTCCCCATTACTCATCTGTCATGTGGCAGCATGGGCAGGGGAGACACACACACACACACACACCCCAATCAATGCCTAAGGAAGGTGGGAGAGCTGGCCCTGAGGTCATAAGAGCAGAACTGCTCCTGTCCCTCATCAGCTGCAGCACTCAGAAGAGCGGCCCCTATACCATGCCCAAGCAACACAGTAGAGCTGGCCCTGAAGGTGTAGGTGTGGGAGAACTGACCCTGAGGACATGAAAGCAGAACTGGCCTCACCCCTTGCTCAGTGTTGCAAGGGGTGAACTCTCCAGGGCAATACAAGAGGGCTCTCCCTTGAGGACAAGGAAGAGCTGGTGGTTGATCAACCTTGCAACTACGCAGGCCCAGAACCAGGGTTATGAGTTGGCCCACCCCAACATCCACCCCATCTGTGATCTGTTGGAGCACATGAAGGGACCAATCCTGCAGACCCAAAGCTGCAGGGTCTCCATAACACAGGGCAACAACAGGATAACAAAGAGGAGTTCCAGTGAGGGTCCAGTTTTGATATTCTAGCAGAAACCAGAGGCTTCGAACCAGACCAATGACTCGTTGCAACAAACACTTGCAAGCTATATGGATAAAAGGGTTTACTGAGTGACTCACAAGGTCACACTACAGCTTCCACGAGGAGATTGTTTTTCCCTTTTCGTTTTGTTTTCCTCTTTTCTTTTTTTTTTCTCTCTTAAATTTTGTTTTATTTTATTTTGCAGGGGAGGTTGCAAGGGCGGAGGGAGGATTCGAAGGGACCGGAAATGAATGGGATGGAGATGCATGAAGTGAAAGGCACGAAGAATAAATAAAAATAAAGAAGTAATGGTGTTGGCAGTAAGGATGCTGAAAACAATGAGCTATATTAAGATAATAGTATCCACTGCGCCTTAGACCAGGCAGTCTGCTGAGTGCTCACCAGTCTCCACTCCACTGGGTCTTCACAGTCCCTGCCACTGGGAGCCCGATAGCATGATAAAAATACAAGCACACAGAATTTTATGCCTGTGGCCGTGAGCAGAGTGCAGGATTCACACCCCTTCCTTCCGACCCCAGCCTCACTCCCGTCAGCGCCCCCCCATTTCCTCCTCCAGAACCCACCTGCCTCTCGCTAGCTCCCTTACGAGCTGACGACTCATCTACTAATCTCCATTGGGTTTGGCGCCTTCCACCGTCACCCTGGCAGCCAGTGTCGCACATCTGCTAATTACATGTTTTATTGTCTCATTTGCTGTTAAATATTGCCTGCACCTATTGTTAAGCAAGCCTACCTCCTCTGTGGATTTATCCTCTTCTGAACTCCCGCATACAACCAACCCTTTGGGGCTTCCAGGGGACATGCCCCTGGGTGATGACCCTCTTTTCTGTCCTCCTGACGTGGCCTTTGACAGTGCTATTGTCTCCAGGTTACCATCAGCACGTCCTTCCTCCTGCCCACCAACAGTGATGTCTCAAAGCAAAAGGCTACGCATGGCCCGTCTGTGTGTGGATTCTTTGGGGTTTCTTGTGGGGGTGGGAGACATGTGGCTGCCCTCCTGTCATGGCTTTTCGCCCTCTTTCTGCAGGTTGACCCAACACAGTGTTTCCATCTGTGTGGCCTCTTCCCCTTCTCGGACAGCAGCTGACTTGCTGCTCTCCCCATTCTTACCCCGGAGCTCCTGGGCTCCCCATTACCTGTGGGGCCCCCCTAGGTCAACTCCTTCCTCCACGACACTTCTCATTAAGCCATGCCCGTCTCCTCCCCTGCTTGTACCTGTCCACAGGGCTTTCTACCTGAGCCCCAGAACTTTCACACAGTATGGAAATCATCCAGGTCTCCAAACATTGCCTTCTGACCTCAGACCAACTTTTGGTTCTCCATTACCCAGTGTAACTTCAGGACTCAACCAGAATAGGTTTCATCCGCCTTACCTTTTCTAGTCTAGGCATCCTTAACCATTGTCCTTGCTGTCATTGTTGGCCATCATCTTCTGCTGTGGCTGTCCCTGTATCTGCTGCAACCCCAGCCAGGCTACTTGTGCCTGCCTTTCCATGCAGTGGGCTGTGCCAGGAGGACAGAACAAAGGTCAGCTCCAAGGGACGCATCTACAATGCTGCTTGTGCTTCCCCAGGGTGTGGTTCTGATGACATGCCCACTCCTGTTCTCAGGGAGCCTTGGATGCTCCCTGACCCTCCTCTCATCTCCAGCCCCATGTTCCAATCACACTTGATGCCTCAAGTCACTACAAGAAGGCAACATTCCAGAAACTTCCACATGAGACTTGCAACCAATACTATTTATTTCAGGATAGGTTTCATCTGCCTTACCTTTTCTAGTCTAGGGAAACGGGATCTGGCCAGATAGGCACCCTTGATCAATCACTCTTTGAAGGCTCACTGTGACGCTGGAGTGGAAAGACCCAGTATAGCAGGTGGTCTCACCCAAGTCTGTGCAGGAGAGATTTCTTATCCAGAAGCAGCAAGAGTGCTGCTCCAGGCTTCTGTCCCAGCCTCATACTCTCTCTGGAAGATGACACCAGATCCCAGGCATCTGGCCTTGACTGGCTTTTCTCACACCACAACCAGGGGCCCGGGGTGCATATCATGGTGCTTTTGCTTCCCGCCTTCAAGCCCAGGAGTGGCCTTCGTGTCCCTGCCTCTCTGCTGGCATGTCCCTTCAGCCTCACTGACAGACTCCAAGGGTCTTCCTCTCCTCTGTGAACTATTGAGGGCCATCTGGGGCTGGTCAGGACCCTTTGAACCCCTCCAGGAAGCCACATACATATCTCAAAGGCTATTTCAATCACCAAAGTGTTGCTCAACTTAATTCTCAACAAGCCCAACACGGAAAGGTTAAGGAACATGCCTGAGCTCACACCCCTGGTGTAAGGAGGCAGAGGCTCACCATCTCCTAAAGATCCTTCGAGGTGGACACAGGCCATGCTTTTCCACAGCCAGGCTCCAGACTGGCTGAAGATAGTGCAGCTCTAGCACAGCTTGCCTTGTCCCGTCCTGTGTTAGGTGATCCCTTGAGACACCACTTCTTACCTTTCCTCCTTCTAACACCCATGCCCCTTAGGGGTCAGGGGCTAACAGCTTCCCTGGTGAGCATCCCAGCTGCCCCAGTGCTCTGCAGGAAGGACATATGTGTCCTAGAGCACTGACCATACCATGAGGTAGGCCTCCCCTCAGCACCTGCTTCAGCTGTGAACACTCTACTACAGGTCTTCCATGTCTGTACATGTTATGTTCCAGGGCACCTGAGACCTCCTTGACACCTGAATATCACAGCCCCAGGAAACAGGTGCAATGTTCCCCCACTGCTGAGAGAGAGAGAGAGAGAGAGAGAGAGAGAGAGAGAGAGAGAGAGAGAGAGAGAGAGAGAGAGGTAGCAGCTTTGGGTTACCCCAATGTCTGGGTGGTTCAGAAGGAGTGGGAGCTTGCTCATCCTCATCATATCTACCTGTCTCACTGCCCACCTCTGCAACTGGTGTGCATGAGGCTAGGCATGCAAGGCCGTGTGTGTGTGTGTGTGTGTGTGTGTGTGTGTGTGTGTTGTTGAGTATGCATTGCAAGGCTATGTAATGATGCATAATTCTCTGTATGTGTGTGTTGTATGTGTGTATAGTTGAGTATGCATTGCAAGGCTTTTTGGTGATACATAATTCTCTCTCTTTCTCTCTCTCTCTCTCTCTCTCTGTGTGTGTGTGTGTGTGTGTGTGTGTGTGTGTGTGTGTGTGTGTGTGTGTGTTTGTACACTGCTTGGATGGGACACTGCTTGGCTGGGGTATAACCCATCAGGCTGGGGTGTCCTTGTCATGGTACACACCCTGACAATGTCTCCCTGACACCTCATAGGAAGTAAGGGTAGGCATTCAGACCAGCAGGCTTTGAGGGAAGTCCTGCAGGGCCTGCAGAGCTGCTGGACAGCTGGGCCAGAGCTGCCCACCTAGAGGAGACCAGGGTGGCCAGCTGATTGGATCCAGCAAGACAGAAATGGGGAGGCTTTGTCAGCCACTTTTATCTTCCTCATAATACATTTCTTTAGATTACACGATCAATATTTGCTCAATATAGAACTTGGGAAGCAAACAATGGAAGGAGAAGATTGTCTGTAATTACAGAGACAAACACTGGCACTTTTGGGGTGTGCTGTCTTCTCCCCCCTTCCTCTCATACATATCAAAAGCACATGCTGAGGTTGATCTCGGCTTCTGAAGGTCAGACTGAGGACACTTTCTCATCCCACCACAATTGCTCAGCACCCTCCTGCTCTGCAGTGGCGTGTCTTGCCTCCTCCTCTGGGTCTCTGCTGAAAGCCTACACTGTCTGCCCCTGCTTCCAACAACCTCCCTCCTGTCCAGCCCGTGCATAGGATAATGGCTTCATTCCTGCAAGGGCCTCCTGGGGCACGGATGAAAAAGACTGGTCCCTGGATGGGTTGAGAGTCTCATGGTGTCCCTGGCCGTCCCTCAGCTTCCCTCCACCCAGTTCCCCAAGGGTCAGCTTGTTCTCACTCAGATACACCCAACCTCTGCTGTAGGGCCCTCTCTAAAGGGACCCACCTCCACTCCCACGGTCTTCATGCTCCTAGACGGAGTGTCTCTATATGCACTCAGAGACAGCTGAGTTCTCCAAAGACGGCAAGAGATGACACTGACTTCCATTTGTCACTTCATCACACGTGTTCACCCTCGTTCATGGCAGAAAGCAGGTTTGGTGGCAGATGAACAAATAAGGAATGGATTTATGTCCCTTAAATGTCCATGTCAGTATACACATTTCCACACACAACCCTGGCCATCTCTCCAGGATCGTCTTGTCAGAAGAGTACCACACATCATCCTCTGCCCCCTTCTACCTAGTCACAAGAGGCTTGTCACACGGACACCCACTTGTTGCATTGAGCCACGGCAATTACCACGTTTGGTGACATCGAGAATAAATCTGCTCCTGCCCACGTTTGCAGCTATCCTACAGTGAATGTCTGTAAACAATTCCTCACTGAGGTGCTGACCTCTTGTACAACTTCTCTTGGCCACTTGCTGTCCTGCGTCTGTGCTCTGAAGGTTTTTCTTTTTCAAGATTGTTGTCTTTTGCTCATTAGCCCTCTGTCAAAACACATCATGAAATATCCCCCCAGCACCGTGTTCGGGTGGCATTTGGGCAGGGAAATGCAAACGTCGATGCTGCCACGTCTTCTACAGGTGTGAATCTTGGTGAATTTCACCTTCTGCCTCCTAACTCGGGCTCCGTGACAGGGCTGCCAGGACGTGAGCGCTGTCCCAGCGGCTGGTCCATTCCCAAGCCAGCCAACCTGGGGGGAACTGAGTTTAGCATCCTGCTTTATAACGCTTCCCAAATAGTACAAACACTTTCCCTTCTAATTTTAGTTTGGTTGTTTCCCTCCCCACCCTTGGAACCGCCATGAGGCAGATATTTCCAATTCATTAAACCTCCCACATGTGTTTTAAATTTCATTTCCAAGATAAAAATCCCAAAGACAACACAGAAGAAGAGAACACACATTCATTAAAATGCGGTTGCCTCCCACGCCCTTCTCCAGCTCCCTAGATCGCTTCTTCCCCACCCAGAGCCTTCCTGGAACAGCTCTCTCTCTAAGCCCTATGTAGTTTGGGCCCCAGGTTCACAGGTTAAACACCAGAAATGCACTGCCTCCCATTCTGGAGGACGGATGTCAAGGTCAAGGGCCGGCCCTCCCAAGGCTGCTCCTTGAGGTCTGGAGGTGGCTGCCGTCTCCCTGTGTCCCGACACGGTTGTCCTGTGCTTGTCCACAGACAGGTCCTCTTCGGAGGACACAGTCAGACTGGACTAGGCCTTGCTCCAGTGACCTCATGTGACCCATCACCCTTTGAAAGGCCCTATTTCCAAATCCATCCCCACTCTGGGGTGTTGGGGGTGGGGGTAAGAACTTCAAAGGATAAATCTGGGGAGACAGTTCTGTCAGACACCCCACATAGCAGACACTCAGACTGGAGGGTCACCCAGACCCTCCTCTTTTTTAGTTCCATAAGACAAAGGAATCCGAAAAAGCACAAGCTTTTGTGGTTTGTTTTTCAAGCCACTGGGTGTCCTCCAGAGCACTATGGCATGGACATGGGGAATTTCAGCCAGGGCTGGTGGGATCTGTGGGTAGCTCGAGGAATGTCGCCTCCCTTTCTGTGTCTGTAGAGTGGGATTGATGGTAATCGGGGAAGGTTAGCCCGGGACTCTCTCCCACAAAGGGACAAGGATATGATGGGATTTCCTTTCCAGGATAGATCCTTTTCATTTTCCCCATGTTGGATTCTAATATCCATGTTCATTCATAGGGAACAGAACAGAATATGGCACAAAGATGTCCCAGACTTAAAGCAGCCCCAAAGGCTACACTCTGAGGAGACCCCAGCCCACCTGCTCTGTGTGTGTGTGTGTGTGTGTGTGTGTGTGTGTGTGTGTGTGTGTGTACTGCACACTGAGAAGAGCTCATCCCGCCTCCCCTTCTCTTCTTCCTGAGACACACCCTCTGTGTATGATGACAAAGATTTGCCTGGCCAAGCTTTAGTCAGTTCCAGAACCTTCTCCTGGCTTCACCTCTCAACTTCCTGGAGCTCCACTGAATCAGATTAGCAAGAAGGGCCATAGCTGAGCACCCTCGATGTCTGCAATGGTTAATTAGGATAGCCAACTTGATGGACATAAGCTTAGGGTGTTAATGAGGCGTGCTGCTGAGTGTTTCTGTAGGAGCAGCTCAGGAAGGATGAACTTAGAAGACCTGCCACGAACATGACTCCAGAGCCTTAGACATTCCTCTTGCTGCCTGAGTTCCCTAGTGCAGGAACTTAGGAAGGACCTAAGTAAGAATACACTTAGGAAGGACCCACAGGCCCAGCAGATAGCAGGGACACAGGGGAGAAGGACCTCAAGCCCTAGGGAGTCATGTTCTCCACCCTACCCCCACGGGTCCCACAGTGACCTGAACACTTTCTCTGGCTCAGGTATAACTGATTGTCTTAGCTGATGCCAACTCTAAGGGACACGGATGCCAGCCAGCTGTTTCCAGAGCAATAAACACATGGGTTCTTATTCATTATTATGGACTGTCACCTCCCCTGTCACTTCTTGAGTTCCTCAAACAGTGTGTCATCAAAACTCTTCAGTCCATCCGGCTTATCCCAGCGCTATGTCTAGATTCTAGAGCAAGTATGTCCTGAGGTTGCAGCTGGTGACCCTTCACTAATGAGGCAATAGACATCTCCATTTCTTACCTCTGGGCCTTGGGCAATATTCCACTGCCCTTACTGAAACCAAGTCATAATATATTTTTAATCCAACCAATAAGACACGAGGGTGAGTTTCAACCTGCTTTTTTCTTTCCCTGCACCCCAAGTCCTGGGCATTCCCATTGGGCTATCTGGTACTTTCAGCTGGTGTATCTGCAGCGTAAGCCCCCTTTCCTTCACCATCCACTGCCCATCATCCTTGGCCTCCACACCACTAAGAAAGACAGCTCTTCCCTGTTTGGCTCTACTTCCTGCTTCTGCTCACTGATACCTACAGCCCCTTCTCCGACATCCTCCGGGTTTTAACATTCACATTGGCTTCTGCCACCAGACCAGGTGCCCCAAGCTATGCTCTGCTTAGAAGGAGGAAACGAAAACTCCGATTGGACCCCACTGTGGTGGCTGATTCCCCTTGTCAACTTGGTTGGATTGAGAAACAGCTCAGAGGTTAAGAGTGCTTGCTGTTCTTCCAGAGATCATGGGTTCAATTCCTATGCCTTGCAGTCCACACAAATCTGTAACTCTAGGTCTGGGGAGATCAGATGTCATCTTTCGTCCCCCACAGGCACACACACGATGTACAAGACACCCATAGACACATAAATAAAAATGAAATTAAAAGAAGAAACACCTAGCAGACATGTTCAGCCTGCAGCCTATGCTGCATGCAGCGAAGGGAGGGTAGCTTTCCGTTTTGCCCAACATGCAATCACAAGCTTAATTAAAACATTATGGGAGACTTTTTGCTTTTTTCCCCCTACATCAGTTGTTCTCAATCATGAAATTTGTAAATAACAATATGCCCATTCCAATGTGAAGAGGCTGAACATACCTGTGCTGGCAAGTCTTAAGTCAACTGGACACACAAGCTAGAGTTATCTAAAAAAGAAGGAGCCTCAGTTGAGAAATATGCTGCCATATGATCCAGCTGTAAGCCATTTTCTTAATTAGTGATTTATTGAGGAGGGACCAGCCCTTTGTTCATGATTCTATCCCTGGGCTGGTAGCCCTGGATTCTGTAAGAAATCAGGCTGAGTAAGCCATGGGGAAGCAAGCCAGTAAGCAGCACCCCTCCATGACCTCTGCATCAGCTCCTGCCTCCAGGATCCTGCCATGTTTGAGTTCCTGGCCTGACTTCCTTCAGTGACGAACAATGATGTGGAAGTTTAAGACAAATAAACCTTTTCCTCCCCCAACTTGCTTTTTGGTCACGGTGTTTTGTTGCAGTGATAGAAACCCTAATTAAGACAACACCTGAAGAGAATTAATGAGGCATTTTTGCTGTGTCTGGGAGGGCATCTCCAGAGATGATTATATACAGATTATATACCTTGAATGTGGAGGCACCATTGATGGCTGGGATCTCAGATGGAATAAGAAGGAAAAGGAGAGAGATGACTCCATGCAGTATCCCCCTTCTCTGCTTCCTGCTGTACCCAGATGTGACCCAAGCATCCTCCCACAGCGGCAGGCAGGAGCTGGACTGGACACCTTACCTTTCCCACCAAGGTGGACTGCACCCTCACGTTGGAAGCCAAAATCAAACCTTCCTCTTCGAAGTTGCATCTTGTCAGATCTTGGGTCACAGAGACGATAAAAGTGACAGAGATGTGGTCCTAAGGGAGGAGGTGGAGGCTGTCTTCTTGGTAGGACACAAGGGCTCCCTTCTCTATGGCCACCACTCCATCACCACAGAGCAGCTGCGAACAAACCCAGTCCACCTGGGCTCTATTTTCTCTGTCTTGCTGGCCTGTTGTCTGAGGCCTATGGCTGTCCCTCCTCCTCTTCCCCCTTCTCCTCTTCCTCCCCCTCCTCCTCCTCCTCCCCCCCTCCTCCTCCTCCTCTCCCTCCTCCCCCTTCTACTCCCTTCCTCCTCCTCCTTTTAAACAATTGTTCTCATATGTGATGGGCATGTGCCATGGCTTGCATGTGGAAGTGAGAAGACAATAATGTGGATCAGTTCTCTCCTTCCACATATATATGGGTTCTGAAGGTTGCACTCATGTTTTCAGGCTTCAAGGAAGAGTTTTTACCTGCTAAGCTATCTGGATGCCCAGCCCTTGGGTTTGTTCCAAAGGTTTGGTGGACTCCTGCCTCCTTTGGGCCATCTGTCCCCCTTGCCTTTCACAGCCCAGGTGCTTTCTCCCAATACACCATTGTTGTATGCATGACATGGGGTTCCCTCCATCCAGGAGCCCCCCAACTCCCACAGGAAAGCGCTCCCCCGTCCCGTGTTCTTCCCCAAGCTTTCCACCCTGCCCTCTGCTCTTCTGGCCAATCCTGCGCTCTCCTCTTTAGAATGTGTTCTCCGTTGTTTTCCCGAAGAACATTCTCAAGTCGCTTCCTAAAGGGCATCAAACAAAATGGTTCTCATCCACTGCCCCACTGTGAACAGGGACACAAGGGGCCTGGGCGAGTCTATGCTTCACATTGGCTGGGAATGGAATCCACCAAGGTGCAGCTGCTTAGAAGAAAATGGCGCTGGTGTGCTTCATTTCCTTGCAGACACCTCTTCCCTCTCTTGGAAGTCCCTAGCACTGCTGCTGCTGTTTTCTGTCCTGGTGTGGGACAACTTGGTGACACTCGTCCTTGCTATGAGTCTGGATCTGTCCCACCTGGCACATTGCAGGCTCTTCCTTTCCAAGGCCGTTTCTCTCCCATTTGGAAAACAACAAGGTTCATACATTCTGTATCAGCCCATCTCCCCCCTCCTCCCCACTCCCGCCCCGGGCTTGGTTGGCTCTTGGACTCCTGGAGGCTTCATAGTGTCCCTCATCTATTTGCTCACAATGCTATCCCTGCATCTCTGAGAGTTCTTAAGGGTTTTGAACCTGTCTCCTACCCTGCAGCATTATGACAGGGCCACAGCCTGTTCCAGAGCCCCAGTGCTGAACTGGGAGGCTCGCTGGGTTTTCTGGCTGTCCTGGTCTGTGGCTTCTCTGGAGCTGGCTTCTTCCTCTGGCCTTAGGAGCTTCTGGGGCAATTGCCTATTTTGCATTGCTGGTCCCTCAGGTGCCCTGGTAATCTATTTGCATAGGAAATTCAAGGATAAGGGCTATCGCAAGCGCCTCCAGCTTATGGCTTCTCAAAACTGGCTTTTGACTCAGCTGAATACCATGCTGATTCGGTGAGGTCGTGAAGACGGGTGGGTGCTGTGAGGGTCTCTATGGAGTTAGGGTCTTGTGCTCCCTGGCAATGTACTTCTCTCTCGGATCCGCCTAGCTTTGGTTGCTGTGAGGGGGGTGGCTGCCTGAGCCATGGCCACTGTGCTGGCTGCAGTGTGCCTGCAGGATACTTGGCTTCTGTTGTAAGCTTTCCAGATTGTGTGCACACCTGGGATCTGGTGGCAGGACCCTGGAGAACTGTCCCCAGGGAGGTTGTCCCATGTGTAGCTCAGAGATGACCCTGGGTCTGTCTTGGCCCATCAGGCTCGGCCACTCCTGCTTCCTGTGGGCCTCTTGTCCCTCTTGGATTCTAGGACATCTGTCACCACAGGTCCTGGCCTGGACTACAGCTTCCTCCTTTTTTTTTTTTTTTTTTTTTTTTTTTTTTTTTTTTTTTTTTAGGTCAGCATCCCATTCCCTCTGCTCTCTGCCTCCCAGAAATTCATTTAAACCTCTTAGTCATTGTTGTTAGGATTAAAATGTAATTGCGTATGCAAAGCATGGGAAAGCCTACCTGCCACAGAGACGTGAATGCTGGCGATTATCACCAGACTAAGTGATGGCCTCAAAGACCCAGCCCTTCTTTGAGCAGGCTATGTTTAGGAAGGCAGATGCTGGTCCCAGCAGCAAGGACCAGTCTCCAGCCCTCTGTGAGATGATGCCACACATCACATGTAGGGGAGTGGTTCCACCCAGGACATCAACCTCTCCAACTCCCGGGCACTGGTATATTGGTAGAGGGCTTCTGGGCACATCTGCTTGGCTTTTCATCATTCAACTCTCTTTCCTTCTCATTGCTGGGACACACCACTTAACTGTGCTTCCAAAAAGGGGCAATGGGAAGGCAGGCGGTGCCAGCTACAGGCATCCTTGAAGGGCACTGCTCATTCCCATTTATGGTACCCATTGAGGGCTCCTGCAGGGCAAGTGGATGAGGAAGGGGCTTGTGTGGGGACAGTCCAGCACGAGGTTCTCAGCTAGGGCTTCTTTGGGTTGTCTTGGGAGCTGAAGCGCGGCTGGCATTAGGGGATGTTTCTAATTCTGAGGGGTCCTCATGCTGCCTGAACCATGATTCTCTGCCCTCCCCAACAATGTGTGGAGTGATGACTAGCTTCTAGTCATCTAATACAGCTAAGGTGACAGATGCCTCTCTGTAGTGATGCCACATTGAATGTGACTGCCTGCTGCCTCTCACTGGCCCACTAAGGTTACAGTTGTGTGGACTGTCACAATCTTCCAGATGCTACAGGTGACCCTTAAGCACCATGGTGGGCTCAAGGCAACAGCCAGCAAGAAGCCAGGACCACACAAATAAGGCAATGCATTCTGACAACCTCTCCATAAGAGCTCAGGCCAGCCCCATGCTTGACTACAGCCTAGAGGCCCCAGCAGAGGCCATAGCAATGTAGTTCATCCCTGTGCTCCTTCCCGGCCCCTGTGTGACCATGCCTGTGTGGGTAGCACACAGTTTCAGTTGCTTGGGTCATGGCCATGACCACACCGTGGACACCAGCCATGATGGCGTACAAGGCTAGAGTGGGTACTGCCACTGTCACCCAGCTCTGCTCTATTTAAATCTCTTAGTCAGCTTGGCAGTGGCCCAGACAGGGACCACACACTCACTGAATTCCTCAGAGCACTGTCCATCCTCTAGTCCCAGAGGACCCTGTTTTCCACCCACGTAGGAAAAACCTGGGGGCTCTTGGAGTGGGTACAGACAAGCACCGAGATAAATGACTTTGTTCTGCCCCATTGTTCTTCTGGCACAGGTGGTGGGGGTTTGTTCCCGCTGACCGCGCACTCCCTTGGCTGGCTGGAATAACCATGAAGGCTGACATTTACGGAGGCACAGGCTGCGTATTCATCACGGGGAATCGCATGCGTGAGGAACCTGTCTAGAGCTCACCGCAGCCGTAGGTGGGAGGGACTCTTGGCAGCTGTGCCCCTGGTGGGGAGACAAAGCGTGGGGGGAGTTCAGTAGACGCCTCAAGGCTGCGCAGCTGGAAACAGTGGAGCCAGGGCAGACGCCTCGGTGATGCTTAATCTTAATTGTCAGTTTGCCTGGATTTCAAATCACCATGGAAACATACTCCTGGGTATCTCTATGAGGGTATTTTCAGAACAGTTCAACTGAAGAGAGAAGACCCATTTGGAATGTAGGTGGCATCATCCCATGGGCTGGGGTCCCTTACTGCATAAAAAGAAAAGAGAAAGGGACCTGAGCACCAGCATGCATCTCTTTCTGCGTCCGGCGGCGGTGGACACAATGTGACCAGTGGCCAGGTGCTTCTGCCTTCCTGCCTTCCCAGCCATGAGATAGACCATATCCCTTCTCAAATTGTGAGCCAGAATAAACCCTTTCTCCCTTAAGTTGCTCTGGCAGGTATTTTGTTAGAGCAGGGAGAAAAGTCACCAATCATGTGCACACTGAGCTGTACTGCCTCCAGCCAGGGACCACCAGAACTGAGTCAATACCAGCATGTGACCATAAGTGCACTTCCACCCACACCGAGCCCCTGTTTTCATCTCAGACTCGGGCTCTGCACCCAGGATCCCCATCTCATGTGGTTATTAAAGGAATACTATGGCACCTATTTGGCCTCTGCTGGGGTCACATGTTACTGGAGGGGCTTCCCCATGTGCCTTGAGGATGTGTCCTGTGCCCAGGGTGGAGAATAACCCCTCCTGCGAAGGAATCTAGCAGTACGCAGCATAAGAAAAAAGCCAGTCGGAGCTAGGCAGCCAGCTTGGTGCTCAGGCCTCTGTGATCTAGGAAAGGCAGCCTGAACTCTCAGATTCCACTGGGTCATCCCTCAACTGTATTGCCACCATTGACAACTTCTGACTAGGTCACTTACACAAGACGCTGTGTTCAGATGCATAGAGCAATCTTTATTCAAGACACTCTGTTCTTGGTGGTGGTACCCAAGGCCCTGTGTCTGAAGGGAGAATGTGGGCATCAGGGACCCTGGGTGACCCTCAGTGACCCTGGAATTGCCTCTCAGTTCAACAATGGGGAATTGTCTAGCAACCCTAGCACTTTCTGGGAAAGCAGGCACCCGATGTTATCCCTGTGCTGAAAGGGTCAGCCATTCACTCACACCTGCCACATGCTGAAGGTCACCAGCCTTTAGTCGGGAAGGTAAAGGCATCCCCCAGCACCGGGCCTCTGTCCTCACTGCACCATGCTACTGTGTGCAGGGCCACTGCTTTGCAGTGGAGGAAGTAAGCTAGACCAACCCATGGAATTACCCAAGGTCACACTGGAGAAGGACTGTCTCTGCACGGATTCAAAGAGCCATAAATCAGGGAGAGATGATAAGGATCAAAGATCCATAAATGAGATGAGTCATGGCCTTTTATCTTTATCGGCTACTCGCCTGGAGTAAAACCTGCTTCTCAGAGTTTCTGTGGAAATTCTATGATCCATCAAATAAGAATGTGCCTAACACACGTAGGGCCACGCAGGAGAGACTTCGCTGATGTTTAGGGACCAAAGTCTAATGAGGACTGATTTAAGGCAATTTTAGGGCAATAAAAAGGAATATGGCCGTTTTAGCTGAGGAGCGGGGATCAAGAGTTTATGGAGCAGAGAACTGAAATGGGACTAAGTGGAGGGGGAGAGTGGAGTGGCCTGAAGGCTTGGAGCACAGTGTTTTCTAGAATAATGAGAGCCACTGGATTGAAGAGTACTTTGAAGATGGAGGGCTGAATACCTTGGACTCCCTGCTGCAGAAAGGCAGAAAGCCACAGTGAGAAATCCAAAGAGGGAGTCCAGAGTGGCAATGTGGCCATTTCGGGGTGTTTCCCATATGGATCGGGACTGCCATTTTCGTCAATGGATCTGGCAATTTTCTCACAGTTGTGAATGGCTAACACACTTATCTCTTGCACACTACCACAGCTGGCCTCTCGGGCATCAGAATGTGTTCTGACTGATTCCAACAGACCATGGCTGATGATGCCTCATGTCAGTACCTCTCACTGCAAAGATCTCAGAGCTCATTGAGGACAAATAAAAGGCTCTGTGATCAGGAGGCAAAGTCCCATCCCACTTCTACTTACTAGGGAGTGACAAGGCCTGGGATTATCACCTAACACTGAAAGCAAACCCCGGAAGTCTGCAAAAAGAAGAGAAGCAGATACTTATAGACAGTGACAGTTGGTCAGGCAGTGAAGACTGATCCTAGAAGAAATATAGACAGAAAGACAGACCTGCCTTATTCTCCCCACCCACCTGAAGAACATTCTGGGTGCAGCACAGAGAGGGGACTCAATACAACCCAGAAGTTTTGCTACATTGAGTTGACAGTGTGCGTTTGTAGGGTGGAGGCACAGAAAGCAGGAAGTCATTTACAGAGAGGTTCTATTCCCTGTGAACAGGTGCAGGGCATAGAACTGGAACTCTGCAATGCCAGGGCTTCTGGAGCAAGTAGTTCTCCCCGCTAGCTGGGAACACAGCACACTTGGTAAGTGTCCCAAAGGCCCTGAAAGAAACCTTAGTGAGCCAAAGACTAAGAAGGAAGAGGATGTAAACAGTTCCCATGTAGGCAACATCATAGGCTCTCAGAGGTAGACTCTTTCAAGGTATGTAACAAAATCCAGCACTCAAGGAAATCAAGTGCACAGTTTACCTGTGAACAGCTGCTGAAAGGAGCTGGAAGCTTTGGTCTTCCTCCAGGAGGAAGACAATTCAACGACATCTATTTGGAGGTGGAGGACATGGAATCAAGGAAAAGCAGGGAGACTATCACAGAATGGAACTCACAGGCTCGTGAATGGGAGTGAAATGCAGAAGCCACAAGGGAGGGAATGGATGGCAGAAGATGTCATACAGAACAGTTAGGTCTCAACAACATAGTCAAGAGGTGACACAGAATTCACCAGGTAGAACTCACAACAGGCGAGACACAAGAAAAAGACTGGTAAGCCTGAAGACGCAGCAAGCTGTATGAAGCAAAACACAATAAAACGTCAAACCTGAAGGCAGTTTTTTTTTGTGACCTGTGGGATAATATCAGCTATCTGGTTTGCTGATAATTGTGATTATAGAAGACGAATGTGTTGGGGAGAAGCACGGGGAGCATGCTTGAGGGAATGATGGTAAGCTTTGTCAATTAAAGAGATTCCCACAAACTGAAACATCTTTTAAAAATCAAGTAGAAAATACATACATTGCATCATCACCATCATCACCATCACAATCACCACCACCATTTTTACCATCACCTTTGGGACTACCATCATCATCATCACTAAGACACAAAGGGAAATTTTAGAAATTAGTTTCGAGAAAGAGTGTAACGAAAATCAGAGATAAGAATAATCACGAATCCTTGTCATGATTTATGCAAACGAGAAGACAACAGAATGGTTCTTTCAAGTGTGAAAAAAAAACCCTGTCAATCTAGAAATCTATATGCAGTGAAAACCTTTCAGAAACGAAATCACCATGCAATTCTGTAGACAAACAAAAGCCGAGAGGAGATATCGCCAGCACAATGACACTTCAGAAATTGCTACAGGAAGTCCCGCGGATGGAAGGAAGCTGACACCAGATGGAAACTTAAGTCTGAACAGAGAGAGGAGTGCTGCAAACTGAAAATGGGGCCATGAAGAATTCTCTTAAGCTGTTTCACAGCTAACTCACTAGGTAAAGTGGGAGTCGTGATGGGAGGCAGGGCCGTGACACAGAGATGTCAAGTGTGTGGCTAGAAGAAGAGAGAAAGCCAAGAGAGAAGGGCTGGTAAGGGCGTTTATAGTACAGGCGACATGATGTTATCTGAAGGTGAGTTTTAGTAAATGAGACACAAGCATGGCAAACATTGAGTCACCAGAGAGCAAAAGACCAAGAGTTAGAGCCAAGAAGCTCATCGGAGGGCGACAATGACATCCTAAAAATATTCAACAGAAAGAGAGGCAGATGAGCCAAACACACAGCAAGGTCATAGATTTAAACCCAGCCCCACGGAGGAAAGCATTCTCTGTAAGGGATGTGGGATGACCTCTGCATTCAGCAACTTGCATGGGAACTGCATTGCACCTAAAAGATGAAAGGCAGACATCATCAAACCAGGCAAGAAAGAGCAAGCTGCGGCTATCTGCAGATAGCCAACTTTAACGAGAATCCAACTTTAAATGTAAAGTCACATGTAATTATGAATTAAAAATTCCCGTGTCACTCAGACTCTGATTAAAAAAAAAAAAAAAAGGATGCTGTAATGGCCACAGTAATACCAGAATAATAGACACCAGAAACATATTAGTTGAAAAGAGGGTAAGGTGACATAATAAG